>NC_083571.1:33088442-33415108 GCF_027579695.1 Neoarius graeffei
TCAAAAGCCAGCGTCTGTGATGGTATGAGGTTGCATGAGTGTATATGACATGGGTAGCTTGTACATCTGGGAAGGCATCATTAATGCTGAATGATATATACACGTTTCAGAAAAATGTCCTGCCATCCAGACAAAATCTTTTTCAGGGAAGGCCTTCCTTCTTACAGCAAGACAATGCCAAACTGCTTTCTGCATATATTAAAACTGCTTGGCTCCATAGTAAGAGTCCAGGTGTTAAACTGGCCTGCTTGCAGTCCAGACCTGTCTCCCATTTAAAACATTTGGTGTATTATGAAGCGCAAAATATGACAAAGGAGACCCCGAACTGTTGAGCAACTGAAATTGTTTATCAGGCAAGAATGGGACAACATTTCTCTTTCAAAACTACAGCAATTGGCCTCCTGAGTTCCCAAACATTTACAGAGTGTTGTGTTGTTCAAAGTAGAGGTGATGCAACACAGTGGTAAACATGTCCCTGTCCCCACTTTTCTGAAACATGTTGCTGACATGAAATTCAAAATGAGCATGTATTTTTCAAAAAACAATAAAATTTCCCAGTTTCAACATTTGATATGTTGTTTTTCTACTTTGTCAATGAAATATAGGGTTTCCATGATTTGCACATTATTGCATTCTGTTTTTATTTACAGTTTACACAGCGTCCCAACCTTTTTGGAACTGGGGTTGTAATATACTTGCTTCTGTTTCGTTCTGCACTACACTGAGCCAAAGCAACGAAATCTTGTTCGGATGTGTATTGTTTGATGCAAATCTGAATGACAATAAAGAAAGTCTAAGTCTAAAAGAATCACAATAAGATTAGATAAAACACTCGTCACGTGCATCTTTATGGAGTAGAGTGAGCCAGCTGTGTGGAACTGTGCGCATGTCAGAAACACTACTCCGAGGAGGTCATGTATCCGATTGCTTTCGTGTAAATGGTACGTTCGGGAATCTTTAATCCATATGACTTCATTCCGAATGTAAAAAATGTGTGCCTGTAAATGTAGCTACTAACTCGGATGTTTGGTGTCTCTTCAGTAACTGATGTTCTGTACTGTTACTTCTGTAACATTTTATGCCTATGAGCAATTTGTGTCAAAAAGCAGTGAATGCAAGAGTATTTTGTGCGTGAGAGACTGGGAAAAGTAGTAAATGTGAGAGCTGTATGTGTAAGAGGTGAAAGTAGTAAATGCGAGAGCTGTGTGTGTGAGGTGAAAGTAGTAAATGCGAGAGCTGTGTGTGTGTGTGAGGTGAAAGTAGTAAATGCGAGAGCTGTGTGTGTGTGAGATGAAAGTAGTAAATGCGAGAGCTGTGTGTGTGAGAGAGGTCAAAGTAGTAAATGTGAGAGCTGTGTGAGAGAGAGTGGTAAAAGTAGTACCTGTGAGAGGTGTGTGTGAGAGAGAGAGAGTGGTAAAAGTAGTAAATGTGAGAGCTGTGTGTGTGTGAGGTCAAAGTAGTAAATGTGAGAGCTGTGTGAGAGAGAGTGGTAAAAGTAGTACCTGTGAGAGGTGTGTGTGTGTGAGAGAGAGAGAGAGAGAGCGAGAGAGAGAGGTAAAAGTAGTAAATGTGAGAGCTGTGTGTGTGAGAGAGAGGTGAAAGTAGCAAATGTGAGAGCTGTGTGAGAGAGAGTGGTAAAAGTAGTACCTGTGAGAGCTGTGTGTGTGTGTGTGTGTGTGTGTGTGTGTGTGTGTGTGTGTGTGAGAGAGAGTGGTAAAAGTAGTAAATGTGAGAGCTGTGTGTGTGAGAGTGGTAAAAGTATTACAGTAAATGCGAGATCTGTGTGTGTGAGAGAGAGTGGTAAAAGTAGTACCTGTGCGAGAGGTGTGTGTGTGTGTGTGAGAGAGAGAGAGAGAGAGAGAGAGAGAAAGAGAGTGGTAAAAGTAGTAAATGTGAGAGCTGTGTGTGTGTGAGAGAGTGGTAAAAGTATTACAGTAAATGCGAGATCTGTGTGTGTGTGAGAGAGAGAGAGAGTGGTAAAAGTAGTACCTGTGAGAGCTGTGCGAGAGGTGTGTGTGTGTGTATGAGAGAGAGAGAGTGGTAAAAGTAGTACCTGTGAGAGCTGTGCGAGAGGTGTGTGTGTGTGTATGAGAGAGAGAGAGTGGTAAAAGTAGTAAATGCGAGATCTGTGTGTGTGCGAGAGAGAGAGTGGTAAAAGTAGTAAGTGCGAGAGCTATGTGTGTGTGTGTGCGAGAGTGGTAAAATTAGTAAATGCAAGAGCTGTGTGAGAGAGAGTGGTAAAAGTAAAAATGTGAGAGCATTTTGTATTTGTGAGGTAAAAGTATTAAATATAAAGCCATTTTGTGTGCAAGAGGTAAAACTAGTAAATGCGAGAGATAAAACGGTGGATGCGAAACGATTTTCTGAGTGTGAGGTAAAAGTACTAAATTTGAGGGCATGTTGCATGCAAGAACTAAAAGTCGTGCTTGCAGGAGCTTTGCGTGTGAGAGTTTAATATAGTGACTGCGAGAGTGTTTTCAGTTTGAGGTAAAAATAGCAAATGTGTGTGAGAGGTAAGATTAGTGAATGCCAGTGCACGGAATTTTGAAGTGCCTCGGGCCTAAACAGAATCTCATTATTGTATCCGAAGGATTTTCACTCGCACCCGTGCGTGTCCTCATCGTTCTTTATCAAAGACGCCAGTCAGCCTCCTTTAAATGTCAAGGTTACACTTGACGAGCGCCAGCCGACTTTTTCAGGTGAATGTCGGCTGTGTAACGAGCCTGCAAACCCGAGAGCATATGATTAATTATCAGCGTGAATGGTATTAATTTTTAGAAAAGCTCTCTGATGTCCAGAGGCCATTAGAAGTTAAGAGCAGAGAGGGAGGGCGAGAACAATGGAGAGATTTATAGAGCACATCATGGCTGTTTGTGCTCCGAGGGGAAGAAGGAGGAAGAAAAGAGAAGAAAATGAGAAAGGGAGAGAGAGAGAGAGAGAGAGAGAGAGAGGGAACAGGAAGCAGTTGGTGAGACAAACGGCGAGAACGAGTGCCAAACCATCAGGGTGTAAATTAATTGCTTTGTGTGTTTAACGGCCAAGTCTCGCCTCAGTGCTTATTACAAGCTGCTCGAAATGAAGCATTTATAATTAGGCTGTTCCTAATTGTGTGTTGTTGTTTTTTTTTGTGCCAATGAAAGATGTGTGTTTTGTGGTTGTGTTGATGTTAATTAGTACTTGTTCATTTTCACTGACACTGGAGACTCCTTCCATAATAGTCACCATGTCAGTGATAATACGCATTTCCGTGTGTGTGTTCTTAAGGCCAATTTATGCTGACAACGCAGTCCTCGCAGATAGCGTCGCAGACAGCGTCTGCGTAGCCCCCCCCACCTTCGCAGACGCTCTGCGTGCACCTCCCAAAAATTGTGACCACCGCAGAAGCCTCGCAGACAGTGTCGCAGACAAGAGGGCTCTGATTGGTCCACTCTACATCCGCTGTACACGCACTTCCGCTTCCCTACTTTCCCGGTTTGGTTTGTTTTCACTACCGGCATTTTTAAAAACACGAGCGAAGATGGAGCAGCACGAAGAGCGGTTGATCGAGGAAGTACGGACATCTATACGACTCCAGTTCTAGTCATTATAAGTAACCGGAGTATAAACACTCCACTAACCACACCCACCAACTACTCCTAGCGATTTTGCGACTTCGCGCCCCCTTGCGTTGTGGCGGTGAATAACATCGCGCACGCCTATTACTCCCCGCTCAATGATAAATTACAACTGTCTGCGAAAAGCTATCTGTGAAAGCCTTGTCGCACGAGCATGCAGAGGCCTTTATTGAGCCCTTTGTATGAACTAAATATGTCCTTACAATGATAAGTGTCCTTACGATGTCCTTACAAAGGAATATGGTCATTTATGTTGGTTACTGAGGTTAGGGTTAGGTTTAAGCCTAGCATTAATTAACTACAATAATCATTTTGTGTGTGTGTGTGTGTGTGTTTTATTTCAGGTCGTCGAACAGCAGCGCGACTCTGTCCTCATGCGTGTCCATGGAGCCCTGCGTGCCTGATGAACTCTTCCAGTCACACAGCCACGCCGAACACACCTTCAAGCGTATGGAGACGTACCTAAGGACACGCAAACTATGCGATGTGGTGCTTGTAGCCGGGGACCGCAAAATTCCTGCGCACAGGTAACACACACACGTGCGCACACACAAATTTCACTTTTATGCAGTAAACACGAAGCACACATCTGGTAGCAGATGGTTTGGTTGGCAGGAAGAGAGAGTTTGGGGTTGTTTCAGTTAGAGTACACACACACACACACACACACACACAGGATAAAAAGAAAAGTAGTATGCAGACAAAGGGCTCTTTTCTCTAAAGAAAAGACCTACAAAGGGTGTGTGTGTGTGCTGGAAAGTCTTGGCACAGTGAACCAGAAAGGAACATAAATCCTTCAGGACGTGTGTTTGGATGAGCTTGAGAGAGAGAGAGAGAAACAGAAATGGAGAGCGAGAGAGGGGGAGAAAAACTGAGATGAAAGAAAGGAGGGACGGTGCATCATATCAGTCCTAGTGAATGAGGCGTGGCCTCTGTGCTCGTCACTCCCAGTGAAGGTGTAGCCTCTCCTTGTGTCCGAAGTCGCTCCCTATTCACTATATAGGGCATTGTATAGCGAGGACGCCATTTTGTAGTGCTGTCCGAAACGATACTGAGGATTATATATCTGTGAAGATACTCAGTCATCCAGGTACAATCCGTCTCAAATTTGATTTAATAAAAGGCAGCGGCAAAGAAGAAAGAAAGTATTCAGGCTTGATTTAAAAAGAACTGAAAGGTGCAGGTACTTTTGTGTTGATTAATGTGGGAAATGCGCTCAGTATAATATGGATTTATCACAAAAATACACGCACGTGTTTATTATTTTGAAAACCCACCAGCCGCCTGATCTGGCGCGTTTTTAATTGTGCGACAGTAATGACGTAAACACCAGCGCGACGGAGTAGTGTCCGAAAGCGTTTTTCATTTTACCAATGAGCTCACTGTATAGTCCTCTATGTCGTAATTCCCTATGTAGGGAGTAGGGAACGAGTGAGCGATTTCGGACACAGGGCCTGTGTCTGTCAGTCCTCCTTAAAGTGCATATTCTGGACCAATTTTGTGTTTTTTTTAATATGAAAGTATGTCCCTTTACACACTCATCCAGAAGGGTAATTTTGCACAAGGCCATCTGTCTACAGCAGAAAAAAATAAAATAACAGAACGCGTCTGGAAAAATCCCAAAGGAGTCTGGAGCCAGATTCGTGACGTCACCTGCGGAAGCGCCAGCAGGCTGGGAGAGCTTTGCACGGTTTCAGTGCACAGCCTGTGTAGACCAAGCGCTCCCATTTCTCTCTCATTGTCCGGTCTTTTGAGAAACGATGAGTACTAATCCCATCAAGATTGGTGTTGCTACACCCTCCTACGATACATCTGTTAACCGTTTTAATAATTACGCGATAACGTTGAAGAAATTTGCAGAAAACCACCAGGTCGTTTTCTCATAAACAAACCAGCGCTGGCGTAGGATTCAGAGGGAGGCGTCCCGCACGCAACGTCACGTAAATCAGTGTTTGCCAGGAAATCCAAATGCCAAGTTTTTTCAGAGGCGGACCAATTCACCTCAAATGGCTCGATTTCAACTGAATTTTTCTGGTATTGCGCAAGGTAAAAAAATTGCACAAAATGCGACAGATATTTGACCAAAGTTTAATATAAAATAGGAGAATTACACTGATCTTGGGGGCGGCACGGTGGTGTAGTGGTTAGTGCTGTCGCCTCACAGCAAGAAGGTCCGGGTTCGAGCCCCGTGGCCAGCGAGGGCCTTTCTGTGCGGAGTTTGCATGTTCTCCCCGTGTCCATGTGGGTTTTCTCCAGTGCTCCAGTTTCCCCCACAGTCCAAAGACATGCAGGTTAGGTTAACTGGTGACTCTAAATTGACCATAGGTGTGAATGTGAGGCCAAGTTTACATTAGACCGTATCTGTCTCATTTTCTTCGCGGATGCACTGTCCGTTTACATTAAACCGCCTGGAAATGCCGGGAAACGGGAATCCGCCAGGGTCCACGCATTCAATCCAGATCGTGTCAGCTCCGGTGCTGTGTAAACATTGAGAATACGCGGATACGCTGTGCTGAGCTCTAGCTGGCGTCGTCATTGGACAACGTCACTGTGACATCCACCTTCCTGATTCGCTGGCGTTGGTCATGTGACGCGACTGCTGAAAAACGGCGCGGACTTCCGCCTTGTATCACCTTTCATTAAAGAGTATAAAAGTATGAAAATACTGCAAATACTGATGCAAATACTGCCCATTGTGTAGTTATGATTGTCTTTAGGCTTGCCATCCTTCCACTTGCAAGTGGTAAGTGATATGCGCTGGGATCACACACACAGCGGCTCAGTCCCGAATCACTGGTTGTGCACTTCACTCGCGCGCTGTGTGAGCTGCGCAGGGCCGGAGTGCGCACCCTCCAGAGGGCACTCGCTGTTCAGGGCGGAGTGATTTGGAGCGCAGGATGCCTGCGGAGCCGAGCGTATCCGTGTATTGGTGTTGCTGTGTGCACGCAAATCGTGTATTGGTGTTGCTGTGTGCACACTAATCGTTTTAAAAACGTTAATCTGATGATCCGCTGATACGGTCTAATGTAAACATGGGCTGAGTGTGAATGGTTGTCTGTGTCTATGTGTCAGCCCTGTGATGACCTGGCGACTTGTCCAGGGTGTACCCTGCCTTTCGCCCGTAGTCAGCTGGGATAGGCTCCAGCTTGCCTGCGACCCTGTAGAACAGGATAAAGCGGCTAGAGATAATGAGATGAGATAAGATATGCACTTTAAGGAGACGTGTCCTCTGTACCTGTCACTGCAAGTGAAGGAGGCGTGGCTTCTATGCTTGTCACTTACAGTGAAGAAGGTGATAAAATATTACACTACAAGTATTAGTTACAAGTAACCAACGTAAATGACCATATTCCTTTGTAAGGACATCGTAAGGACACTCATCATTGTAAGGACATATTTAGTCCATACAAAGGGCTCAATAAGAACGCACACACGGAAACAGTTTGTATTTGTCATGGTTGAGTTGCACTTCAGAAATGACGATGCAGTCTCAGCAGCTCTGTAGTTTTCTTCCTGCATCACGTTTTCTTTGTTGCAGTCTGTCGCTTTCTCGTATTTATTTCCTCCTCCGTCCTACTCTTTCATAGCGAGTGACCTAGTTAGACAGCTATAATTGGATGGGAGTCTGCGATTTGGTTGTGTTAGCTGGTAATGAAACACGTGCACACACGTGCATACTTTTGCAAGCTAATTACTCTCCCTCTCGCCCTCTCTCCCTCCCTCTCTCTCATTAGTTTCGGGTTTGTAGTTAGGTGTGTCTGTACCAGATGGCTGCTGCATGTATTCCTTGTTGCCTGCGCCTCTGAGAAGGCAGGACTTTGATAGCTCCTAACAGGGCTCTGTTTGTCGGCGGATGTACAGATGTGACGTCCCACCTCGGCTTTAAAAAAAAAAAAAAAAGACACGTTTTATCCCATCTGCCTTTTCCATCCCGGTTGGATTAGCGTGCACTGAGTATTACAGTATTCCGGTTGCAGTGCTATGAACCGTCATTTTAATGTTCATATAAGACAAGTAGAACCAGATGTGAGGACGTCTGTTCACCAAGCCAGATGAAACTGTCACTCTTGACAGAAGTTTGTTTGTAAGTGAACTGTAGTTGCTAACAGGCTGCCAGGAGTTACTTTGGGGCTCCAAAGTGGCACAACAAAAAAGTGTTTGCCCTATTATCACGAGGTTCCAGGTGTCTAAGAAAGCAAAATTGGCCGTGCTTTCTGGATGGAAGGGGCATACATTCTCTCTCTCTGTCTGTCTCTCCCTCCCCTCTGTTAATCACAGTGACACTAGCCAATTGTGAGTGTCTGTGAGCTCAGGTATGTGGAAGAGGGTAGATAGCGCTTTCCTGCGCCTGTGTCAGAGGAAGCACTGTAATTCGTAAGAATCAAACACAACTGGATTATATTCTATTGTAGGAGAATAATCAGTGGCAGGGTGGTGTGATGAAGCGCAGTGTTTCCCACAGACCAGGTAGCAATTTGTGGTGCTCCACTATGCCGATGAGGGAATTGTGGCGGTCGGTGGAGTTGGTCATTGGGGTGTATGCAAAGTGTTTACAGCGGGCGGTGTTCAAACACACAGTATTTTTTTTCAGAGTCACCTGCTGGGACTATTTTAAAGCTACAAGAAGCATTTGAGATTATTCAGTTCAATCTAAATTCTTTTAAGTTCTTTAAGAGAAGACAGCTAAAACAATTTTTACCAGAACCCTGCCTGGTTTCATTCCTCGACCCAACTTTACATTACAGGGCAGGCCATTAGTTTGCTGGGCTTGATGTTGGTGGAAAACCTGACTTTTAAATTTATGAAAATTACTCACCAAAATTGAAGTTAAAGTTTAGTTTTTACTAGAGATGCACCGATTGCAATTTTTTGGGCTGATTCCGATTTCCCATGGAGTGTGACCTGCCGATACCGATTTTGGCGGATTCCGATTTCATTTTTTCAAGCCACTTCACAGCACACACAAAGACTATTTTCTTTTTATCTTTTCTTTAATAGAACATTCTGCCAGATTTTCAGTAATAAATTTTCAACACCTCAAAGGTTGAAAACAAACAAAAAGACATTGTTCTTTGTAAAATCTTTCTTCATGTTTGGTATTAACATATTAATTCCTGAAATAGGAAATTCACACAAACATTTTTTTCTTTTCCCATCCAATATCTGGCACAAAAACAACTTCCCCCTCATATATTATTTGCCTACTGCTATGGAACACACTTTCATAAGCCTATTTAGATCTGAAAACTTATGCCTTATAGAACAACCCATTTCTTCATTCAGTATCAAAATACAAAAATAATTTCCAGTCATACTTATACCATAGCCATTCCATCATCTTTGTCAAATGTGTATTTGTAGAGTAATTTCCAATGGAATCAAGTGTAACCAAGGTTGTAAAACAAACAAAGACATTTCTTTCTTTCTCTCTTTGTACAAATCTAACTAGATGTTTGGTAATAGGCTAACGTATTAATTCCTGTAATGGGAAATTCACACAACCACAAACATTTTCTTCTTTTCACATCCAATATCTGGCACAAAAAAAAATTCACTATATTTGGATATCCAAATATAGTAAAAAAAAAAAAAAAATATATATATATATAATCTCCTTCTCCCCCCCGGCGGGGGGGTGGTATCCATGTCATCCTCAAGCTCGGGTCCTCTACCAGAGGCCTGGGAGTTTGAGGGTTCTGCGCAGTATCTTCGATGTTCCTAGGACTGCGCTCTTCTGGACTGAGGCTTCAGATGTTGTTCCTGGGATTTGCTGGAGCCACTCTCCCAGTTTGGGGGTTACTGCCCCAAGTGCCCCCACTACCACGGGGACCACGCAACCCTTGACCTTCCAATATATATATTGTTAATGGCGTGCACGCCGGAGCTTGTTAGGCGCGCAGGACTGACACTGTTCTGCGCAAGCGCAACATAATCGCACTAGAAAGCATGTTCAAGCTGCCAGTGTAGCTGCAGTCTCTTTAGTTGCGAATTACGAGTATTTCCACTTTCATCTCTATGTGATACACAAGTTTTGATCGGCAGAAAATCGGCATATTTTAATTTTGACCGGCCGGTCGCCGGTCATGGCCGATCACGTGAAAATCGGCCGATTCCGATCGGCAGCCGGTCAATCGGTGCATCTCTGGTTTTGACCTTAGTTTTTTGCCTTTTTGGTGGCAATCTTTCAATCATTCTTTAGTTGACATTCAAGGAATAAATTGCAAAAAACAAGCTGGAGGGTTTTATTTTAAATATAGATCTCAACACTTACCTCAACCAATACTAAAATTAAATAAATAGTATAATGTAACAAAATAATAAAATAAAATATAATTAGATGTAAGAAACCACTTAAGGTAACACCAAGGCAACTAACAATAATGAAAAGCATTACCCTAATTGGTGCAAAGCCTGCATGCCCTATCAGAACATTTAATTCTCCGTGGCTTCCTGACAAAAAACTCCAGTGCCCTATCGTAAGGGAAGTCATTGCTGAAGTGGGATAAATGGGATAATGCAATAAGGCCGGTTCCTCGCGTCAAGCTGCTACTGTATGCATCAAAATTGGTTTATAGCCTGACTCAGGGATGTCCGTTTCCTGTAAGCCAAGAAGGCCATGATAAAGCTCATCACGAGCACGACGTAGGCTACCTTTTAAAATAAGGGGTCGGAAGGCGAATCGGGAAGGCTGCGTTATTTTTAATTAGCCTAACAGGCCTACTTGCAGTCCGGGTATGCGCAACGGCAGGCCTGTGTACACGCCTCTCTCTCTGTGGGTGTGTGTGTGCGCGTGAACGAGAAGAAAGAGCACTATGAATGAACGGAACGATATGCAACGAAAATTTTTTTTTTTTTTCAAAATCGCGAGTCTGATTGTGTGGCGATAGGAATCCATTGTGTGGCGCCGCGCCACACAATGGTCTATGTATGGGAAACCCTGAAGCGGAGTTACTGTTACCGCCCTGAAAGTTGATTGTGTTTTATTCCTCTTATACCGCAGCAATTTTCGCCATACTTTTCATCCGTTTGTAGTTAGATTTAACGAAACGTGTTAATTCCTGTTATCACGTTACTAAGACAAAAAAAATATGTAGCTTGTTCCTACTCGTTAGCTTGGATACAGCTTTACCTCTGGCTGTTACAAAGCACCGACACTGGAGACTCCTTACATAAATGTTAACCAATTATATTTTGTTAAATAAAAGCATGCTTTGAATTTGTTAATTATTGGGTGTAGATTATGTGGCGCGTCTGCCATATAATTCCACGTCACGTAGCGGTGCCTACAGACAGGTTATTCCTTCTGACCAATCAGATTCAAGAATTCTGCAGCGCTTCAGTATCAACTGCTATTAATAGTGTTTGGTCAAGAAATTTGGACTATTTCCCGATAATCACCTCAAGCGACTCGGCAAAATGGCGACCAACTGCTTCATCATCACAAGTGAGGAAGAATTAGAAATGATGAAAGAAAATGCTGTTCCTAAAAACACGAAAGATGCTAAGAAGTTTGGTCTAAAACTGTTCAAAGGTAAGGTGGAATTGTGATTTATTTTATCTCTTGCAAAACAAAGCATTTTATGTGACTCGGCATAAATAAGTGACAAGTCTGCGCTGCACCGTTATTACATTTGCATGCCACTTTTGAAGTTTGAAATAAATAATTTTTTAATGTTTTTTTTTTTAATAATCACCTGTGTATTAGGGTGGTCCCCAAATTTTTTTTTTTTAGGATTTTATGACCACCTTTTTTTTTTTTTTCGTTTCCGTTTCCGGTTGAGAGTACGTCGTGCGCGTTCTGGCTGCCGCTTCTCACCAGAGCTTTTTTTATTTTATTTCTTTTTCTATTTTTTTTCTGTGTGTTTGTGTAGTTTGATGTTTGTTTGAATGTTTTGTCCGCCGGTTGTGGTGTAGCTCCGGACCCGGTTTTGGGCGTTGGTTCCCTCCAGGCCTTGGTTCGCTGTGGGTGATGCCTGTGCTCCCAGCTGTGGACTGCAGTGAGCTCATTGCTCATTTTAACATCGTGGTTGTCCAGCGCTCTGCGCTTTAACGCTTGGCGTGATGTTCCAAGCGATGTTGCTCGGTGGTGTCGCGGCAGCTGTGCAGGCGGTTTGGGACACACCAGCGCTCTACATGGTGGAGCTTCTCTGCTCGCTGTGTGGATCCATGGTGTGGTGTTCGAGCGATGTTGCTGACGGCGTCACGGCGGCGGTGCTGGAGATGTGGGACTTGTTTTCGTGCGCCTATTGGTGGGACTGTCGCTGCTACACCACGGGAATTACATCCTGACCCCTACTTGGTGGACTTTTTATTTATTTATTTATTTATTTATTTATTTTTTATTATAATTTATTAATTTTTTCTTTCCTTGTTTATAATTGTAAAGCATCCTTGGGTTTTTTGAAAGGCGCTATATAAATGTAACATTATTATTATTATTACCTTTTTTTTTACATTGCCTAAAAGAAGTTATTGTGCGAAATTTGGTTAAGATTGAACAATGTTTAGAGGTGCCACAAAGCCATTAAAGTTTTCACTCAAGACACAATATAAAATAATGTGGCTTATTAACTGTTTCATATTAATACAAACAATACAGTAATACAACTTCCTGTGTTCAAAGTAACAATAGCTATTACTTGTCTGTGATTTTCTAAACCTTCGGTATTATGGTATCTTGTGGAGATAAAAGAACACACTAAGGACTTCCCTAGCAGAAGGAAGCTTTCTCCCAGACAGTTCCTTGGAAGTGGGACCAATTAACCAAACATAATTGTCCTTTCTGGTTTTGTGCTTTGCACCACCGGTACTACTTGTATTACTGTTGCTAGCCATCTGAAAACATAGAAAGAAAAATATTCACAACTTCATCAGCATATTACGATCAGTGCTCATTGTTTAAGAACCCCTTAGTGCATGAAAGTTAACCTTCTATCAGTCTATAAACTCTTCCTGCCTCTTCTTTTTCATAGAAGTGGCATATTCCCTCTAGAACTGTGACTTTTTGGGGGTTTGAGATCATCTCCGCAACAGTCTACACACCAGCTAATGTTAATGGCTTAACCCGATTTGCAACCTCGTGTGGCACCTCTAAATATTAACCAATTTTTCTGAAATTTTGCTTGTTGCCTTCTTTTAGCCTATGTAAAAAAAAATGGTAGGGTGGTCGGAATGTTTTGGTAAAAAAAATGTTTTCCCATACATTTCGGGACCACCCTACTGTGTATTTATACTAAAACAATTATCTGCCTCAGGCTCAGTGAATATTAGTGAATAATAACTCAACTTCGTCTGAGTTATGATTCACTGATCTTCACCTTTGGTGAATAATGGTTAATTATTATACATACAGGACACTTTTTCGATGGAATAAAAACACGTATTCTATCCCCTTCTAGCAAGTTTCTCTCATATGGTTTAATAGCATGCAGTATTGTTAGCATATCGCCGATCCTACATGCCTTATGCCATTCTACCCAATGGAGAATGAGCGTTGAATATGGTTGACGATATTGCATGGTTGTCATGACGTCATACGTTGGAGCTGATGCAAATATTCAGTAAGAAAGTTTTCTGCTGCGCATGCGCAGAACTATTTCTGTGTTTGCCGTGAAAGAGAAAGACACGTTGAACACCTGAAAGGCTACCAAAACTTCATAAGATATTCTTCACCCATATTTACAAGAGAAAAACATAACGGACATTGAAAAACTGGAAAAGAGACGTCGGAGATGTAAAACTTCCGCGCTAGCAAGCAACTGTGACAGTTTGTAAACAAACTTGACCGCCAGGTTTGCTTCATTAAAAATGGAAGATTTTGAAAGAATTTTGTCTGCCAGGTCGCTCCGTTGTGTGTAGTTGTCGATGCTGATTTTAACCCTCTGGGGTCGAGAGCTTCGCCGGTGAAGCTTGGCAGGTTTAGAATGAGTAGGTCATGTATCTTTTATAAGTATCTTTGCGAGTTTTTCTCATCCAAGCATGATAAACATTTTGACAGAAACTTTACACTTTCCTCCGTGACCACTGCAAAATATTATTATATTTTTTAAATTACCTAAATTAGATGAAATATAAAACTTGTCACCTTACTCAGTCACACCGGAGTTGGAGCGCTGAGCGCCCACTTACACGTTCATAAAAGACGATTCACATGGTGACGGCATGATAATCACTTTCACTCTTTCGGTTTCGATTGTTTCAATTCGATTTCGGTTCACTCATTCACAGTGGGATCGCCCACCATAAACAGGATAAAATCTGTCAGCCGTAGTTTAGGCTACGTGTTTGGAGGTCAAACTTGTTGCAAGATGGCACGCGGATTTTATGCGCTTCGGATGATTCAGGACAGTGATTCAATTCAATCTTGAGAACTGTGGCACTGATTATAAGCGGTGCCTTTTTTTTACTGCAACTCGATCCAGCCGAAGATCAACTCAAGTAAAATATAAATATTTATTATGCGCATATCGGTTGATATGTATGCGCTGTAGTGCATACATAGGTAAAATGACTGAGCAGTTTTTCTAGAGTTAAAAGTATTTTCCTCAAAAATAGTTAATTTTGCTCTGTTTTGAATTTAGAGAGTAAAATTTGGAGTTGGAGCAAAACTAGTGTAGGGACAGCCACAGTCCCCGTCTAGAACTACAAATCCCATCAACTAACTCCCATGATGACCTACGTCATGTCCTCCATGATGACCTACGTCACGTCCTCCATGACTCTATAAGTAACCCGGCCACCCTCAGCTCGCTCTCTCTCTCTGTGGACTTTCGCGTCATACAGACATATAGAGATACCCCCGCTCATCGGACCATCCGAAACCACGAGGTCTGCCTTGCAAGAAAGAAGACTCAACGCGCTTTCGTATATACCACTGGCCACGGTAAAAAGTACCTAAGTTGCGTCGTCTCACTCAATCGAGTTACAACCGGTTTATTTGTTTATTATAAGTAACATTACGACTGCAGCCCAAGCAGTTAATTAAAAGTTAGAAGCGACCGGATTCCTTCTGACTTAATCGCTGTGCACATTATTTGGTCAGAGACTTTTCCTCACGAACGACGAAGCTTCGGATCAAGGAATTCTCTGCGCTTTCTGTGAACCTCCGCGAGCACCCGAAACTCCGCGAAACTTCGGGACATCTTTGCATTCCTACATAGGAACAAGATACTGGAAGTAAGGCTGGCATTTGGGCAAACTAGTCTTAGGAATTAGCTTTATGAAGTAGGGTGAATTTAAACTCAGAAACTGTTTAATTGTGCACACTGTAGACACTTAGAGTGTCGAGTTGATCATTGTGGTTCTACATTGTTCTCTAGGTTGTTTTAATAGATAGGTTGTTGCATGCTTTTCTCTCCTTTCTAACACCCCTTAATTTCATTATTACACATACTTTGACCTCATCAAGATTTCAGGGGATTTGGTAATGTTACAAGGTAGTGGGGTTAGCAACCACGACGAATTCCTTTGTCTCAAGAAGACCACGAGGTGATTTTCCCTTCCCCCCAACACCTTAGATAACATTCCAAACTTTACAGCGCATCTTCACGCATAAACACATTCTGTCCGCGCACCTCCCGTGCGCATATTCAAATTCTCTCCCTCCTCCTCTCTGCCTCGCACTCCTCCCTTCTCATACTGCGCAGCCGCACACGGGACACGCCCTAAGGGCTCAGTCGCTTGCTTGGCAGCAAGGAGACAACAACTATCTCTCCTCTCGCTCTCCCTCTCATACACACACACAGACACACGCTCATACACACACGCTCATCGAGTACTACCTCACTATTTATGCCTATTGCTGCTGACCATATTGAATGTATTCAACTGCTATTACCCATTTAGTATCATTGTTATAATAAATTCAATTATTCTGTTAAACTGTGCTTGTCTGTCTGTTGCTGCTGTATCCTTGAAGTCACACAGTCTCAAAGAACTCCAAATTGCCTTCACCCAAGTGTATATGAATGCTACTGGCTGTAGTGTCTATGTAATACGGTAAGTAATACATTATTGCTGCATCAGTAGTGATCATAATAATTTGGAATATACCATAATGTAGCTGTTTGGTAATTTATTAGTAAACACCAAAATTAATGGTATTATTAATGAGACTGATTTAATGAGACTGATCACTTAAGACCAATTGCACCCACACTAGAGAGTAATTGTGAAACGGAGTAACAGTTGGTCGTGGCTCTGAACTGAGTAAAATAGTACAAGAGTTAATTTCAAGACACACTGAATAAAGTCAAATACCAGATAAATGAAGCTGCTGCAAAAAGCAGTTTGAGAACTGTGTTGGAATGTGTGAAAAAAACATGACTTTACCCATTGTGACGAACCATTTTGATCACTTGACCTGATGGGATTAAGAGTTGGCAGTGGGAGGGGTTTTCACTCTTCTCATTGAATGGAATGGAATTTTTTACTTTTTTCATTGAAAACCCCTCCCATTGCCAACTCTTTATCCAATATATAAACCCTTTATTCAATATAAACAGTAGGACATACATTTTCTGATGGCCAGTTAATTGTCCAAATCAATGGAGCAGATTTAAGTTTTTGTGCTTGATACATTCCTAAGATTGAACAGAATCACCTCAAGTGACCAGAACGGTTCGTCACAATGGGTAAGGCAGGGATCGAAACGGGAATTTGGGAGCACTGGTCCATTTGGACCAGTGCCTCTCAGAGGTACTGGTCCGAATGGAGTAGCACTGGTCCGTATTTATAATTACAAATTTCAAGCTGATTTTCTATATTTATTCATATAATACAACCATATTATACATGAGTGATCAATTTCAGCTGTCTATAAACTTCTTCCTCAGTCATCTCATTATCATCACAATCTTCGAAACCCTCATTCAGATCATCATCATCCTCTATCGGGTCATACACCACATCATGCTGCGCCTCCTCGTCATCTTCATCTTCCACCTCCTCATTCTGTCTCTCCTGGGGCTCTGCATCTCCTGCCACATACTCCCGCTCATCACCTGCAGGCTGCTGTGGCTCATCATACTTGTTGAGCGATATCCGTTTGTTTTGATAGCTGTCAGAAATGTCAAGCCAAGGACTTTTAAACTTTGCGGGTGTCTAATCTATCTGACCAATAGCGGTTCAAGTTACATTTGTCTTCACGGGCAGCAACGAAAATGAACGGGAAGAAACGAAACTTCGCGCAGCCATGCTGCATGTAGCGGTGTATACTGCGCACGTAAACAATATGGCGGTGCCCGCGTCTATGCCAACTTGACAAATGTCTCACAAAATCTATTGAAATTATCGTAAAAAATGGTAAAATAGACCAAGTTCTGCTTAAAATGGGCGAGAATCATTGATAGAAACCATCGAGGCAGTGAGTAGTTTGATATATATATAGCATGGCGAGCCAGTCGCCCACTTGGTCGAGTACATGTTGTCACTAGTCGCCCGCACCCTTTCCAACTCGCATTGGCGAGTGGGCGACCGCCCGTTTCGATCCCTGGTAAGGTCATGTTTTTTCACACATTCCAACACAGTTCTAAAACTGCTTTTTACAACAGCTTATTTATCTATTTTTTTTTAAAGTACAATCATGACATACATACGGTAGAACATGGATATTATTGTAGCTGAACTTGTGCTGAATACAAAAAAAGTCATATGACTTTGAAAATACTACTTAGATTTGTTGAAATTGACAACAAAATCAGAGCATGCCAAAAGGATTAGAGTGCCAGAAAATACCCTCAGACCCCAGAGGGTTAAAAGTAACTAAATAGCTTACTTAGGGCAATGAATACTTAAAGGAGATACGCAGAACCTTTATTTTTAAATACATTTCTGAGTGGATAGTATCTCCATCCTTGACTCTTGTATGCTGCATAAATGGGAATTAAAAAATATATATATTTTTGAGAGTTAAAATCGACTGCAAAGTTGGCATTCGAGCTGCCCCACTGAGCCAGCCAGCCCTGAGTGCGTGACATCACAGCAGGAACCAGTTTTAAAGCCGAGGCCTTTGACAGCTATAGACCAAAGCCAGACTCGGCAGGCGAAAGTGGTTGCAATGGCCTCTTCGTTTGGATTTATTGGAGATTCTTCGGATTCCTCAGACAGTAATACATCTGACTGTGATAGTCCTGAAATTGGAGTGTGTGTACATGCTACTGCTATTGAGGTTTTTCACCCACGTGACCAAGTCATGTGATGCATCGTTAGGCTGCCATTTTGGACGTCACGGCTCGAATCAGTTTGAATGCGAGGAAGGATACAAACGAAAAACATAAAAGAAAAAGGAGCGAGATGCAGAAAACACCTTCACTATCCAGCGGCGTAGGGCATTTACAGGGCGAGCAGAGGGAGAGGTATTTGCAAAAATTGAGGTTAGCAGGCTTAGAGAACGACGTTTACCTGCTTCCACCAGGATTGTTCACTGACGTACGGAAGTACATGAAGCCCTCGTCTTTACCTGACTTCGGCCCACATGATCTGTATACCTATGTCGTTAAAAACCCATCGCCATACACAGGTATTGATCTGAAAGCATATAAGAGTTTGGATGCCTACAAATATTTTGTGTCAGGCTGGGTAACATGCCTACATCAGTGGGTCGTGCCTGGAGCCGGTGGTCGCCATCTTATTACAGCTAAGGTTTGTTCACATTTTCATTTACTTTCGGTCCTCAGGATAAACAAAATGTTATTAAATGTCATTGAAATAACTTCTTAGTCTGTTGAGACATGGCCCGTTATAAATTTGCTGTTACCAGGCAATGACCAAGAACTGTATTATTAGGGTCGGTGTCTGTGTTGTAGCAGTGTACTAGCAGCTAGCTGTTAGCACTAGCTAATGTCAACAACATAGTAGCTAGTATGTTACTGTAGCAATGTTTACGTTCAGTCATTTGGATGACTGTTAAAACCTTTCAGTCTCAAGTTTTTCCTTTACTGTATTTACTAGTTTACTGTAATTATGATCCGGCAGCTATTTACACCGGATCCAGTGTAAATAGCTGCCGGAGCGCGCTCCGGCTTGCTCCCCCTCAAATTAAGCAGCACGCTCCGGCTTGCTCCCGGACCACGCTGCTTAATTTGAGGGGGAGCAAGCTGGAGCGCGCTCCGGAACCTCGGCCGGAGCACTCCGGGAGCAAGCCGGAGCGTGCTGCTTAATTTGAGGGGGAGCAAGCCGGAGCGCGCTCCGGCAGCTATTTACACTGGATCCGGTGTAAATAGCTGCCGGATCATAATTACAGTAAACTAATAAATACAGTAAAGGAAAAACTTGAGACTGAAAGGTTTTAACAGTCATCCAAATGACTGAACGTAAACATTGCTACAGTAACATACCAGCTACTATGTTGTTGACATTAGCTAGCTTGACATTCAAAATGGCGGACACCAGGGCGTCACGTGACCCTGTGACGTCAGGTGAAATACCTCAATACATGTAGAACCGTATCAGTTTGAACCATTGGAAAGTGAATCCAATAATAACACGTCGGTCACGGAGGCCCCCACCTTACGAAATAAAGCCGGAGAACAAAGAACAAAGTGACTCTCATTAAAACAGGATGGGCGTTATAACTTATGCAGCAGATGTGTACATGCATGCATTTTCACTGATAAAATGTAAAAGGCTAATTAAATAATCAGATGAACTGAGACAATCACATTCTGAAGCAAATTAAATAATCTTATACCGCTAACTTAAACACACAATACAAGTTACATGTATTTATCTAAATGCAGGTAAACGACGAGTGTTGTTGCTGTTGTGATGTAACCAAATGAGAGTCGCATCTTACCCGTCTGTGTGCTCGCTCCTTGAAGGCTGAGCTTGTGGCCAATTGTTTTGAAACAATCTGACTTTCAGTTCTTTGTTCAGTTCTTCGTTCATTTGCTTCTTCCACATAAGGGCGAGATATTGCTGCTGAGGCAAGAACATCCAGCGGGGAAACCAGACGACTGGTCCACTCATTCTCCATTTTCTCCATACTGAGTACTCCGCCATTACTGCTCGGCTCACACTCTGGGCGAACTGGTGCAACTGAACTTACTTTCCTTTTCTTGTAGTTTTCTTTTCCCTTAATTGTTGGTACTGCACCCTCTTTCAATACGGGCTTATAGCCAACGCTCCTCAACAGATCAGAGGATTCGTACGAGTCTTCAGTAAAATGTGCAGAGCAGAGGAGAGAACACTTCATAGGCGCCCAATCAGTGAATTTCTTGCAAAATGCATCCGAATCTTTGCAGTTTGAACATTCTTGGGCCATGAATGCAACATAAATCCACCTTCTGTCGTGTTGCTGCACCGGCCAGCAACACATCTACATGGCATGGAGATAAATTGGCTCAAAATAGAGGATCGAAGTTGCAGTTAGCTCTGTGTTTTAGTATAGCTGAAATGGCGATGAGACCGAATGCCTTCCTGCTGTGACGTCACAGATGTCAAGGTCATTTACTCAGACCGCTACCTATATAAATCACTTTAATCGTAAAAATTACTATATTAAATTTATTGTTAATGCTTAAAACTATTCCTGTGCCATTCTTGAGGTCTCAAGGCATTTATAAACAAAAAGTGAGGCCATGGCTCTGCGTATTTACGGTACGTCTGAGTGAAAAATACTGTGGCAAGCGTGTGTGGAAGAAGAGTCTGGAAACAGAAATCTTAGTTTCTCGGTCGTTAGCCTGTGCTGCTTGCTCTCAATACGTGCTTACGTAAATGAGGAAGTAATTCTAATGTTTTGTAAACAAATGAACTGATAATATTTAACCTGTCAGAAAATCTTTTTGTTCCACTCTCTACCCACTTTCTAAGTATTTTCGTAGATTACATTTTGTTAATTATTCGTTGTTTGTATTAATTTCTTGTTTTGTAGTTTACCAAGGTAATCAACATTGTAACCACATGAAAATCCCGGTCAAAGGTCGCATGTCATTCCTCGAACCAAAATATAAAATGTCTACTGATATTGTAATATGTGGTAGATATTTACAACAAACTGCAAAAAAACCCCTGAATGGAATAGAAAAATCTGAATATTTTCAGCATGTCATTTTTTTATACGTTAGGAATTTAATTCTGCTCTAATTCTGTTTATTGCAATCGGATTCCAAATACTTCATGAATCAGAAAAAAAATTATTATAAATCACAGCACTTTTTTTTTTTTTTTAATGCCTCCGCCACCTTAAGGTGCAGGAGGCATTATGTTTTCGGGTTGTCAGTCTGTGCGTGCGTCCATGCGTGCGTCTGTCCTGAAACCTTGTAAACACGATATCTCCAAGGCAAATGAAAGGAATTTCACCAAACTTTCACCATTTGTGCACTTTGGGACAAACATGAACTGATTAGATTTTGCAGTTAAAAGGTCACAGGTCAAGATTACTGTGAGGTCAAATGTCCATCCCCAAGTCACGACTTAATAAGGCGTGTAGTCTACCAGGCGGAGGCGTCCCCATCGACGCCGTCGGCGTCGAGTTCTATCTAGTTTTAGAGTACTTCATCTACTTCAACAATGTTACACAAAGATCGAGCCATAACGGTTGTAAATGTCACTTAATTCCACAGGATGTTGATAATGGTGGACACTGGTGAAAGTGATCACTATTATCGACACCTCACATGATTCTCAAACGCACGTTTAGATACAAAATGGCGACTGTCAAATGAAAGAGTAAGAAACACAGTAGGTTTCGACAAAGAGATCATGAAATATCGGTGAATTTGATCAGTAAAAACATGTCCATGATCTTTCCACCATGTTTACCTGCGATGATAACATCCGGGTTTTCCTCAAATTGCTGATCACGCTAAAAAAAAAAAAAAAATCCATCTCAGGTAATGAGCTGTGTCATCAGGCGATAAGATCAAAGGGCGAGGCAGGTCTTCCGGTTGATTTAATTAACCAGTAATAACTGTTGTAACTGAAACTCGCCTTTGTAAAATTGTTTTTATTGGTAAATCTGAAAAGGTGTCGATAATTATGGACTGTCGATAATTGTAGCAAAAGTAAAATTTTTTGGAGTAAAATTTTCTTCATTTTAATTTTTTTTTTTCAAAAACATCGTGGGTGAATCGAATCATGAATGGGATGAATCGTTACATGCCAAATTATGAGGCGTACCATAGAATATCAACCAAACTAGGAAGGATGCAGTTATGGCCCTTTTCCACTACCCTTTTTCAGCTCACTTCACCCCGACACGGCTCGCGTTTCAACTACCTCAGAGCAGCACGACTCAGCTCGCTTCAGCCCTACTCAGCACCCAAAACTCGCACGGTTTTGGAGTGCGGCTGAAGCGAGTCAAACCGAGCCGAGTGGGGCTAGGGGTGTGAGGAGACACTCCCCGTGCACTGATTGGTGAGGAGGAGTGTCCTCACATGCCCACACACGCCCCGCGAGCACGCTGGGATCTGTAAACACCGTAAACCCGGAAGAAGAAGAATTACGAGAATTTCTGAAGCCTTATGCACCTCGCCTCATCTATACGCTCTTGCCAGTATCTGTTGGCGTTGTCGGTGACAACAAGCCACAGCACCAAGACCAGCAACACTAACGACTCCATGTTTATTGTTTACTATCCGGGTCGTGAGACTACCGCTTAAAAGCTCCCTGATGTCACTGTTTGCGCTGCTTAACGACATCACGTGACGTACACCCACTTTCGCTAACTCCACCCAATGTGTCCACCCACTTCCAGCCAGTGCGGTTGTAGTCGAAATGCAACCCCAACAGCCCCACTCAGCTCGACTCAGCCCAACTCAGCATGGCACGGCTCAGCCCAACTCAGCCGCGTTGGTAGTGGAAAAGCGGCATTAGAGAACCATTTCTCCATCTCTGCTTCTGTCTTTCCCTCAGCCGTCTTTGTTTTAATCGCTGAGAGGAAGCTCGGGTTCTGACAAGGATGCTGTGGTTAAGGTCAGCTCTCAGAGGGATTCTCTCCAGTCAGAAGCTGCCACTTCATTAACCACAGTTTCGGTTAAACGCCTACATGCTTTCTCTTTCAGCCTGAAATTTCAATCTGGTTGTTTTGTCAAATCACCATCAAATAATCTCTCAACTGTTTGTGATTAATTCGCAAATCAAACTACTTTCTGAATCTGAAACAGATTCAGACGTCACAAAAATCTTGATTTATAAATCTTAATGATTTTTTCTTTTCAATGACGAGCTAACAAGAGCTACGAATATTAAAGAACGTCCTTGAAAAATAAGAATAAACAATTTTTTTCGTTATTCTGTTGAATAACCAAACGACAACAATCAGTACAAAACAGCTTTTTGATTTTTTTTTTTTCAAGTAGCTAAAACGCACAAAAAGCACTGCATTATCACAGACAGTATTACGATATAATAGATTTTTCTGATATTGTGATAAATTTTGTCGTACTGTTTTTGGGAGCTCATGGTGATCATGATGTATCTAATACGTTTTTCAATATTTTTACAGAATTTTTTTTACTGTTAATTTTTTAATGTAATTTTTTGTAAAAAATCATTTTATTCATCTTGTATTATATATATTTTTCTAAATAAAATGCAACACCACGATACAACTCGGAAATGGTTTGTAATCGTGATAGATCACGAAAACTTAGAAAATGGCGATATTTTTTTTGTCATACCGCCCACGCCGACAGCCACAATTATCTCACCAGCTATGACTCTATAAATGGAAGGAATTGTTGAAGCAAAAATATCCTGTTCTTTTAGTACTACTAAAAATTCCATTAAATTTATTGAAAAAAACAACAACCCAATGAACCCAATTTTATGCCCTTTTTTTTGTCAGAGCTGTTTAATCGTTACTTGATAAATCTTTTTTTTTTTTTTTTTACTTTTTATAACTGACGTCTAAATAGCACACCTATAATACTATGACACATCGTTCCCACTTAACTGACTGAGAATTTCTCATTAAATTTTTTTGTTGTTGTTATAAATCCCCCAGTAGCAGGCAGCATAGTGGTGTAGTGGTTAGCACTGTTGCCTCACAACGAGAAGGTTCTGGGTTCAAGCCCTGTGACCGGCAAGGGCCTTTCTGTGCGGAGTTTGCATGTTCTCCCCGTGTCCGCGTGGGTTTCCTCCGGGTGCTCCGGTTTCCCCCACAGTCCAAAGACATGCAGGTTAGGTTAACTGGTGACTCTAAATTGACCGTAGGTGTGAATGTGAGTGTGAATGGTTGTCTGTGTCTATGTGTCAGCCCTGCGATGACCTGGCGACTTGTCCGGGGTGTACCCCGCCTTTCGCCCGTAGTCAGCTGGGATAGGCTCCAGCTCAGGAGAAGTGGTTACAGATAATGGATGGATCCCCCAGTAGCCAAATATCTAACTGTCTACGCCTGTTAATTCCTTTCCACTTAAAATCCACATAGCAATCCATCAAATCATCTGAAGATTGTTTCTAGTGGCTAAAAATCTAAGCGATGTTGTATTTGTATTTATATATCATCATAGAACAGCTTAGAGTTCAGAAACTTTTCTACAGCCTTAAATTTTTAAAGTTTTATAGCTTGCCATGAAGCAAAGCACTACAGTGGATTGACATTTAGATGGAAGGATAAATGAGTAAATAATTATGTAGCTGTAACAACTGGGTCCGATTTCCCACTCCTGCGTGACACAAGGTTACTGAATGCTGTTTAAATATAGAACGCTTCATAAAGCCATCTTTTAAGCTTCATTTCAGCAGTCGCAACTGTATAGGAGACCGCAGGGACAATGGAAGCATGCTATACATCATCTGCTGACACAGACACACCCACACAGACTACTTGCACCTTTTTTTTTTTTAAACTGCAGTCATTAATAATTGTTCTGTCTGAAGTTATCAGACTAATAGATTTAAAGCTGCAAGCTGTGTGTGTGTGTGTGTGTGTGTGTGTGTGTGTGTGTGTGTGTGTGTGTGTGTGTGTGTGAAAGAGAGAGAGGTTAGAGCTGAATACAAACAGCATTATCTTGTCACAGTGCTTTCCGTGTCAGAGTTAAAGCTCCTCTCTAATCTCTTTTGTCATTCGCGTTTCCACATTTCCATTTAGAAATTATGGACCTGGAAGGGCATGACACTGAAGGGGCGTGGCCTGTGTTTCAGTGCTAATAAAGGAGGTGTGGCTTCAATGTTTCAGTCCTTATGAACGAGACATGGCCTCTGTGTTTTGTCTCAATGAATAGGAGGTGTGATCTTTGTTTCAGTTCCAGTCAGGCATATGTGGCTTCTATGTCTATATCCAGGAGAAGGAGGTGTGGCTTCTGTTTTCTTCCCAGACAAGGAGGCGTGGCTTCTACTTTTCAGTTCCAGTGAAGGTGTGCCTTTATTTTTTCCTTCTCAGAGAAGGAGGCGTGGCTTCTACATTTCAGTTCTCATGAAGGAGGTGTGGCTTATATGTTTTAGTGAAGGAGGTGTGGCTCCTAATTTCAGTTCTAGTGAAGGAGGTGTGGCTCCTGCATTTCAGGTCTAGTGGAGGTGTGGCTTCTGTATTTCAGTTCTAGTGAAGGAGACGTGGCTTATATGTTTTTGTGAAGGAGGCATGGCTTCTACGTTTCAGTTCTAGTGAAGGAGGTGTGGCTTCTACGTTTCAGTTCTAGTGAAGGAGGTGTGGCTTCTACGTTTCAGTTCTAGTGAAGGAGGTGTGGCTTCTACATTTCAGTTCTAGTGAAGGAGGTGTGGCTTCAACGTTTGTTCTAGTGAAGGAGGTGTGACTTCTACGTTTCAGTTCTAGTGAAGGAGGCGTGGCTTCTACATTTCAATTCTTGTGAAGGAGGTGTGGCTTGTACATTTCAATTTCAGTGCAGGAGGTGTGGCCTGTGTGTGTTTCAATCTTGGGGAAGGAGGTGTGGCTCCTATTGTGTAGTCTCAGTGAAAGAGGCATGGCCTCTGTTTCAGTTCCATTACAAGAGGTTTAAATTCTAATTAAAACACCCAGTTTGTTAAAATTGCTGTAGTTACAATTAAAGGTGCCCAGCCACCATCTCATCTCATCTCATTATCTGTAGCCGCTTTATCCTTCTACAGGGTCGCAGGCGAGCTGGAGCCTATCCCAGCTGACTACGGGCGAAAGGCGGGGTACACCCTGGACAAGTCGCCAGGTCATCACAGGGCTGACACATAGACACAGACAACCATTCACACTCACATTCACACCTACGGTCAATTTAGAGTCACCAGTTAACCCAGTGGTTCCCAAACTTTTTGGCTGGGGACCCCCTTTTGGACTTCAGAATATTTTTGGGACCCCCTGACATCGACCCCCCCCACCACCACCCATTATGCAGTGTGTAGTGTAGTAATAATAATAATAATAATCAGACGGATATTAAAGTTGCTATTTTTTATTCACAGAAGAGCATTATCCACAAAAGAGCATTGCACATCATAATAAAACAGAACATTACACAGAACATCAGAAGATTTTTTTTCAGTGACTTGTGTGTGCTTGCTTTTCAGTACAGAGTTTTTCAAATCTTGGTGATAACTGTGAGATCGCCACCCTTAGTTCGTTTTCAATGTTCAACTTTGCCCTGTATTTGGTCTTGATGGAGGCCACTGCAGAAAAGCCCACCTCACAGAGGTAGGATGTGGCAAAAGGGAGGAGTATGGCCATCCATAAACATCTTTAAACTTTCTGTTGCCAGCACCTTCAGACAGAGAACACACTGCGGTCGTTCCTCACCACCCACCAATGTGCTCGTAAAGCCCATTTCGATGTATGCATCATCATACCGCCTTATCTTTTTCGCTGCCGAAGTGCATGGGAACTCGTCCTGTGCAGCAGCCTTGCGTTTTGTAGGAAGCACGCGTAGAAACTTGTCCATGTTGTCATAAAGTCACCATCCGATGTTTTGTTCTGAATCTCAAAATAGGGACCTGTTTTATACAGTTTGTATTCACAGGAGGAGGGTTTGCTAATAACAACAATATCGAATTAATATTGAATTAATATTCAAGAGCGGAGCGCGATTACTGAGTGAAAGGGAGCAATTGAATTCTAATGACCGTGGCAGCTATACACTGAATGAAATTCATATTGGAGGGCGGGGAGCGATTATGGAGTGAAAGGGGGTGATTGGGTTCTATAGACTGATTTAATGACTCTCTGCCGGCTGACGCATTACCAACATTCCGACGCCATTCAAAACATTCCAATGCCCGTTTTTTTTTCTGTGTTATGCAAACAGTCCCGTCTCTCCGCGACCCCCCTGGAGTCCCTCCGCGACCCCCAAAGGGGTCACGACCCCCACTTTGGGAACCGCTGAGTTAACCTAACCTGCATGTCTTTGGACTGCGAGGAAACCCACGCGGACACGGGGAGAACATGCAAACTCCACACAGAAAGGCCCTCGCCGGCCACGGGGCTCGAACCCGGACCTTCTTGCTGTGAGGCGACAGCGCTAACCACTACACCACCGTGCCGCCGCCCTGCCGCTGCCCTGCCACCAAAAACGTTTAATACTGGCTCTTTTTGAAATACCATAGTTCACTCCGAGTTGCATATGCATGCGAAAATGTAATTCTACTCCCATTCCCTGTATTAGCTTATGAAAGAAAATAGTCGGAAAAACGAGCGGATCTGAAAAAGCCCTATGACCTTTCGTCACTTCGAAAATTAGTATTCATGGCCTCGCCCACCTTGGCTTGAGGAGAGATAGCAGAGCCCATCTCGTCAGTAGCTAACGAAGAGGACCTAACAGCAAGTTGAAAACATGTCTGAACAAGTTTGTGCCTGTGTTATTTGTAGTAGTAATACATCAACGTTGCATGTTTGGGGAGGCTGGGACCTCCCCTGCCCGAGTTACGAGCGTCCAAAGTCGGGCTGGAGCCGCCGATAGAAACGAAACCTAAGCGGAGCATTGTTGCAAGATAGAAGAGGTGAAGAAGAAATGGTCGGAATTTATCTTTGGAACACCACCAGCGAAGAATAATGCAGCGTTAGTACTGTGTTCTGATCATTTCAACCACAGTGACTTTTCAAACTTCGGTGCCTTCAGTAGTGGTTTTGCTTCGAGGTTGTTTTTAATACTTGGATCTTTAGTTAAGACGATCGACCACCAGCTCACAAGCTGCAAGTAAAACATGAACTTTTTGTTCAAAGGTTTTTGTTACAAAATAGCATGCTCATATTCTCCACGTTAGCATGCATGACATGGTCACAAGCTAGGCAGGGATGAGAGTTTTCCGCTTTTTCTGAGTAAAAAACGACCTTTTTATATTATGCCAAATCCGTTGAGAATTTTTTTTATTAATTTCGAGGGGTTGGGGTATGTTCCTTCATGCTGTTCAAACTTTATTAACTCCAACGATGTTTACACATTATTTGTAAGTCGCCATCTTTAGTCTCGTTTAAATCTCGTTGAATGTGATGTAAAATTTGTGTTATCTACATTGTTATTGGTCAAAACATCGATGTCGAGACCATAATAGCCAATGAAAACAGTTTTTACAAAGACACCCACATCCGCTTGTTCTGACCCACTGGAGGTAGCGTCACAGTGCTGTTAGCCAATCAGAGGTGACACGTTTACATGTCATGAATATTAATGAGTAAGAGCTGAAATCCTGTCGTTCTCCCACCACCCACTCCTCCAGCAAACTAGAACAGCCTGAAACAGGAGAGCCACGGCATTTTTTTCACCAAAACCAGCTCACAGGGCATTCATTCATACTAGAGACCACCGCACAATTAATGAAAAAACGATGCAATGAGACCTTTTTTTTTTTTTTTTTTTTTTAAAGATATTTTTTTGGGCTTTTTGCACCTCTATTAGATAGGACAGTGTAGAGACAGGAAATGAGCGGGAGAGAGAGAGAAACGGGAAGGGATCGGGAAACGACCCCGGGCCGGAACCGAACCCAGGTCGCCCGCATTCACGGCACGGCGCCCCAACCACCTGAGCCACGACGCCCCCGCAATGAGACCTTTAAGAAATAATTTTCTCTCTCTCGCTCAGGTTAGTCTTGTCCTCCGTGTCAGACTACTTTGCAGCAATGTTCACCAGCGATGTCCGGGAGGCCAAGCAAGAGGAGGTGAAGATGGAAGGAGTGGATCCAGATGCATTGTGGGTTTTGGTGCAGTATGCGTACACAGGTAAGAGAGTGTTTCAAATTTCAAGAGTTTGTACTAAATCAGGATGCAAATCATAGTGAGTTAGCATTTAGCAGCGCTGATTTTTTTTCTCTCTCTCAGGGCGGTTGGAGTTGAGGGAGGACACGATTGAGGCTCTGCTGTCAGCTGCGTGTTTGCTGCAGCTCTCGGCTGTAGTTCAGGCCTGCTGTAGTTACCTGATGAAGCAGCTGCACCCATCCAACTGCCTGGGAATCCGCTCGTTCGCCGACGCCCAGGGCTGCCAGGACCTGCACAAAGTGGCCCACAACTACACCATGGTACACACACACATGCTACATATACAGTTAGGTCCATATATATTTGGACACTGACACAATTTTTATTTTTTTTTACCTGTTTACTGAAACATATTCAAGTTGTAGTTATATAATGGACATGGACAAAGTCCAGACTTTCAGCTTTCATTTGAGGGTATCCACATTAAAATTGGATGAAGGGTTTAGGAGTTTCAGCTCCTTAACATGTGCCACCCTGTTTTTAAAGGGACCAAAAGTAATTGGACAATTGACTCAAAGGCTATTTCATGGGCAGGTGTGGGCAATTCCTTCGTTATGTCATTCTCAATTAAGCAGATAAAAGGCCTGGAGTTGATTTGAGGTGTGGTGCTTGCATTTGGAAGATTTTGCTGTGAAGAAAACGTGCGGTCAAAGGAGCTCTCCATGCAGGTGAAACAAGCCATCCTTAAACCGCGAAAACAGAAAAAACCCATCCGAGAAATTGCTACAATATTAGGAGTGGCAAAATCTACAGTTTGGTACATCCTGAGAAAGAAAGAAAGAAAGCACTGGTGAACTCATCAATGCAAAAAGACCTGGACGCCCACAGACGACAACAGTGGTGGATGATCGCAGAATAATTTCCATGGTGAAGAGAAACCCCTTCACAACAGCCAACCAAGTGAACAACACTCTCCAGGAAGTAGGCGTATCAATATCCAAATCTACCATAAAGAGAAGACTGCATGAAAGTAAATACAGAGGGTTCACTGCACGGTGCAAGACACTCATAAGCCTCAAGAATCAAAAGGCTAGATTGGACTTTACTAAAAAACATCTAAAAAAAGCCAGCACAGTTCTGGAAGAACATTGTTTGGACAGATGAAACCAAGATCAACCTCTACTAGAATGATGGCAAGAAAAAAGTATGGTGAAGGCGTGGTACAGCTCATGATCCAAAGCATACCACATCATCTGTAAAACACGGCGGAGGCAGTGTGATGGCTTGGGCATGCATGGCTGCCAGTGGCACTGGGTCACTAGTGTTTATTGATGATGTGACACAGGACAGAAGCAGCCGGATGAATTCTGAGGTATTCAGAGACGTACTGTGTGCTCAAATCCAGCCAAATCCAGCCAAACTGATTGGTCGGCGTTTCATAATACAGATGGACAATGACCCAAAACATAAAGCCAAAGCAACCCAGGAGTTTATTAAAGCAAAGAAGTGGAATATTCTTCAATGGCCAAGTCAGTCACCTGATCTCAACCCAATTGAGCATGCGTTTCACTTGTTAAAGACTAAACTTCAGACAGAAAGGCCCACAAACAAACAGCAACTGAAAACCGCTGCAGTAAAGGCCTGGCAGAGCATTAAAAAGGAGGAAACGCAGCGTCTGGTGACGTCCATGAGTTCAAGACTTCAGGCAGTCATTGCCAACAAAGGGTTTTCAACCAAGTATTAGAAATGAACATTTTATTTACAGTTATTTAATTTGTCCAATTACTTTTGAGCCCCTGAAATGAAGGGATTGTGTTTAAAAAATGCTTTAGTTCCTCACATTTTTATGCAATCATTTTGTTCAACCCACTGAATTAAAGCTGAAAGTCTGAACTTCAACTGCATCTGAATTGTTTTGTTCAAAATTCATTGTGGTAATGTACAGAACCAAAATTAGAAAAATGTTGCCTCTGTCCAAATATTTATGGACCTAACTGTACATTTAAGAGAATGTATTTAGCGCCCAATGGCCATGCCTCCTTCACTGAGACTGATTATAGCTGCTGACTGTCTGCAGTATAATAGGACCCCATCATTGTGTAATAGCGGTATGATCTTTAATTTCTTGCAGAAGCGCTTTCATGTTTTGGCTGCGTGGCTGTTTGAGGAGTCGTAGATTTTAGAGTGTAACCTAGAGTTGTGTGTGTGTGTTTTTAGAGTAACCTCCACTCCCACAGCAGATTTGATCTTCTCACTGATTACTGCTTGCCGCCAGTTGGTTTGTATGCAAGACAGAATATTACAATGAAAATTAAAGGATTCCTATTTCATCAAAAATCGTGCAACACATATGAATCCACATGCAAATTAAATCCAAGTAGAAAAAAATTATGTATTTATGTTAGAGAAAATCTGTTCTGGGGCGGCATGGTGGTGTAGTGGTTAGCACTGTCGCCTCACAGCAAGAAGGTCCAGGTTCGAGCCCCGTGGCCGGCGAGGGCCTTTCTGTGCGGAGTTTGCATGTTCTCCCCGTGTCCGCGTGGGTTTCCTCCGGGTGCTCCGGTTTCCCCCACAGTCCAAAGACATGCAGGTTAGGTTAACTGGTGGCTCTAAATTGACCGTAGGTGTGAATGTGAGTGTGAATGGTTGTCTGTGTCTATGTGTCAGCCCTGTGATGACCTGGCGACTTGTCCAGGGTGTACCCCGCCTTTCGCCCCTAGTCAGCTGGGATAGGCTCCAGCTTGCCTGCGACCCTGTAGAACAGGATAAAACGGCTAGAGATAATGAGATGAGAATCTGTTATGACTAAATCAGATATGTTGAAAATTTGAGCTGTGCATCTGAACCTTACCTGCATACACACACACCAAATCAGAATTGCAGTAAGTTTAATGAAAAGATGTTTCATTTTTATCATCAATCCTTTTTTATATATATTTTTTTACCTCGACGACATTTTCTTATGACAGTGTATTCTGTAGGAAACTATTCTGCCGCAATATACTTTACTGACGTGTAGGGATTGTGTGCATGTGCGTGCGTGCACGCGGGGGGGTTATTATCACTTGCCCTCTCAGTTTCTCTCTCCTTTCTTCTATCTTTTCCTTTCGCTGTTTTTTTTTCTTTCCTCTCTTGGCCCCCAATCCACTTCCTGAAGGATTTATCCTCCTCCGTGGTTAATTATACCCAAACTCCTCACCACCCCCACGTTTCTGGTTTGTGTGCAAAGGAAAGTGTGTGTTTAATTGGTCATGCTAGTGTTCCCCTGGAGGAACTCTGGGTTCTCTCTTCTCATGTCATCCCGTCCCCGAGGAGCGCTCGTTCACAAAATTTCCATCCCATAATAGCTTGTCTATGGTTACCAACTGGGGGGGGGGGGTTGTCATGGAGACCGCCTTGAAATCCTGCCTCAGTTTCTTTCTGTTGATCCATTTCCACTGCATCATTGACTCCTTCATCGTCCACCGCTCAGACTTGCTCAGTTTCTTTTCTCTCTGAGTCTTGTTTTATTTCTCTCTCTCTCTCTGTCTGTCTTTGCATTCATTCAACTTAATATATGAAGAAAATTCAAGAATATAATACGACACATTTGTATAATATCTAACAGATATATATGTTATTTACCAGCTTAAGGTCGGTCCGTATTGTGAAATACCGTGACCGAGGTCTTGAAAGTACTGAGCGAGGCCCTCTGGGCTGAGGTCAGTATTCAAAGCCGAGGTCATGGTATTTCACCATACGGACCGACCTTAAGCTGATAAATAATATATTTATTTTTTTCTTTCCCAAATTCTAACAGAAAACGAGAGCGCCCGAAAGGGAAAACCGAGCCGAGCCGCCATTTTGAATCCTCATTCACGGCTGTAATGCAAATGGCTTCCTTACAAGTGCACTTCCATGGCAGGAAAACAACTACATTTTGCCACCTATGTAGTCCCCTATTTATACAAATAGGAGTTATTCAGGATTCAGCCATGTTTTTGCTCGGCGTTAGCAAGTTAGGTTTTTAGCTGTCTCCTGAAATGTTTTCTTTTATTTCTTCTTCCTCAGGGTAGTAAAACTTGCTTTCGTTGTGAAGACTGTCGTTATCACTATCCATGATGTAAAATTAATGCTATTCTCCTGAGAAATGCGAAAATAAATGTTGACAAAAAATGCTACTGGGACATTCCACCGAATGGGTGCCATTTGCTTGTTGTACCACTCCCAAATTAAACTTAATTTGTTATATCTTTTCAACACTGATTATAATAACACATATTTAACTATTCAAAATGTGTATTGGTCAACCTCAGGCTACGTTACAAGGTTTGGAAGTCAAAGATGGCTGCATTTTTTTCAGTCCTGTTACCAAAACTCTGAAAGTAACAGGACTGAGTTTTTAGCCTAGGATTAGCTAATACATGGAATTAAGCCACATGGCGTCATCGCTAATAGTATGACCACACTTAGCACATTCTAGTGATTTAACAAAAATCTGTATTTTTAAAATAAACAAATATCATCTAAGAAATAATTTAAGTAACAGGACAGTATGTTGACATTGACCTTATCAGTCAAAGTTAAAAAATCATCAAATATACAGAAAAGTAAATGAGAGAACTAACTTTTGGTCTTCCCATGGCCTTCAGAAGACACAACTGATGTAACTTCCTGTTGAGCATGTGATTTATGGAATGTTCCAAATTTGTCAGATGGGGTAATACTGTATATTTGGGTAACAGGACTGAGTGAAAACCCAGGGACGCGACTAAAATGTGTATTTTAACTAAGATATTGTGGATTTCTTCTGAAAAAAAAAAAAGATTTAAACCATGGATAGGATATGCAGTCACACAACAGTTTTAATCACAATATTTCATAGTTAAGTATAAAGTTAGAGTGCGGGGACAGGTAACACATGCTATTTTTCAGTGTTTTAGGTAGTTTTTATTAATCCTTACAATTATATATCTTAAATTTGAAATCAGATCAATGTGCAGGACATTCTGTGTAATAAGGAAATGTATTTTGAAGTACATTTTTATGTGCATTTATACATATAATTTTCTAGGGATGTAAATGGCACCGATTTGGTGGAATGGCTCTACTATGTTTGTTGTTGTGAATGAGCGAGTCGCCAGAGGCCCGTAACCGGGGTCCGTAACTGGGGTTCGTACCGTAGGATACGGACCTGCCCGCCAGCCAATCAGAGCACAGGCTTTGGACCGCGAAAAAAAAGTTATTTCCCAGCTGGGAGGTCCGTATTGTGAAATACCGTGACCGAGGTCTTGAAAGTACTGAGCGAGGCCCTCTGGGCCGAGGTCAGTATTTAAGGCCGAGGTCACGGTATTTCACCATACAGACCGACCTTAAGCTGGTAAATAATATATTTATTTTTTTCTTTACCAAATTCTAACAGAAAACGAGAGCGCCTGAAAGGGAAAACCGAGCCGAGACGCCATTTTGAATCCTCATTCACGGCTGTAATGCAAATGGCTTCCTCCTCGGTATACAAGTGCACTTCCATGGCAGGAAAAAAAACCCTACATTTTGCCACCTATGTAGTCCCCTATTTATACAAATAGGAGTCATTCAGGATAGGGATGTTAACCGATGACCGTTTGACCGAATCAACGTCAACCAGTTATTTTTTTTTTGGTTGTCGGTTAAAAAATAAATAAATCGTTTTGAAGCTGCCGATTTTGGAGCGGAGAACCTGGAATTCTGTGTTGTAAACACTTGGGGCATGCCATGCGGTGCAAGGACGACAGCTGACAAATCAGAAACACCCATTCAGTCATGTCCCGCCCTCCCGCACCAGTTGAAGACAGCTGCCACTCGGTGAAAGAAAAGTGTCGACACAGGCTTTTTAGCTTACAAATTACTATTCTGTTTTTTTTAAAAATTATTATTATAAGGCACATGGAGTTTAGTCCTGCCTTGGCCAGTGCATTCTGAAAGTATGTTTCGGTCTGTAGCCAACAATGCATGTTATTGCAGATCATATCTCTCCACACAAACTAAAGGCGCAGATGCCGACTTTTTCACGGCTGAATCGTGCAGATCCGATTTTTTTTTTTAGGGGGGGCGTTGGAGTGTCTGAATAATTTCATCGGAGTAAATTCTGTATTAAAATTACTAAATAAGCAAATGCCGTTACAGTCCATGAAACATAGGAAGTATGAGAAGAAAACAGTAAATCAGAAAGCTGCGCACATTTGCGCAGCTTCCGCGCAAACGTGCGCAGCTTTCTGATTTACTGTTTTCTTCTCATACTTGTACTTCCTATGGACTGTAACGGCATTTGCTTATTTAGTAATTTTAATACAGAATTTACTCCGATGAAATTATTCAGACACTCCAACGCCCCCCCTAAAAAAAAAATCGGATCCGCACGATTCAGCCGTGAAAAAGGCGGCATCTGCCAAAAGGCGCGCCGTTTGCATCCCTGTTTAAACTCATAGGTTAACCGGCTTTAACCGGCTAATGAGGCTCGGTGGTTGGTCAAGATTTTTTTTTTAGTTTTCGCCATCCCTAATTCAGGATTCAGCCATGTTTTTGCTCGGTATTAGCAACAGTTACAGGTTTTTAGCTTTCTCCTGAAATGTCTTCTTTTATTTCGTCTTCCTCAGGATAGTAAAACTTGCTTTCGCTGTGAACACTGTCGTTATCGCTATCCATGCTGTAAAATTAATGCTATTATACTGAGAAATGCGAAAATAAATGTTGATAATAAATTGCTACTATGTTTGTTGTTGTGAACGAGCGAGTCGCCAAAGGTCTGTAACCGGGGTCCGTATCGTAGGATTCCGGACTGCTCGCGAGCCAGTCAGAGCACACGATTTGGTGGAAATCGGACCGCGAAAAAATAAATGCTTTATATTAAACATCTAGCAAATTTGGACAAAAAAATATATACATTTGATAAACTAGTGCTCCATTATCAACTGAAATTGCTGGTCAGATCTGTGAGAAATCTTTAGATGGGTGTGACCTCATTTGCAAATGAGCACACTTGATTGACAGCCATCTGTCCAAAACTCCCAGGCAGCGCTAAACCCAACAGCAAGTGGCGTGATTTGTATTATTTGACTCAACCCAGCCAATTATAGTTATAGTATATAATTATAGCCAATTATATACTGAGGCTATGCTCAGTACTGTTACTTTATCGTTGCCTGTTTGCTTTTACTCGCTGGATGATTCAGACTAGAAGAGGTGACAGAGTTATTTGACAGTATTTTCTATTTTACTGTGCAGATACTTTCATTATGATCTATAGATCTTATTCTGAACTCCTCCATGCACTCTGAATGCGCTCCCTTATCATCGCTTCTTGCAGCAACATTTTATAACTTCAGACCCATGAATGGGGAAAGATTTAATGTCCCCAGTAAAATAAAAAATAACTCCCAGTTGATGTGTATTATAAGAAAAACCATGCTGACCAGTTTAGTATGTATCTCTATAAAGTGTGACTTCAGGCAATCTCTTTCTCTTCAGGAACACTTCCTGGGTGTGATGAAAAATCAGGAGTTTCTGCTGCTCCCAGCGTGTGAGGTGGAGAAGCTCTTGGTGTCAGATGATATGAATGTTCCGGATGAGGAGACCGTGGTGTCGGCTCTGCTGAGCTGGGTGCGGTACGATCCTGCCAATCGCCAGTCACAGCTCCCTGCACTGCTTCAACACATCCGCCTGCCTCTGCTCAAACCCCAGGTCAGCCTGCATCTCTGCCAGTCCTGTTAGTCCTGGCATAGACATTACTGCATTCAACCATCCATCTGTTCATCCATCTATCTACCAGCCATGCACATAGACCAGCCTGCCTGTCAGCCAGTCCATCCATCCTTCCATCCATCACAGAGACCAAATAGTTCCATTCATCTGTCCATCCTTTCATCTACCAATCCCTCACTTAAACTAGGCTACCTGCCAAACAGTTCCATCTGTCCATCTACTCATTTCAAAGACCAGCATGCCCATCAAGCAGTTTCATCCATCCCTCAGAGACCAATCTGTCTGTCACAGTCCCATCCATCCATCACATAGACCAGCCTACCTTTCACAGTTCCATCCGTCCATCCATCCAAAACCAGAAGGACAGTCTGGCACATCCATCCATCCATCCATCCATCCATCCATCCATATAGACCATCCATTAGTCCAGCGTGCATGTCACAGCCCCGTTCATCCATCTATTCATCACTCACATAGACCAGTCTGCCTGTCATCCATCCATCCATCCATCCATCCATCCATCCATCCATCCATCCATTCCTCACATAGACCAAATACACTGCAACCCCGCAATAACAGACTCTTTTACTGTGAACTTTCGCAGATGATGAACTAAGTTCATGTCTCCTGGCTTTAATGACAATGACTCGGTATCTTCATAAAAAACATCACTGTGTCATGTGTTGGTACTACAGTACTATGCCTCTGTTCCGGATTAGAGTGCAATCACAGTGTGCGCTTATAAGGACTCTAAACGCACAGACTTAGCAAAGTATATGCGCTCTACTGAGTGCCTCACATTGTATCTGCATATTGCCTTTCTGGTTTTGACTTCGTTTTGTGTATTTGGACTCTGCCTTTCGTCTTTGCCTCCGCCGTTCTGTTTGTGCCTTGCCTGACCATTGTCCGTTTCATGACCTTGCTTTTGTCTTATGGTTTTGAAATCTCTGCCTGCCTGTTTGTAAATAACCACTTTTCCTGTAATTACAGCCATCATTTGCCTGCTTACATGACACACTGAGCCATGCGCTCCTCTGTCCCCAGAGACAAACTGTAAGTCCACAGTCAAGTTAATAATACGTGTTAACGCCATAAAACAAAGGCTTAACGAGCCTCACTTAGGTGTCGATCACTAACAGTTATCGAGAACGGCGATTAAAGAATTGGTAAAAGGACGAAATGACTGCTAATACCGCTAAACTTAACACCTGGATAAAGTGCACCAGTGGCGTTTTTATACCCACCACCCCGTCCAGACTTGCGACACGACATAAATGACATCATCGGTGATTTGCAACACATGAATGAACTGAATGGTGAAGATTTAGGAAACATAGCGAGTCAGTGGGTGGACACTGACAATGATACACTGGTAACCTCCGTCATTTCCATAACAGGCAACGAAATCACCGCCTCCGTTCGTGATCCTTTAACTCGGTCAGTGAACTGCGATAGTAACTCGGAAGGAGAAATTCATGATAAGGATTTTTAACGTTTCTAAAATTTTGTATATAATGTGAGCGTTTGGTGTGACAAGTGGGTCCATTTCAGTATTATGAACTTTTTCAGGAAACGAACTATTTGGGTGTCCACCAAGATGTTTGTTATAGCGGGGTTGCAGTGTATGAACATGCACGAGCACATTGGTATGTATGTGATGGCAGTATCAAGAGAGGGTCTGGGTTATTTTTGACAGGATGTTCCTTTTCACACTTATTTATACACACACACACACACACACACACACACACACACACACACACACACAAACCGCCTCAAGCATCAACTTCTCTGTGTATTCATCTACCAGCCACAACACACACACACACACACACACACACACACACACACACACACACACACACACACAGACTACAGTGAGGCCTTTGGGGAATGTGCCTATTAAAATTATCTAGCTCACATATTTTTGTCTGTCTAGATCTGGCTAAGCTTTTTCTAGGTTTTACACTTTGCTCAAACATGATGGCTCACACTGCCTTTGACGGAGTCTTATGTTTAGCTCGGAATTTAACTCCGGTTTGTGTACTACATGAGCACAGACAAAAAACCGCCTCTTTTAATCATTGATAAACTTGTTCATCATCGGTTCATCACTGGATCACTGGTGTGTGATAAAGTCTTGTGTAAAAAAAGGCAGCAGAAGAGGATGTTCCTCTTGACTATTTTCTCCATATCTCTATTTAGCTTCTCTTTTCCATCAGCGCATTTTTAATCTCACTCAAACTCTCGCCTCTGTCTTTCATCTGTCTTTCTCTCAGTAAACTGCTTTAAAATTTTAACGACTGATTGCAATCGTGAAGGAGAAAAAGGCAGAGATAATACTGTATTGAAATACATTTTGAGCGAGACATCGATTCAGCCGCGCCCATCCCGTTCAATCTAAATGGAAATTGCGGCTTCTTTCATCCTCTTCGTGGAAAGGAGGATTCTTTTCCCCTTTCTCAGCCCCTGGGCTGCTCTGCCGCCTCGCTGATGAAATATATTAGATAGATCCCTTTGACAGATCGGTACAGCTGCCACGGTGCAGCTTTACAGCAAAAATGTTTGCTTTTTTTTTTTTTTAGCAAAAAAAAAAAAGGGAAGGAAAGTAAGAGCAGAGAAAGCGGCCGTGATGGATGAAGGAACAGATGGGAATGAAAGCAAAGATGGATAGAGGGATAGCCGAGGCAGGCAGGGTGGTGTAAGGTAGGTTTATGAAATCTGTAGCACTGGTGTACCTGATGGATTTAATAAACACTGCAGTTTGGAGTCGTGAATTTATATGAAGTACGACTAACAAAAAAAAAAATGTAACCCTTGACAGATTGCTGTTGTCGGAAAATAATCAACTTCAGGATTTTAACAATAACAAAAAGGTAATAGATGTCTGGAACACAAATATACATTCCACTCTCCTACATTTTCCCCCTATGGGTGGTACCTTTCCTTAGACTCTGGCTTCGTACCAGAGGCCCGCTGTAATTTTGAGGGTGTGGTATAGGATTGCGTTCCCTCTGGACTCCGATGGATGTGCGCCTTCCTGGAATCCGTTGAACTTCTTCCAGTTCAAGGGTCATGACGGCATCAGGCCATCCTTAAAAAAAAATCCGTTTCCTGTCCACTGGGTGAGCAAAAAAATTTTCAGTTGGGAGGGAGGGATTTTTTATATATATATATATATATATATATATATATATATATATATATATATATATATATATATATATGGATAAGAAATCACAATGCTGTGTTTGCTTTTTCTTTCAGTACTTTTTTTATTACAAAAGCAGACACATTTAATAAAATATGACAGTTTAATCAACTGAAACTTGAACAAAAACTTTAAGTTAGCATTTTAAATGCTGACTGCAACATTTGCAAAACTTTTACAAAGGTACTTAAAATGTCTGACACACGGACTTTTTGTAGTTCCAAATCGACCGTTAGGCCTAGTTCGGATAAAATTACACTATTAAAATGAACACTGAATGATTTGTTTTCTGAATCTTTACTATTTTGTTGTTCGCTAGAATACCATTTTGCGATTTCACACTTAAGCAAATGTTTGAAAACTCCGGATCTCCTTCCTTCATGGTGGCTGACATTTTTTTGTGCCGCACGGCGCATGCGCAGAGCTGATTCAGTTCAGAGTGCGCGCGCACTCGGCGGAGGCAGTAGTGTGTCGGAGGGAACAGAAGCAGAGAGAACGCTTATTTTGTCTCCGGTAAACCAGTCTTCTCTCGTTCAATTACGTGCTGACATCAAAAGACACCGTTGGTTGTAAATGAAACCAAACTGAGTGGTTGGAGTGTATTTTCATACACAAATGGAGAAATGTTCGCTGAGTGTGTAATTGTGTAGCCACCACTGCAGACCGTTGTCGTTGTTAATTCATAGCATGCTCAGTTGCGTGAATGTGTCATGCACCGAAAATAAGAGATTTACAAGCCAGGAACGCCTCATGATGCAGTACGCAAGAAAAGAAAAGATTTACTGCCATTTTACTTTGTATTTGAGTAAAGTGAATAAATAAATGGTCTGTGGAAAATACATTTAATCCTGGGAACTGCATGCACAGGAGTTTTTGTGTTTACTCCCCCCGGCTGGCTACTTATTTGTCATGGCTGGCTAGTATGAGCCTTAGTGGAAAGCCCTGGGAATGCGTAAATGTCAAGTTCGACTTTAGATTTATGAACCCGAAAAAAATGTCGAAAAACCGGCGTTAAAAAAAAAAAATTCAACCGCACAAACTGCACTCACCCGGCCGGTGGACCGGAAACAGAACATTTTTTAATAATGGCCTCATCGCGTCTTTCACGCACCGCAGACACGGTCCAAAAATGTTCTTAGTGTGAAGTGGTGGTAGGGGGCGGGGCTTCCAGAGTGTTTCAGTGCTTTGAATATCGGAAAGTTCAAACAACCTCTTATTTTTCAAGAATGCACATGTTCCCAAAACAGGCGAACATTTATTATAATAGAACATGGCTGAAATCACTACCTGATGTTTTTTCCCAAACAGCATTAGTAGCAAGGGCAGGCCATTTTTTTTTTAAAGTAGTTGTCATAGTGTTGTGTAATGCATCAAATTAAAGAGCGTGAAGATCTGAATTGAGAACTTGTTTAATTTTGTAAATGTGTCTAAAAAAAACAAAAGTTATGAACATTTTGACTAGAAAAGCACTCGGAGAGCGCAGACCTCCGCCAAGCAGCTCATCTCGCAATGATAAAGAATCCTTTAAAAAAAATCCTGGATCCAGAAGGATTTTATAAAAATTTCCATTTCTGTCCGTTGCCCCGGTCGCAAACCACCAACCATTTTCCATTGGTTTAATTTTCCATTCATGAGAAAAAAACCTCAATCAGAAATTAACAGACCAAAAAGCCCAAAATAAAGAGATTTAGAATTTAGAGTATCAGGGTAAGAATTACAGATAAAGGCGGCTTCTTGCAGATCACAGTTCTGTACCTAGAAGGCTTAAAAGTAATCCGTCAGTGAAATTGGTTCATCCTTTGTGTTTAAACATAAAAGTCAGAATTTAGCAGGTATGTTCACTTTAAATCGTGGACACCAAGCACGACTAATGACGGTGGTGCTCGAATGCGCTGTGTATAAAAGGGTCAAACTTTTGTTAACCCTTTGGTGACTGACCCCTTGAAAATGGTTCCTCCAGGAACCATGACGTTTCAGTTGTCAAGACAACGGAAAAACTAAAATACAAATACAAGAGCATTTTGTTTTGTGCACAAGAGCATTGTGACGTATCTTTCTGTTTTTGTATTTTAGTTTTTCCATTGTCTTGACAACTGAAACGTCATCGTTCCTGGAGGAACCATTTTCAAGGGGTCAGTCACCAAAGGGTTAATTCTCTTCAAAACAGTATTACTGACATTTATACATCTCATTTTCTCTCCATGAAAAAAAAATTTAGGAAAATCAGTGATTTTTAAGAAGGATACAAAATTTTCCTCAGTGATCCGATCTTTCACGGGCAGTAGACGGCAAAGTGTTGAGCCGATTTTATTAGAAAAATCAAGTCAACATGAGAGATTCGACCATGAGGTGGGAATCACGAGTTTCAAGCTGATTGAACCAACAGTGGGCAAGCTGGAAGTAACAACAAAACGCATGCACCAGTGACGAATATTACTGAAAACCCAAGATGGCGGCACCGGTGAATTTAGTGTATTGCATCACACAACGTTAAAAATACGCTTAAAGTAAAAGCTCGTTACAACAGCGCACAAAATTAACACTATATTCTGTAAATATGTTATTTATTCTTCAATCAGCACTAGTTTTATGTAGATTAAACACTTTTAAACGTCTTCAAAAGGCCAAACGAAAACTGTTCTCCTATACGAACGTATGGGAGGTTCATCAGCGCAGCAGCGCGCTGTCAAGCTTAGCATTAGTAATCTGGCAGCCGTTGCTGACTATTGGCCAAGAAGTCAGCGTTGTGTGTGTGTGTGTGTGTGTGTGTTCATGGCCTGTCACTGTGGGTGCGGATTAGACTTCATTACTGTGAGATTAGGACACGGAGCTGTAGCTTCTCTCTCATTAAAAACCTCTCATCTGCTGGAGCATGAGCGGCAGGACGAGAGGAGTGGAACGAGGTGAAGTGAGATAAAGAGAGAGAGAAACAATAATGATGTATGGCTGTGTTAGCTGGTAGTTCTTGTTTTCATTGCAGAACATTTGTGTTGGTGTTTTAGGAAACCAGTCCACACCAGAGTGGGAAACAGGGACTTATCCCGAAGAATAGCTTGTCCAAATTAAGCCAACCTGCTGCTTAGAGTTTATGCATAATGCTTCTTGTGTGTGTGTGTTTTTTGTTTAAGTTTTTAGCGGACATGGAGGCCAACCCGCTGCTGAGGGACAGCGTGGAGTGCCAGCGCTTGGTCATGGAGGCGATGAAGTACCACCTGCTGCCCGAGCGCCGGCCGCTTCTGCAGAGCCCGAGGACACGGCCACGAAAGGCCACCGTCGGGACACTGTTCGCCGTCGGGGGCATGGATGCCACCAAGGGTAAACTATATTAGTTAGTAGTTTATAAATACAAACTGAATATCTGTAGATGATCACACTGTGCAAAAGCTAAATGTCAACACTGAGTCTAGATCAGGCACACAGGGGTCACCGTTTGCATTTTTATGAGCTACAACTTCAAAGTAAAAGGAAGGAGGGGCTAAACCACACCAGGCTACATATTTTAGAGACTTCAAATTAGGGGTCGACCGATAATCAGCCTGGCCGATATATCGGGCCGATATTCTGCATTTTTAGAGTTATCGGTATCGGCCATAATTTCCACCGATATACCGATAACATGCCTTTTTGCAGCCATTTCGTTCCTAACGCGACTGTCACTGCACGTCCTTTCCTGCACTCGCCTCTCTGAGTTCAAGAACACGGTCCCGCCCACCACAACATCTGATTTGTTTGGCACAAGAGATATAGCTAATCGACACGTGTAGTTAAACGCTGTGAACTGTTTCAAGGCGGCCGTACGGGCACTCGGGCAGAAGTGGCACAAGGGATACAGCCAATCAACACTTGTAGCTAAACGCTGTGAACTGTTTCAAGGCGGCCGTACGGGCACTCGGGCAGAAGCGGCACAAGGGATACAGCCAATCAACACGTGTAGCTAAACGCTGTGAACTGTTTCAAGGCGGCCGTATGGGCACTCGGGCAGAAGCAGATCCCACTTCAAGGTAAGGACACGCTGCTTTTGCTGCAATAAGTCACAAACGCACAAGTTGCAAAAGCACAACATCATTATATGTTTACATTCTTCATCTACTACTCGTTAAAATTGTCCATTTGCATCTGTGTAGCCAGGCAAACTTAGCTTACGGAAGGAAGCACTTGAATTAGCCTACAACCAACTAGTCTCGCTGAAACTACATGTAATGCTTCCTTCACTACAATACAATCCTCCTAAATTGGGAATATTAGGCTTGGGCATTAAAAGCATTAGAATGTAGATGGTTACTTGTTAAGTTGTTACATAATAGGGAGTGATAGCCTACTTTATGTTTGATTTTACTTTTTAAAAAATGCTGCAGGCAGCTCTCTACACTTGATTTGTTATTTAAAAACTACTTGAATTTGGTAAGTCTTACTTAGTTCTTAGTGTAAAAGAATCCAGAGTGTATTTTCATTTATTTTCCACTGAAAATGGTGAGCTGTAATATAGTAGAGAGTGGTTTTTTTTAAATTGGTAAATATTTATTTTATTATTATTTTATTTCTCATTTTATTCTAACTAATGTTTGACTTTATTGTACAAATGCTGCTGGCATCTCCCTGCACAAAATTTCATGTTCAATTTTACAATTAAACATCCATTTCATGGATATGAAGGTCTGTGTCAGTGTGTGCTATGTTTAATTTCATGTGAATTATAATGTTTACATTTATCGGTTGCACATATCGGTTATCGGCATCCCAATTCCATAATAATCGGTATCGGTATCGGCCCTGAAAAAAACATACCGGTCGATCCCTACTTCAAATAACCTTCATTAATGCTAAAAGGTTAATGAAAACTGCACTGCAATTTTTTTTCCAGGAGCAACAAGTATGGAGCAATACTGCGTGCGGCGGGATACGTGGCGACAGGTGGGCGTGCTGAGCGGGCGGAGACTGCAGTTCGGAGTGGCCGTCATCGACCAGCGCCTTTACGTGGTGGGCGGCCGTGATGGCCTCAAAACCCTCAACACGGTGGAGTGCTACAACCCACGCAGCAACACGTGGAGTGTCATGCCTCCCATGGCCACGCACCGCCACGGTCTGGGTGAGCCCCCGAACTCTGACCTTTCACTCTGGGTGGGGCTGTGTTATGAGAGGGTGGGGACATGAAGATGCAGGGTGTGTGGAGGTACAGGGGATTTTATTGTGTTAATGCATTAATACAGTATTATTAATATACAGTATATTTAATATGTGCTTGTATGCATACTCAGAGTGTGTGTGTGTGTGTGTGTGTGTGTGTGTGTGTGTGTGTGTGTAGGTGTAGCAGTATTGGAGGGCCCCATGTATGCAGTAGGAGGTCATGATGGTTGGAGTTATCTGAGCACAGTGGAGCGCTGGGATCCTCAGGCCAGACAGTGGAGCTTTGTCGCCTCTATGGCCACGCCCCGGAGCACAGTGGGCGTCGCCGTGCTTAACAGCAAGTGTGTGCTCACTATACACATCACAACACGTTATAATTTTTCTTTCTTACTTTTAATTGATGTCTGGCTCTCTCTCTCACTTTCTCTCTCTCTTGCTCACTTTCTCTCTTTCTCCCTCATTTCCTCTCTCACTTTCTTTCTCTCTCTCTCTCTCTCTCTTTATCATGCGCTCTCTCTCCCTCCCCTTCACTTTCTCTCTCTCTCACACTTTCTCTCACTTTCTCGCTCTCTCTCTCCCTCTTTTTCTCTCTGTCTCTCCCTCACTTTCTCACTCTCTTCCTTTCTCTCTCACTCTCACTCTCTCTGTCCTTCATGCCTTCCCTCACTTTCTGTCCCTCTCTCTGTCTGCGCTGCATGCTGGGAGTTTGGGTGTATGAGTGTGTGTTCTTTTTTGGGTATATTTCATTGCTTTTCGACGCTCTTTTTTGCCTTCTTGCATGAGAAGGTAAGAAAACATTACTTTTTTTAGTTTTCGACCATTAGAAAGTGACTGAGGAGTAGTTGGTCGGAGTTTGGTGGTGTGCTGGATGGAGCCCTTTCTCAGTGGGGGCTCGTCGTCCCTGTCAATCAGACACGGGGTCAGGATCGTGGCTGACCCGTGCTTTACTGTGGAGGATGTCCTGCTAGTTGTTGGTGAACAAGTGGGTCACAAAAATATTTCGTACGGATCGAGAATGAATAAAGCTGTTGTATTTTTTCTGAAAGAGGAGCGTTTGGTTTGCTCTTTGGTTGAAAGTGGTATTATTTTAGATGACAGGTTGGTGGTTGTTTCCCCGCTAGCTGTACCGTCCACCAGAGTAACCGTGTCGGGAGTGCCTTCTGTCATCCCAAATGAAGCGCTGGAGAGAGAGTTACAGCAGTTTGGGAAGTTTGCGAGCAGATTTAAAACTGTTCACCTTGGCTACAGAGATCTGAAGCTACAGCATGTTCAGTCTCTGTGGAGACAGGTGTACATGTTTCTCAACTCTCCGTCATTAGAGATCTCATTCAGGGTGAAATATGAAGAAGGGTATTACATGGTTTATGCTAGTTTGGGAAATATGAAGTGTTTTGAGTGTGGAGACATTGGATATAAGTGTTTTTTCTGCCTGCAGAAAAGCGGAGAGCGTGCCTGCGGGCAGAAACTCATGTTTAGACACTGAGGCCAGGGAGGGCAGCCCCTCTTGGGCTGGAACCGAGTTTCAGATTCACACTGGGGGGGGGACCTGTGGCAGAGGTACTGGGAGGTGTGGCTCAGTTGTGCACTGTGGAGACACCTGTGGCAGAGGCACCAGGAGGTGTGGCTCAGCCACATGCTGGAGGGGACACCTGTGGCGGAGGCACCGGGAGGTGTGGCTCAACTGTTTGCTGGGAGGGACACCTGTGGCGGAGGCACCGGGATGTGTGGCTCAACTGTTTGCTGGGAGGGACACCTGTGGCGGAGGCACCGGGATGTGTGGCTCAACTGTTCACTGGGAGGGACACCTGTGGCGGAGGCACCGGGATGTCTGGCTCAACTGTTTGCTGGGAGGGACACCTGTGGTGGAGGCACCGGGATGTGTGGCTCAGCTGTGTGCTAGGGGACAACTGCGGGGGAGGCACCGGGAGGTGTGGCTCAACTGTTTGCTGGGAGGGACACCTGTGGCGGAGGCACCGGGATGTGTGGCTCAACTGTTCGCTGGGAGGGACACCTGTGGCGGAGGCACCGGGATGTGTGGCTCAACTGTTTGCTGGGAGGGACACCTGTGGCAGAGGCACCGGGATGTGTGGCTCAGCTGTGTGCTAGGGGACAACTGCGGGGGAGGCACTGGGAGGTGTGGCTCAGCCGTGTGCTGGGGGACAAAAGCGGGGGAGGCACCGGGAGGTGTGGCTCAGCCGTGTGCTGGGGGACAACTGCGGGGGAGGCACCGGGAGGTGTGGCTCAGCCCTGCGCTGGGGGGGGACAACTGCGAGGGAGGCACCGGGAGGTGTGGCTCAGCCATGTGCTGGGAGGGACACCTGTGACGGAGGCATCAGGATGTGTGGCTCAGATGTGCGCTGGGAGGGACACCTGTGGCGGAGGCACTGGTAGGTGTGGCTCAGCCATGTGCTGGGAGGGACACCTGTGGCAGAGGCACCAGGAGGTGTGGCTAAGCCATGTGCTGGGGGGGACACCTGTGGCAGAGGCACTGGGATGTGTGGCTCAGCTGTGCGCTGGGAGGGACACATGTGGCGGAGGCACTGGGAGGTGTGGCTCAGCCGTGTGCTGTGGAGGCACTGGGAGGTGTGGCTCAGCCATGTGCTGAAGGGACACCTGTGGCAGAGGCACCGGGATGTGTGACTCAGCTGTGTGTTGGGGGGACACCTGTGGGGGAGGCACTGGTAGGTGTGGCTCAGCCATGTGCTGGGAGGACACCTGTGGTGGAGGCACCAGGATGTGTGGCTCAGCTGTGCGCTGGGAGGGACATTTGTGGCAGAGGCACCAGGAGGTGTGGCTCAGCTGTGTGCTGGGGGGACAACTGTGGCAGAGACACTGGGAGGTGTGGCTCAGCCATGTGCTGGAGGGGACACCTGTGGCGGAGGCACCGGGATGTGTGGCTCAGCTGTGCACTGGGAGGGACACTTCTGGCGGAGGCAGTGGGAGGTGTGGCTCAGCTGTGCACTGGGAGGGGCACCTGTGGTGGAGGCAGCGGGAGGTGTGGCTCAGTGGTGTGCTGGGGTGACAACTGCAGGGGTGGCACTGGGAGGTGTGGCTCAGCTGTGTGCTGGGGGCACAACTGTGGCGGAGGCACCAGGATGCTGCCACCATCGTGCTTCACTGTAGAAATGGTGTTCTTAGGGTTTTGGGAAGTGTTGGGTTTGTGCCACACATGGTTTTTCCCATGATGGTCAAAAAGTTCAATTTTAGTTTCATCTGACCAGAGAATCATCTTCCATGTATTTGGGGAGTCTGCTACATGCTGTTGGGCAAACTCCAAACGTGTTTTCTTATCTTTTTCTTTCAAGGATATACGCAGAGCCTTTATTTTTAAATAATTGTCTGTGTGGATAGTATCTCCATCCTTGACTCTTGTATGCTGCATAAATGGGAATTAAAAATATATATTTTTGAGAGTTAAAATCGACCACAAAGTTGGCATTCAAGCTGCCCCACTGAGCCAGCCAGCTTTGAGTGCGTTACGTCACAGCGGGAACCGGTTTTAAGGCCGAGGCCTTTGACAGCTATAGACCAAAATCATATAAATAAAAATTTATGGTGAAAGTAAGAAATACCGTTACCGACTTGCTCAACTAAGACTGATTTGACTTCATTGATTGTGAGTTGACGCTCATTAAAACAGGATGGGTGTTATAACTTATGCAGCATATGTGTACATACATGCATTTTCACTGATGAAACATAAAAGTCTCATTAAATAATCAGATGAACTGAGACACAATCACATTCTGAAGCAAATTAAATAATCTTATACCGGTAACTTAAACACACAATACACATTACATGTATTAATCTAAATGCAGGTAAACAATGCGTTGTTTTTGTTGTTTTATATCCAAATGAGAGTCGGAGCTTACCCGTCTGTGTTCTCGCTTCTTGTGGCCGATTGTTTTGAAACAATATGACTTTCAGTTGTTCATTTAGTTCTCCGTTCATTCGCTTCTTCCACGTAAGGGCGAGATGACAGCAATATCCATTGAAGAAATCAGACGGCTGCTCCACTCATTCTCCATTTTCTCCATACTGAGTACTCTGCCATTACTGCTCGGCTCAGGCAATTACTAAAACCCGTTACGGAACGTCACTGGTTTTAGCAACAACTGCAGGGAGGTTACTGTCCGAGCGATATGTCCCGTTCTGTCCCGGGTTTTACCAACAACCCTCGGCTCACACTCCGGGAGAACTGGTGCAACTGAACTTACTTTCCTTTAAAAAAAAAAAAATACAGGCTCATAGCAACGCTTCTCAACAGATCAGAGGTTTTGTACGAGTCTTCAGTAAAATGTGCAGAGCAGTGGAGAGACCACTTCGTAGGCGCCCAATGTGCCCGTGAACTTCTCGCAAAACGTGTCCAAATCTTTGCAGTTTGAACATTCTTGGGCCATGAATGCAACGTAAATCCACCTTCTGTCATGTTGCTGGCACATCTACATAGCATGGCGATAAATTGGCTCAAAATGGAGGATCGGAGTTGCAGTCAGCTCTGTGTTTTAGTATAGCAGAAATGGCGATGAGACCGATAGACTTCCTGCTGTGACGTTACGGACGTCAAAGTCATTCACTCAGACCGCTACCTATATGAATCACTTTAATCGTAAAAAATACTATATTAGATTTATCGTTAACGCTTAAAACTAATTCCTGTGCCATTCTTGAGGTCTCAAGGCATTTATAAACGAAAGTGAGGCCATGGTTTTGTGTATATGCTTTAAGCACTGGGTTTTTTCTGGCCACTATTCCATCAAGCCCCACTCTGTGGAGTGGTCCTATGGACAGATACTCGCATCTCCGATGTGGATCTTTGCAGCTCCTTCAGTGTCATCTTTGGTGTCTTTGTTGCATCTCTGATTGGTGGATGGCCTTCTCTTGCCAGGTTTGTAGTGGTGTCATATTCTTTCCATTTTGCTGTAATGGATTTAATGGTGCTCTGTGGGATATTCACAGTTTGGGATTTTTTTTATAACCCAACCCTGATCTATACTTCTTCACAACTTTGTCTCTGACCTGTTTGGAGGCTCCTTGGTTTTCATGTTGCTTGCTTAGTGGTGTTGCAGAGTCAGGGTCCTTCCAGAACAGGTTGAGTTATACCAACATCATGTGACCGATCATGTGACAATTTGATTGCACACAGGTGGATCTTAATCAACTAATTATGTGACTTATGGAGTGAATTGTTTGGACCAGCTCTTATTTATGGGTTTCATATGAAAGGGTTTTGAATACCTATGCACACTCCAGATTTCTGTTTTTTCATCTTAATTATTGTTTGAATGAATGAAAACAATTTGCACCTTTAAAGTGGTAGGCATGTTGTGTAAATCAAATGGTGCTAACCCCCCAAAAATCCATTTTAAATCCATCTTGTAATGCAACAAAACAGGACGAACACCAAGGGGGGATGAATACTTTTGCAAGACACTGTAAATGAGAGTAGGAACAGGCATAAAAGAGTTATGATCACTGAGCTTCGCAGGACAAAAATATCAGTGTTCTGTTTCTGTAGGAAAGCTCTGGTGACAATGTGGTGGACTGGAGGATGAGCTGGAATGGGCAGGTTTTTCTAAGTCATGGTACAAATCTCAGTGCAGGTGTTGCAATACTCTTTTCACAGAGTTTGAAACTTTTACACGTTTCCTTTAGTGAAATAGAGCATGTAATTATAGTGCAGGCCACAATTAAAAATACACCTTTTATATTTATAACTGTCTATGCTTTCAGTGGTGACTCAAACCGGGTTAATCTTTTTCAAAAGCTCAGCAATATTCTCAAACAGTATGACAGTAACTCAGTGATTATGCTCAGAGGGGACTGGAATTGTACGACACACTTTACAGTTGACAGGAATGGAGAGGAACCACACCTACAGTCAACTTCATCATTATCTGGCTTAGTGAAGGAACATGAGTTGACAGATGTGTGGAGAGATCTTCACCCAACAGGACAGCAGTGCACATAGGTTAAAGTGGTAAAGGGTTGAATAAGTGCTGCCAGACTTGACAGGATTTATCTCAGCAAACATTATAGAAATCATACAAAAACTCTGCTTATTCAACACAAATCTGGTTATTCAACACAAAGCTCATGGGTTCAGCATGCTCTGAGATGCATTCTAGTGCATTTCCTGGCACTTGCAGGCCTCCCTGAAAGTCACTCTTTTTTTTTTTTGGTAATTCATCATCATGGCTTGGCTTCGCGAACGAAGATCATGAAGGGTGTTGTCCAAGTCTGTTGCACGCCCGCTGATGGCTGGTGAGCCCGATTCTGGAGAGGCAGATCCAGTTGCAGCGGGTGCAGGTGAATGACTGGGTGGGTGTGGGAGTAGAGGGTATGAGCGTGGTTGTAGTAGTGGTAGTAGAGGGCACCTTGCTCTTCCTCTTTGACCTTTTGTCCTCCAGGTTGGCCTGTCTGGCACACTCGAAGGTCTTGACCGCACCGTGAATGGTGTTTCGCCAGCTCTTGTGGTCCGCAGCGTGTGAGGACCAGTCACGGGGATCAATATGGCAGTTGGTGAGGGAGCTTTTCAGGAGGTCTTTGTACTGCTTCTGGGGCGCCCCTCTCTTGCGCCACCCGGTTGATAGTTCACCTTAGAGAACAATTTTTGGCAGGCGGTGTTCCTCCATTCTGGACACATGTCCTGCCCACCTAAGTCTTGTCTTGAGCAACATGGCCTCGATGCTGGTAGCCTTGGCTTTCTGAAGGACCTCCATGTTGGTGACAAAGTCTTTCCAGTAGATGCCGAGGATGGAGCAGAGGCAACACTGATGGAAGAGTTCAAGGAGACGAAGGTGACGGTGATAGATGACCCACGACTCGGAGCCATACAGAACTGTGGTAAGGACGACGGCTCTGTGCACACTGATCCTTGTTTGTTTTGTGAAGTCTTTGTTTGACCAGACACGGTTGTGGAGCCTGCCGAAGGCACTGTTTGCTTCGACCAGTCTGCTGTCAATCTCCTTGTCAATCTTGGCATCTGAGGAGATAGTGCACCCGAGGTAAGTAAATTGCTGGACAGTTTTCAGCTCTGTCTGGTCAATGCTGATGTGAGGAGGATGATACTGCTCATTGGGTGCTGGTTGGTAAAGCACCTCCGTCTTCTTCAGGCTGACTTCCAGGCCAAAGTGTTGGGCTGCGGCTGTGAAACAGGTCATGATGTGCTGCATGGCTGGCTCAGTGTGGGCAACAAGAGCAGTGTCATCCGCAAATAGCAGCTCATGGATGAGCTTCTCCATTGTCTTGGTGCGGGCCGTCAGGTGCTTGAGATTAAAGAGGCTGCCGTCCGTGCGATATCAGATGTAGATGCCATCACTGTCCATGGTTTGGGTGGCCTGCTGCAGCATCATGCTGAAGAAGATGGAAAACAGCATCAGTGCAAGGACACAGCCTTGTTTGACGCCATTGGTGATAGGAAAGGCCTCAGAGAGCTCGCCATTAAGTCGTATTTGGCCAAGCTGGTTCTCGTGAAGCTGGGTGACCATATTCATGAATTTTGGAGGGCAACCAAGTTTCTCCAGGAGCGCCCAGAGTCCTGCCCTGCTCACTGTGTTGAAGGCTTTGGTCAGGTCAACAAAGGTCACATACAGGCTCTTATTCTGCTCATGGCATTTCTCCTGAAGTTGCCGGAGGACGAAAACCATGTCAGTCATGCCTCTGTTGGCTCTGAATCCACACTGGCTCTCTGGGAGGTGTTCGTCAGTGACTGACACAAGCAGTCTGTTAAGAAGAATTCTTGCCAGTATTTTGCCTGCGATGGAGAGCAGAGTTATTCCCCTGTAATTCGAGCAGTCTGACTTTTCTCCCTGTATTCTTGTACAGGGTGATGATGACCGTATCGTGCAGTTCATGGGGGAGTTTGCTCTACTCCCAACAGGAGGTGAGGAAGGAGTGGAGGCTAGAGTGGAGAGATGGCCCTCCATACTTCTAGATCTCTGTTGGGATACCATCTAACCCAGCTGCCTTTCCTGTCTTCAGCTGCTCTATGGCCTTTACTATCTCTTTCAGTGTGGGTGGTATGTCTAGCTCTACACAGCAAATTCAGAAGTGTTAAATTTTGGGAGTTAGTGAAATTTGAGCAAAAGTAGAGTTAATTTTACTCTGATAGAGTTAAATCCATTATCTTTGACTTCAGTTGATAAGTAGTTGGTGTGAAAATCGGGTGTAAAAACAAAGCGTCACTAAATCAAACCTGTCAGTGTAATTGTATAAATACTAACTCTGAACTTCTAACTCTCAACTCCGATCCTGGGTTTTACGCTTGAAGTGTTCCTGTCACCCCGCCCACTGCATAGACACACATCGATTGGCTGAAGCCAATTGCTCTGTCAAACATTACATTTAGATCCATTTTCAAATGTTTCAACTGCAAGATGGGTCAGAAATTATGGCACTGAGTATCAGATTGATTGATTTGTTTGTATGCACTGGAACATCCAATGACCTACCTGTATTCAACAAAATCTGTAACATAATATTACATGAACAGCGTGCTTTAATAATAGCCTCTACTGTTGATACACTTTATTTTGATGAACACTTTCATGCATACTGTATACAGGAACAAAGTAATGAACATGCTTTGATTTTTGTTGACCAGTTGGCTTACTTTAGACCATTTCAGAAGCAATATTCTAATGAGAGTGAAAGGACATATATTGTTCCATATTGTTACATTTTTTTAATGTGACTTCATTTTTTTTGGGTGCAAATGTTTAAAATAAATGTTTAATTGTAAAACACAAAATATGTCCACCTTTATTTCAGCAAACTTTAATTTGAAAATCATTTAGGAAGAGCTGTATTTACACCTTTTAATTGTTATGGGGCGAACACTTTTATAGTCAACAAATGATCCTCTGAGAGAGTTAATGTCTAACACTGCATATCAGTATTGAGAAAAACTAACACCGGATGTTGTTAATAAGTGTTAACTTTTAACTCCAAAAAGAGTGAAAAATGACACCAAATTAGTGTTAAGGTACCAACACTGCAAAAAGAGTTAAATTAACACTCATGGGGTGGACCCATATAGACACTTTTTAAAAGTGTTGAAATTAAATCTGACAGTGTTAATTTGGGTATGCGGATTTTGCTGTGTACTTTGGTGGGTTGCTGGGGGATGCAGTCAATTGCTGATGCCTGGACTGTGTGATTGGCGCTGAAGAGGTCCTTGTAATGCTCGACCAGTGGTTCAGAATGGATGTCCTGTCCATGAGGAGAGAACTGCCATCTGTGCTGCGTAGTGGGCTCTGGACTTGATAAGTGGGGCCATAGACTGCCTTCAGGGCTTCATAAAATCCCTTGTAGTCCCCCATGTCAGCACACTGCTGAGTCTTCTCTGCAAGGGTTGTCCACCACTTGTTCTTGATCTCACGAAGGGTGCGCTGGAGATTGCCGCATGAGAGATGGAAGGCTGCCTTCCTTGACGGACAGGTTGGCTGAGCTAGATGGGCTTGGTGAGCTGACCTTTTCTTTGCCAGTAATTCCTGGATCTCTTGGTTATTTTCATCGAACCAGTCCTGCTTCTTTCTGGAGGTGTAATCAAGTGTTTCTTTGGAAACTTGTAGGATGGAGGTCTTCAGATCTTCCCAAAGTTCCTCAGGGTCTGCGTCCTCTGGACAGCTATCTTCTTCAAGCTTGGTTTGCAAGCATGTCTGGAAGTTTACTTTCACTTCAGTTGACTGGAGGCTGCAGACTTTGAGTTTTTTTCTGGGGTATGTTCCTTTTCCTTGGCTTTGGCTTAAAATGTAGGTTCAGCCTGCATTGAACTAGATGGCGGTCTGTGTGGCACTCAGCACTGGGCATCACTCTGGTCTGTAAGACATCTTTTTGGTCTTGCTGCCGCACCAGGATGTAGTCTATGAGGTGCCAGTGTCTGGCGCGAGGATGCATCCACATTGTTTTGAGGCTGTTCTTTTGCTGGAAGATGGTGTTGGTGATGACACGCTGCTGCTCTGCACAGAACTCTAGCAGGAGACGACCGTTGTCATTACAGTTCCCAACACCATGTTTGCCTAGCACTCCCTTCCAGGATTCTGTATCTCGGCCTACCTGGGCATTGAAGTCACCAAGAATGATGATTTTTCTCACCTGCAGGCACCTGCAGCAGGACGCTGCGCAGATCAGAGTAGAGCTTGTCCTTGTCTGCTGGGTCTGCTTGGAGGGTTGGAACGTAAACGCTGATTAATGAGATGTTGATGTTACCTTGGAGAGGGAGGCGCATGGAGATGATGCGGTCTGAGTGACCTCTGGGCAGACCAGTGAGCTTGGAGGCAGTGGAGTCTCTGATCATGAAACCAATGCCTGAAAGGCGTTTCTCTGTCTGTGGTTTGCCAGACCAGTACAGGGTGTAACCAGCACCATGTTCCTTCAGGCTACCTTCTTCGGCAAAACGGATTTCACTGACTGCAGCGATGTTGATGTCGAGCCGCTTAAGTTCATGTGCAACAAGAGCAGTTCAAGTTCATCTCATCTCATCTCATTATCTCTAGCCGCTTTATCCTGTTCTACAGGGTCGCAGGCAAGCTGGAGCCTATCCCAGCTGACTACGGGCGAAAGGCGGGGTACACCCTGGACAAGTCACCAGGTCATCACAGGGCTGACACATAGACACAGACAACCATTCACACTCACATTCACACCTACGGTCAATTTAGAGTCACCAGTTAACCTAACCTGCATGTCTTTTGGACTGTGGGGGAAACCGGAGCACCCGGAGGAAATACACGGGGAGAACATGCAAACTCCACACAGAAAGGCCCTTGCCGGCCACGGGGCTCGAACCCGGACCCTCTTGCTGTGAGGCGACAGCGCTAACCACTACACCGCCGTGCCGCCCCAGTTCAAGTCAACTTTGTCAATAATGCCATATGTGCATGACATACAGAGAATTGAAATTGCATTTCCCTCTTATCCGCAGTGCAAACAGTAATAAACATGAAATATAAAATATAGGTACAAGATATAAACTATAAAAAGGAAAAAAGGGGGCGAGAAAAAAAACCCAGGGGGGGTTTACACACACAAGCTAAAGCTATCTAAGAAAAGACAAGACGGTGACAATCCAGAACGTGCAAATGTGGCAGTGTGAACAGAATTAACGGTATAAATTTAAATGTGATGAATGACAATATAAACAGAATGAACAACGTAAACGGGAACAGCAGTCTGACAGTATAGTAATTATCAGTATAAATATAAATAAATAAATGGCAGTATGAGCAGAATTTTCAGTGTAAGTATAAATATGGCAGATATGACAGTATAAACAGTGTAGCAGTGAAGTCTATCAAAGATTAAAGATGTATAAAGTGTAAAGTAGATCTGCATTCTGCGCGTTTGTTGTCGGCTGTGTCTAGCATGGTTCGGATGTTCCAGCATGCAAGTTTCAGTCTTTTCCCACTTTTATCGGTGCGTGAGGGACACCTTTTAACTGTTGCTGTTTGACCGCATTTGAAGACGCCTGTTGACCACGGTAAGCCAACTGGGTTTGAGGGAGATGAGCTTTGGTTAGGCCACCTTTTCTAGGCCCCTCCCTGTGTGGGGCAAGCAGTGCTGTCCCTGAAAAGGGCTGCTTGGTCATTCAAGGGTGCTGCCAGGAGAGGTTTTCATCCCCAGTTCAACGTCAGATGACCCCTGAGCCGCCTGCATGCAGGATTGGGACTGCGGCTTCCAGTGGCATCTTCCACCTGCCATTTCACCCCTTTCCCATCGCTACAAGGCTTGAAAGTGTTGGTGAAGGTGAGAGTGATATGACTTACTTTGGACTTCATTCCTTCAGGCCTGCGCAATGGAGCTTTAAGGTGGAGTGTAGTGTGCGCAGTACTGGCCCCACCCCTTACACCTGGGTTTGTCTGCCATGGCCCAGCAAGCTGGGATGATGACATTGAGGTCCATGGGTCATAGGTTTTACAGAGTTCCTTCTCCTTGCTGTCATCGCCTTTGTGTCCATTGGGCTGATCTAGCAGCCTCCTCCGCACACTCAGCCGAAGCCAGTCTTCACTATTTTACCCATAGCTGGGGGTCTGTTCGTGGGCATCAGGGCATGTCCACACACCGGTGGGCCTGGCATGCCGCACGTCTGGGGGCAGACCACCTCCGAGTCCCCTGCAGTTTAACCTGAGGCTGCAAGGTGCTCAGTATCCATGTGTTGCCACGAGGAGGCACTGCCTAGGGCTTCCTCACTGAGAAGCTATGTACTGGCAGGAGAGACTTATGCACACGGCTCTCTCTTCGCAGGGCTAGCCAGCGGTGGGGGCTGAAAGCAGAAGGTGACAAGCACACATTGCACCCACACACCACACTAGACGCATTGGTGAACCATTTGACACACTTTGGTAATTTGACACACTTTTGGTAATTATTAATAGGCATATTAGATGAAAATTTAAAGTCCATTGAAATTGCTTGAAACTACTCTGATTTAATTCGTAATTGAATGCAGAACAACTTACTGTTTACAGAATTAAAATATGTGTATTCGTTCATGAGGTATTACAAATCAAAGATTGAAAAAACGGCTTCATTTTTAGAAAACTGTAATATTCTGATGGGCCTCATTAACCAATGAGATCAAATGTTTTTCTTAATAACTTTTCTATTTTTCAAGACATTTACATGGAAATTGGCAGGCACATAGATGGTTGTATACTGAATACAAAATTTTTTAAATTAGTAAAAACCAATGAAGCAAAGTAGTATTTAATTAGTATAAATTATGCTAATTAGGTAAAACAAGTTAAATGGGTACACTCAGTAAAAAGTAATAAATTATTTCTAATGCCCTCTTTGTGCTCTGTAGGCCTTTATTTCTCAAAAGTAGGGGCCTACTAGTGTTTATATGAAAGAATATAAATGATTCTTATTTCAGTTAATATTCACAGCTTTCAAGGTGAACCTCAAAAAAACTGTGTGAGCCCCATCCAATAAACAATTCCAATTAATTGAACTGAAATGGACACTCATATTTCTGACTTCCAGTTTTTTAAAAAATATCATTCCGGCCACGAAGATATCAATATTTTTCATCAAAACAACTACAGTTATATTCTAAAATAGTTATTTATTTACAGGAATCGATCTTATTTGAAAAACTAAGTAGGTAAAGCTATTCACTTCAAAGTCTCCTGTGAATCATAACGTCAATACTAGCATACAGAAAATTTTGCTGAATACTTCATCTACTGTAGAGAATATCCCTGTAGGCATTATCTGATTGATCTTCACGAGTAATCCAGTCAGAAACCGATCAGAAGAGAGAGAGCCTGGCCGCTTTCCTGTGATTCAAAAAGCACCGGCAGTTTCCCGACGTCGAGTGAGCAGAGTTTTTACTCTGTTGTACCAACTTCAACCTGCCGTTATTCCCAAAGTACTGAACAGAGCTTAACCAGATACATTTACTTGGAAAGCAGAAATTACAAGCTTTTTAATGATCATATTCATGATAGAAACTATTCAAGAGTTAAGCAATGACAGATTGGGAAACTTAGATGAGCGTCAGCATGGACAGTTTTCACAGCACGGCCAGCGAGCATCTGATATGCTTATTATTAATGATGGGGTTTTTTTGCCAGAAGTTGTTGTGATGACTTATTATAATTAACATTCAACTATATTGGTGACATATATTTATGGAAGAGGAATAAAACAACCATTTGATGTTCACCAAGTGTCAGCTTTATTTTCAGCTTCAGCCATTCAATTACAATACATGACTATCCAGATCTAATTTGGGGACCGGCACATATTGCATGCATGGCGCATGAGCGCCTCTTAACACGGATGGCACTTTACCGTGAACACAGCGTAAGAAAGGATGTAAACCAGACTAGCATGATCAGTGACAGTCTCCACATGGAACTACTTGGGCAGCTATGCACTGGGCGCTTATGTGGACAGGGAGTGGAGTATGTCTGAATGTAAAACATTTGCATGGTGGCGCGCCATCCCCGCCGCATGGGGATAATGAGAAAGTTAAACAAAAGGCTACATTTTCAAGATTGGCAAGTCTTTTAATTAGTGTAGCGGCAACTTTTACAGGCATATCGGCAATACTGTGGGCGTAGCGATAAGAAAACACTGGGTAGCAGCCTGATATGCTGAAAAGGCCTCAGAACCCTGGATCAGGGTCGGTTGACCCTGTTTTCATGACCAAAGGTTTAGCAGCAGCTCAGTTGAAAATAGAATTTTCTTATTATAAAATGATCTTGTGTCCAAATGAATTTATTGAAAGGTGGGGACAAGGAGATGTGTTATGTCGTGTGTCTGATGACGTTTTACGGTTGTCTTTTTACGGTTGTTTTTTTACACTCCACAATGGACTGTCAATTGTGGAGCAAGAATGTCTGTATATACACTGTTAATTTGAAGTTTACCAAACTGTGGTTGGTTTGTTCATTTATTTATTTTTTGTTTGTCTGTGTAATTGTTTTCCTATTTATTTATTTATTTGATGACTTGAAATGGTGTTTCAGCTAAAGTTGTTGTGTTAATAAACACTCATTGAAGGTCTCTCTCTCTCTCTCTCTCTCTCTCTCCCCCCCCTCTCCCTCACTTTCTCTCTCTTCAGGCTGTACGCAGTAGGAGGGAGAGACGGCAGCTCGTGTCTGAAGTCAGTCGAGTGTTTCGATCCTCACACTAATAAATGGAGTGCGTGCGCTCCCATGGCCAAGCGCAGAGGTGGCGTCGGCGTGGCAACCTGGAATGGCTTCCTCTATGCCATCGGCGGCCATGACGCCCCAGCGTCCAGCCTCGCGTCCCGGCTGTCTGACTGCGTCGAGAGGTGAGGGGTCAAATGTCACACGGGCGGTTGCATTCTTATTTCTTTCATCATGTTAGGAAGCACCTGCATGCATGTGTTATATACTAATAGAAGTGTATTCAGCGGCTTGCACAGGGTTTTGTGTTATATTTCACACTTTTCTGTGGGTTTAATAAAACACAGTCCTAAAAAAAACATTTTTAATATTCCACACCATGTTTCCTGGAACTTTGTTTCCACATACGTATTGTTCTGTGTTTGCTATATAAAGTGTATGAGCTGTACTGGAAATGGTGTTGAAATGGTCTTCCTGTGGTGTGTGTGTGATGAATGAATCAGGGTGTCTTTCTGACTCATGATAAAGTGACCTGTCTGTCTCCTGTTTGTGCGTGAGAGAGAGAGAGAGAGAGAGAGAGAGGAGATCAGGACATGGTGTTGCAATATTATTATTAATGTGATCTAATTATGCCTTCATGTATTTTGCATCACTCTTCTACACGAGTCAACATTCAGAAATAATTGTTTTATCCTCTGTAAATATTACATCTAATGAAATATTCAACTAAATCCAACATAATGCAGGGCTAATTCATGACAAATTATGCATCTTGCTCCTGTTTGGTCTTTGACATGTGACACTAACAGAAAGTGTGAGTTAAAAGGTCTCGTCTCGTCTCGTCTTCTTCCGCTTATCCGGGACCGGGTCGCGGAGGCAGCAGTCTAAGCATGGAAGCCCAAACTTCCCTTTCCCCAGACACCTCGGCCAGCTCCTCGGGAAGAACACCGAGGCGTTCCCAGGCCAGCCGAGAGACATAGTCCCTCCAGCGTGTCCTGGGTCTTCCCCGGGGCCTCCTCCCGGGGGGACATGCCTGGAACACCTCCCCAGGGAGGCGTCCAGGAGGCATCCGAAAAAGATGCCCGAGCCACCTCAGCTGATTCCTCTCGATGTGGAGGACCAGCGGCTGTACTCCGAGCTCCTCCCGAGTGACTGTGCTTCTCACCCTATCTCTAAGGGAGCGCCCAGCCACCCTGCGAAGGAAACTCATTTCAGCCGCTTGTATCCACGATCTTGTTCTTTCGGTCATTACCCAAAGCTCATGACCATAGGTGAGAGTCGGAACGTAGATCGACCGGTAAATTGAGAGCTTCGCCTTTTGGCTCAGCTCCTTCTTCACCACGACGGACCGGTAAAGCGACCGCATCACTGCGGAGGCTGCACCGATCCGCCTGTCGATCTCACGCTCCATCCTTCCCTCACTCGTGAACAAGATCCCGAGATACTTAAACTCCTCCACTTGAGGCAGGACTTCTCCACCAACCTGGAGAGGGCAAGCCACCCTTTTCCGGTCGAGAACCATGGCCTCGGACTTGGAGGTGCTGATTCTCATCCCAGCTGCTTCACACTCGACTGCAAACCACCCCAGTGCATGCTGAAGGTCCTGGTTTGAAGAAGCCAACAGGACAACATCATCCGCAAAAAGCAGAGACGAAATCCTGTGGTTCCCAAACAGGATTCCTTCCGGCCCCTGGCTGCGCCTAGAAATTCTGTCCATAAAAATTATGAACAGAACCGGTGACAAAGGGCAGCCCTGCCGGAGTCCAACATGCACTGGGAACAGGTCTGACTTACTGCCGGCAATGCGAACCAGACTCCTGCTCCGTTCGTACAGGGACCAGACAGCCCTTAGCAAGTTAGCATGTTTAATACAGACCTGGAAACATTCTGAAACTTTACACACCGCACCTTTTAACTCTCTTGCTAAGAGTTAAAAGGTGCGGTGTGTAAAGTTTCAGAATGTTTCCAGGTCTGTATTAAACATATTTTAAAGACCTCAGAATATATTAATGATTGCACCAAATGCAATTAGTTTCAATCCTTTCGGACTTCTTTTGACAGCTTTCTTTCCAGCTTGGAAATTAGCTCCGCCCCTACCTGTATTAAAGCCACTCTTTATTTAAAAGGCAGCTCATGTTTAGAAATCTCTGAACTGATCAGAATTCTTTCATTTGCAGTCAGTAGTTAGGCCATGACACTAGATGGGGAGAAAAGTATTGGAAACTTGATCAAATTCACGTTAGTTTCCATCTAATTTTATTTCTGGTGTAACTGAAGTTCCGCCCCTTTTGCAGGTACGATCCAAAGACGGACACGTGGACTGCCGTGGCCCCGATGAGCGTCAGTAGGGACGCCGTGGGGGTGTGTTTACTCGGGGACCGCCTGTATGCTGTGGGAGGGTACGACGGCCAGGTCTACCTGAACACAGTGGAAGCATACGACCCCCAGACCAACGAGTGGACTCAGGTCTCTCTCTCTCTCTGACTCTTTTTGTATCTGTGTGAGATTTAGAAGAAGACGCATTATTTCTGATGAAGATATATTAAAAACAAACTGTGTGAGGAAGAATGATATGAGCTCTGTTTTTGAAATGGGTATTAGTTTTATTAGTTAGTTAATGTTAGACTGGTGTTTAATTTCAGTATCACTGAACATTATATATACACAAGTGTAGTAGATCTGTGTGTGTGTGTGTGTGCGCGTGTGTGCATGCGCGCGTGTGAGTGAGATGTTAGCCTGTCAGGCGCTGTCAGCGTTCATTGTCAGCTCTGATCTGACTTGTACTTCACACAAAACCATGCGCGTGTGTGCGTGCATGAGATGAATTGGCTCGACATTAACAGTGTCACCTTTCTGTAATTGCATCAGCACCGTGGTTGCAGAGTGAAAATGCAAATTGTGGACTGAAAAAAAAAAACATTCACACACACTCTCACACTTCATACATTTTGTATGCTTGTACCCTGAGACTTGATAATAAAGAGTGAAAATTTCGCCTCATTCGTGTTTCAGCCTGTTTACGCTAACACTAATTTGTCTGTTTACTGCAGTGCTGAGTATCTAGTTGCAGATGTGACTAGGAAAATGAAGAAAAGTTATATAAATAAATACAATTGATTGAAATAAAATATACAACCCCGATTCCAAAAAAGTTGGGACAAAGTACAAATTGTAAATAAAAATGGAATGCAATAATATACAAATCTCAAAAACTGCTACTGTATTCACAATAGAACATAGACAACATATCAAATGTCGAAAGTGAGACATTTTGAAATTTCATGCTAAATATTGGCTCATTTGAAATTTCATGACAGCAACACATCTCAAAAAAGTTGGGACAGGGGCAATAAGAGGCTGGAAAAGTTAAAGGTACAAAAAAGGAACAGCTGGAGGACCAAATTGCAACTCATTAGGTCAATTGGCAATAGGTCATTAACATGACTGGGTATAAAAAGAGCATCTTGGAGTGGCAGCGGCTCTCAGAAGTAAAGATGGGAAGAGGATCACCAACCCCCCTAATTCTGCGCCGACAAATAGTGGAGCAATATCAGAAAGGAGTTCGACAGTGTAAAATTGCAAAGAGTTTGAACATATCATCATCTACAGTGCATAATATCATCAAAAGATTCAGAGAATCTGGAAGAATCTCTGTGCATAAGGGTCAAGGCCGGAAAACCATACTGGGTGCCTGTGATCTTCGGGCCCTTAGACGGCACTGCATCACATACAGGCATGCTTCTGTATGCTTGGAAATCACAAAATGGGCTCAGGAATATTTCCAGAGAACATTATCTGTGAACACAATTCACCGTGCCATCCGCCGTTGCCAGCTAAAACTCTATAGTTCAAAGAAGAAGCCGTATCTAAACATGATCCAGAAGCGCGGACGTCTTCTCTGGGCCAAGGCTCATTTAAAATGGACTGTGGCAAAGTGGAAAACTGTTCTGTGGTCAGACGAATCAAAATTTGAAGTTCTTTATGGAAATCAGGGACGACGTGTCATTCAGACTAAAGAGGAGAAGGACGACCCAAGTTGTTATCAGCGCTGAGTTCAGAAGCCTGCATCTCTGATGGTATGGGGTTGCATTAGTGCGTGTGGCATGGGCAGCTTACACATCTGGAAAGACACCATCAATGCTGAAAGGTATATCCAGGTTCTAGAGCAACATATGCTCCCATCCAGACGACGTCTCTTTCAGGGAAGACCTTGCATTTTCCAGCATGACAATGCCAAACCACATACTGCATCAATTACAGCATCATGGCTGTGTAGAAGAAGGGTCCAGGTACTGAACTGGCCAGCCTGCAGTCCAGATCTTTCACCCATAGAAAACATTTGGCGCATCATAAAATGGAAGATACGACAAAAAAGACCTAAGACAGTTGAGCAACTAGAATCCTACATTAGACAAGAATGGGTTAACATTCCTATCCCTAAACTTGAGCAACTTGTCTCCTCAGTCCCCAGACGTTTACAGACTGTTGTAAAGAGAAAAGGGGATGTCTCACAGTGGTAAACATGGCCTTTTCCCAACTTTTTTGAGATGTGGTGTTGTCATGAAATTTAAAATCACCTAATTTTTCTCTTTAAATGATACATTTTCTCAGTTTAAACATTTGATATGTCATCTATGTTCTATTCTGAATAAAATATAGAATTTTGAAACTTCCACATCATTGCATTCCGTTTTTATTTACAATTTGTACTTTGTCCCAACTTTTTTGGAATCGGGGTTGTAATTAAACAACTGAAATGTGTGTGTGTGTGTGTGTACTATAGGTGGCGCCGTTGTGCTTGGGCAGAGCCGGAGCCTGTGTGGTTGCTGTCAAGCTGTGATGCTCTGCTCCTGAGGACTGTTACCGTGGTGATTTTTGTACAGTAACCTTGTAGCTTTCTCATTGGACATGGAGGCAACGGAACGACTTGAACAAACACACACATTAATCTGGATCAGGAGGAGTGCTAAAGATTCATTGTGAGAACATCTCAGAGATGTGGGTGGGACACACACACACACACACACACACACACAGGTAAACCAGGATGTTCAATGTTCATTTCTTTCATTGAGCCACTGATGAGGATTTCCTCCTCATGTCTTGGGATCCTTTTTTTTCTTTCATCACTTATTTCTCATTCTGTGAGAAAACAAGGAGTGGTAGACTGAACAGTGGGATGAATGAGTGAGAGAAGGATGGATGAACGACAAGTAAGAGGACAAGAAAAAACTAGGAATGGAAGGGTGAACAAATAGGCAGATGGTTGGGTTAGAAAAAACAACAAGGAATAGGACGAATAGTTGGGAGATGGATGAATGAATGGATGAGGAGAAATAAGAAGTGCAAAAAGTGTTTGAATGAAAGGGATGGATGGCCTGTAGCAGGAATGTTATACGTCCTCTTTTCCTTTCCTTCTCTTATATTTTGTCGTTTCTTCTCCATTTTTTTCTGATTGATTATTTTGAGTCATGTGCCTTAATTTATGTGGCCTTGTTTATTTACTTTGCAATGAGAAATCTATGAAGTGTGTGTGTGTGTGTGTGTGTGTGTGTGTGTGTGTGTGTGTGTGTGTGTGTGTGTGTTCGTTCATGCAATGCAGAGGAAATTGGGGAATAGACATCAAGCCGAGGAAATTAAATGCTTGCCAGCAGAACATGTAGTGCAGACATGTGTGTGTGTGAGAAAGAGAGAGAGAGAGACATTCTAATTTTTAAGATTTTTTCCTCTTGCTCGTGGGCTTCAGTCTGTCAGCGTGTCTTACTCAGACTGTCAGCCATACTGCACGGAAGTCTCTAGAAACCAAGTTCACAACACCAGGGCAACCGCTGCAAGGCATTCTGGGCTGTGAATATTAAAAAGATGTGCTGCTCAGCTGACACACCGACAACCAGTGCTATTACTGCATTAACTACATGAATAAATAATGCTAACCAGTGAAACGTGGTCATATGTGTGCATTAGCTGTCAATCAAACCTGTGGGCTGTTCTGATTGGCTGTAAGATCAGGATTTCTTTCTTTCCTTTTCTTTTTTTTTTATTTAATTCCCCATCAGGGGATATAGGTTGTAACCAGACAGTCTCGCCTTACATGGATGAAAAGATGGAGGAATGACAAGCAAAGAATGAACACAGAGAGAGAGAGAGAGACAGAAAGTAATTTAGGAGAAGAAAACACATTCTGATAAATACAAGATGAAAGGCAGAAAATGGGGACAAAAATGGGGCTACTCTCTGAGGCGAGCTCAGAATGGAAGAAGCACGGTCTCATATCAGACTCGGATTCCTTTTGAATTTGATTGGCATGAGAGCAGCATGAGAAAACGATGATTACACACCCAGCAGATATGATATTATCGCTCACGATTACACACTCGCTGAATACTAAGAGGAGGAAAAAAAAACCCTGCATAAACAGATTCTCTGTTCAGAGAGAATGCTACAGGAGGAACAAAAACATGAGGGTGGAAATGAGGGTGCATTCAAGCGTTTCGGACAAACTTTTATTTCTAAAATATATGGACGGTGTAGCTCCATGCCCTTGTGTTGAAGCCAAAATTCCTTCACCATGTTGTCAAATTTGGAGCCAAAATCTGCACAGTAGAGATGAGTCTTTTAAAGTAAATAATTAAATATTTAAAATTAAATTATTAAATACAATATTTAAATTAAATTAAATAATCTTAATCTTCTGAAATTTATTTCACTTAATTCTTTTATCTTAACTGTTTAAGCACCAACCACCAAAGCCAGTTCCTTGTATGTGAGACCATGCTTGGCAATAAACTCAATTCTGAGTCAAAGTCAGATACGCCTCCTCCTTTGGTAGGCCCGCCCCCTTCTCCCAATACCATGGTCTAGCGCATCACCAAGGCTGTCAATCACTTCATTCCCAAGTGTATCCACGCCTTTGTATGATACAATAGAATAACATTTTAAATACAAAATGTGTAGATATCAGCATAGGGAAAACTCTTCAAATGAGACACTGGAGATGGAAACGCAGGTTGAGAAAAGTGACATGGAAAATAGGCTATTTTTTCATTAAAACACATGAGCATGGGCAGAGCTACACATTATCCTAGCCAGCCAGCAGGGGCGATAGACCTGTGGTGGCTTCACTTTTTAGAGACCTTACACCATCCAGGTTTTTTAGAGTCACTCATTTCCCAGCTTTTGCTAGGTGGCTATATCTAGCTTAGGCTAATCTAGTAAATATTTAGTGACGGGATTCAGGATGAAAAGTAAAAGCAGGTCCAACTATGACACATTGCAGACCAAGAGATCACAACTGGGTTGACGGGTTGACCCCTGAAATGTCGATCCATTTTTTATCCCCCGCTGGCCGAAAGTTCCAAAGGGGAATTGTGTCGTGGCAATTTCCATCCGTCCGTCCCGGGAAGGGTACTCACCTTCTAAAATCAACTCCTCTCACAATTTTTGGAGGAATTTCACAAAACTTGGCAAAAGGCATTGTTGTATGTCGGTAGTATGCATATTGTTATTTTGTTCAATTCGGTTGCATTTTACCAGAGTTGTAGCCCTTGATTAACACCCTCATACTTTCACAATTTCATGAAGGTGCGCTCGCCTTCTGACATCAACTCCTCTCACAATTTTTGGACGAATTTCTCGAAGCTTGGCAAAAGGCCTTGTTATATGACGGTAATACACATATTGCAATTTAATTTCATTTGTGAAAATTTTCCCAGAGTTTTGACCCCTTGATTAAATAACTTGTACTTTGACAATTTCATGAGGGTGTGCATTCTTCTGAAATCACCTCCTCTCACAATTTGTGGAGGAATTTCACCGAACTTGGCAAAAGGCTTTGTTATATGAGTGATTCCACGCTTATGGGTACTGAAATGGGGACATGAACTTATTTTTAAAAATTCACCTAAAACCATTTCTTTTTTTACCATCAGGTCACAAAACATGTAATTTTTAATGAATGATATGTTAAAAGATAACTTTAATTTTCTGAGATGTAATAAAAACATATTTATATGCCAAAGTCAGAACGTAACAGAAGTGTTGTGGACATATATATTCTCAATTTTAACAATGTAGAATTACTTTTTGAAACATAGGAAGGTGATGTTTTAGCAAATATAATTAATAAACATGTGTAGTAGAATAAACATACACATTCTTTCAATAAGATTAACATGGTATATAGCTAGATTGTAATTAATTTGTAACAGACGCGAGATGGACAATCGTAACAGAAGTAATGGAACAGACATCATTTTGGAACTCATAGGCTTGACTTTGGCATATAAATATGTTTTTATTACATCTCAGAAAATTAAAGTTATCTTTTAACATATCATTCATTAAAGATTACATGTTTTGTGACCTGATGGTAAAAAAAGAAATGGTTTTAGGTGAATTTTTAAAAATAAGTTCATGTCCCCATTTCAGTACCCATAAGCGTGGAATCACTCATATGACAGTTATACGCTAGGGCTGGGTATCACCAGATACCTCACGATACGATACTATGGCGATATTTTGCCCACGATAACGATAATATCACGGTACAGCGATTCAGCGATAATCGATATATTGCAAGAAATTTCAACCACATCACGATATCTGTGTCACTGAAGAAAATCAGAATTGATTGACCACTGTAAAATTACATTTCACATACATAACTACACACTCTTGCCAGACATATATTTGTCTCTATTCCACTGCTGGCAAAACCAAGAGTTGCTTCACTACAACATACAGAAAATTCCCATTTCTGTGCTAGTATTATCAACTTTTCTGTAAGCATGGACACATCAGTGCTGCTTAACAAGCAGAATCAAATTGTTTTATGAAAACTTAAAACTTGCACTGCAGACTGCACATACATTTCAGTGCTAACACTAATATCAATTTGTTCTTTGTAAACTTGAGAACATACCTGAGAACATTTAACTTGTGCTTAGTACTTGTGTAAAGTTTAATCCAAACCTGTACCGTGAGCACACATTTCAAAACTGCATGTTGTTCTTCAGGAAGAGCAACTGGTCAGCATGCTCAGAGGTGAGACAGCTCCTCTAAGAGCTGATTATGTCACCTGCAGTAGAAATTGAATATCTAATTGGAGCGAAACAGGTTTTGCAAAGTGTGTACTCTTTGTCCAGCTCACTGTTTTTTTTTTTTTTTCTCCTTTCCTTTGGAATCCAAAGTGGCTCCAAACATCTGCCTTAAAGTTCGGCGGCGTCTCTAGGTTTACGTTAACAGCCATGCTTGCTTGTTTTTTGTTTTTTTTTTCCCCCTCACTGCAACCACCGGGAAAAAAAGAGAAGACGAAGAGTGCCTTGCAGTGAGATAGCGGCACAGCGACACTTTGCGGAGTGGAGGTGCGGAAGTCGTACTGGATTTACAACCCGTCTGAAACATGATTTATTATTTGAAAAAATATCGATATTCAAATTTTGAGTATCGATATTGAATCGGAAGACAAAGTATCGCGATATATCGCCGTATCGATATTTTTGCCCACCCCTATTATACGCACATTGAAATTTCGTTTAAATTGGACAAATTTTACCAGAGTTATGCCCTTGATTGTTAACAAACTTGTACTTTAGCAATTTCATCAATTTCTGAAATCAACTTCCCTCACAATTTTTATTCCCCGCTGGTCGAAAGTCCTGAAGGGGGACATGTCCATCCGTCCGTCCGTCCCAGAAATGCCGCTTTTCCACTACAAACGCGGCTGAGTCGGGCTGAGCCGTGCCGTGCTGAGTCGGGCTGAGCGGGGCTGTTGGAGTTGCATTTCGACTACAACCGCGCTGAACCGTGCTGGCTGGAAGTGGGTGGACACATTGGGTGGAGTTAGCGAAAGTGGGTGGACGTCACGTGATGTCGTTAAGCGGTGCAAACAGTGACATCAGTGATCTTTTAAGCGGTAGTCTCACGACCCGGATAGTAAACAATAAACATGGAGGACATGGAGTCGTTAGTGTTGCTGGTCTTGGTGCTGTGGCCGGACAGATACTGGCAAGAGCGTATAGATGAGGCGAGGCGCATAAGGCTTCATAATTCTCGTAATTCGTAATTCTCCTTCTTCCGGGTTTACGGTGTTTACAGATCCCAGCGTGCTCGCGGGGCGTGTGTGGGCATGTGAGGACACTCCTCCTCACCAATCAGTGCACAGGGGAGTGTCTCCTCACGCCCCTAGCCCCGCTCGGCTCGGTTTGGCTCGCTTCAGCCCCACTCCAAAACCATGCGAGTTTTGGGGGCTGAGCAGGGCTGAAGCGAGCTGAGTCGTGCTGCTCTGAGGTAGTCGAAACGCGAGCCGTGTCGGGCTGAAGTGAGCTGAAAAAGGGTAGTGGAAAAGGGCCAATAGGGTACTCACCTTCTGAAATCAACTCCTCTCACAATTTTTGGAGGAATTTCACAAAACTTGGTAGGATTCTTTGTTATATGTTGGTAATACGCATATTGTAATTTCGTTCAATTCAGTTGCATTTTACCAGAGTATGTTTAGAATTGTAGTGATTATAATAATGATAATAATACAAACCCAAATTGCGTCATTCCATAAAAAGGCAGCAGTACAATTGTTCAGGAGGAGGGTTTTATTTACAGGTTATTTGTAGCATTTATGATTTTTGACCTGTTGCTACAGCAATATTTTTGAGTATCAGGGAGCAAGAAAAGAAATAAATGATCATCCTGCTGCATGCCGCTGCTGTTGTATGCTGTGGGTAATTATGCAGTTTGGTTTCCTCTTTAATGGGAACGATTGTTTCACCAGATAATGCAATGAAATCTAAATACTTGTTGAGAGAGAGGCGTGATCCATTTGCCCGAGGCTGTGATCCGTTTGCCCGAGGTTGTGGTTCTCAGGCATTATTTGTACACGTTTACAGTGTTGTTATTTTTACATGCAGTGTGAGAAATCACCAATGGCCTAAATGTAATTCTCTGTTCTTCTGTAGTCTGTTTATGTATTTATCTTTTTCCACATTTACAGTCTGGAGGAGTGCAGGTCTGAACACAGACACATTAGTGTGCGTGCCAGAAAGCATCCTAGTTTTTATTGTTTTTTGTTTTTCCCCTGTCTTATGTTGTGTCTGTTTTCTGTGTCTAATGTGGAGGTGGAAGTGCCACAGGGAGCAGGTTCACTGGCTTGATTGACAGACTGATATCCCAAGATACGTACATTTCATTCTTTCAAAGTGTGTGTGTGTGTGTGTTTTTTGAGGCAGGTGTTTGTTATTTTCCGATATTGGGACACTTCATCGGTCTTTTTGTATCAAATGGATCACTTTCTCATAACTGGATGAAATGAAAATGACATCTTTCCCTAACTTCAGCTAGTTTTATAGTCTGCTCCATTCCAATATCAATTCATCAGTATGCCACCATTTTTGATTGTTGCTATGGTTACCTCAGGGGTTGTTACCTCACTACAAACTACAGCTATAAATAAATGTATTAGTTTAATTAGTTATTTGTTTTCCATTAGCACTTTATCCTGGTCAGGATCTGAAAGTTATCATCGGAACATTGCTATATTCCCTATCCCAGGAACACTCAGATGTGTGCTATATTCGCTATCCCAGGAACACTCAGATGTGTGCTATATTCGCTATCCCAGGAACACTCAGATGTGTGCTATATTCGCTATCCCAGGAACACTCAGATGTGAAATGTTCCCTATCCCAGGAACACTCAGATATGCTATATTCCCTATCCCAGGAACACTCAGATGTGAAATATTCCCTATCCCAGGAAAATATATGTATTTGATTCTATCCACATTCACTGGATATGAGCAGTTGCATGCTCTGATTGGTTACTCTACTACTAGGATATCAGCTCATATACCATGAGTAGAGAAAAACAAAATGGCTCCACACAGAAAGACCCTCATCGGCCGCTGGGCTCGAACCCAGGACCGTCTTGCTGTGAGGCGACAGTACTAACCACTACACCACTGTGCCGCCCTGTCCACCTAAGTGGAAACGATTTTATTAACATTTTGTATAAAGTTATTATTTATCGAATTTGCAAAAAATGAAAATGCTCTATTTCTCAAAATCCAGTGAACGTGGATGTAATAAAACAATTATTCCGCTCAATCTCATTGTGCATGGCTTATAGCCAACTTGGCGCTATGCGCCTTGACGGCTATCAGCTCATGTATGACTCGATTTCGTGGAATAATTGCTGAATATTCCCTTAACTGGGAACACTGGTCTATACTATATTCAGTATCCCAGGAATCTGGTATATATTCCCTATTTTGGGAACACTGGGATATACTCTGTTCTCTCTCTCAGGAAAACTAGTATATATTATATTCCCCATTCTGGGATCAGTGGAATTTACTATATTCCCTTTTCTGGAAAGATTAGGATATTCCCATATTCCCTCTAAACCAAGGATCCTGGAATTGTGAGGCAGCAATGTTACCCTCTGCACCACTCTGCCATGGTGTAAATATCGGACTAATTTTAACTATAACCTGTTTATCGCTGCTGTGGTTAAACTCCAACATACTGTACTATGCACTATGAGGAGCACTGATTTGATTGACATTTTTAGAGGCGTCCCTATATAAGAACACGACAGGCACTTGCCAGCCAATCAGAAACGCACGGTTGTGTTAATAATCAGGACCTTTATAGATTGGCGTACATGGGTTATATAGGAAACCATACAGAAGAAGTAAGTGTACATGTTTCTGTACAGTATTGTATAATAAATGTACACTACTTATTGAGCTGTGCTGCTCATTTTACTTGAGTATATGGAGATGAAAGACACATTAGGACTATATTCTCATGTCAGCACCATGTGTTCTAGCTTCCTTTCTCTGTCCTTCACCCTCTTTAAGCGATCCAGTGGGTTTCGAATGTATTAAATTCTAATTGGATATTTCTCATCTCATCCTCAACATGCCCATGCTGCTTATTACTACATTCAGGATAAGGGGAGTGTTAATAATTCATACTATTAATTTAGGAATATTAAAACGTATCACTTTCATTTCCCCTCAGTGAAATCCGGGACCAGCTTTATTGTTGGAAATTGAATGAACATTTCATTTAGGTCTAAAAGTTTTTGTCCTGAGGCTGTGAGCTCCACTACCCATTTTTACATTTCATCTCAGTTCAGTTCTCTGCCAACATTCAAGATGTGTAAGGCAAAGTATGAATTTAAAATATTGTGTTCTTGTTAACAAGAACAACACTTCTTGTTCCTAGGCATCTAGGAAACATAAAAATATTGATTTAGCTTAAAGGAACAGTCCACCGTACTTCTATAATGACATATGCTCTTATCTGAATTGAGACGAGCTGCTCCGTACCTCTCCGAGCTTTGCGCGACCTCCCAGTCAGTCAGATGCGCTGTCACTCCTGTTAGCAATGTAGCTAGGCTCAGTATGGCCAATGGTATTTTTTGGGGCTGTAGTTAGATGCGACCAAACTCTTCCGCGTTTTTCCTGTTTACATAGGTTTATATGACCAGTGATATGAAACAAGTTCAGTTACACAAATTGAAACGTAGCGATTTTCTATGCCATGGAAAGTCCGCACTATAATGACAGGCATACTAACACCTTCTGCGCGCTTCGACAGCGCATTGATACGGAGCTCAGATATCAATGCACTGTCGAAGCACGCAGAAGGTGTTAGTACGCCTGTCATTATAGTGCGGACTTTCCATAGCATAGAAAATCGCTACGTTTCAATTTGTGTAACTGAACTTGTTTCATATCACTGGTCATATAAACCTATGTAAACAGGAAAAACGCGGAAGAGTTTGGTCGCATCTAACTACAGCCCCAAAAAATACCATTGGCCATGCTGAGCCTAGCTACATTGCTAACAGGAGTGACAGCGCGTCTGACTGCGTCTGACTGACTGGGAGGTCGCGCAAAGCTCGGAGAGGTACGGAGCAGCTCGTCTCAATTCAGATAAGAGCATATTTCATTATGGAAGTACGATGGACTGTTCCTTTAAAGCGTAAAGTTGTTAAGTTGTTCATATGTTCAATGTAAAGGCACAGTGTCGGTGAAAATTAGATAATCCCACAGGGAATATCAACATTTACCTCAGAAATGTTGGTAAATTATCAAGGAAGATCTCCGTTCAACGAAAAGTACACAATATTCACATGTAGCATTAACCGCTAACTGAAATTCCATGTTGTCACAGTTTGTAAACTCCAAGCTATCAGAAAATTTTTGACATAAAAAAATAGAACAAGCACGATTGTCATGACACATTACGTCAAACTTTTGAAGCATGATCCTCCATCCAGAGCAACAGTCCTATCCGCTATTTTGTTCTCCAAGATTTCGCATAACTTTTGTGTGTTTAACAAAATTATCGGATTTTTTCACATCGGGGAGAATTTTGTACAGTTCTGTGTTAAAATTTGTTTAAAATAAAACCGTCTTCAGGCTTTTACGTTGAAAAACGTTATAAACGCTGTCGCCTTCTTAGTCTGCCTTCACTGATGATACTATGTCTTGAACTTTGCAGTGTGTTGTACAACTGATTATTAGGACATGCCTAAAGAGAGATTTTGTACAGTAAAATGTACTGACCAACAGTGTTTTTTTTTAAAAATGAATTCAACACACTATGGAAAGTGTATGATGTGTTTCATGTGTCGTAAATGTTTTCTTTCTATACATTCAATACATATGATTTTAAATACTGTTTTATATTAAAATGTGCAATAAGCAATCCTTTTCTGACATGCCTGTTCATTTCAATGCTGCACATATAAATGAACTTCAATTTCTAATAATTTATCAACAAGAAACATCCAATTTAAATATTCAAACCTACTTGAAGTTGTGTAGGTTATAATTCAGTCATGTATCGCCCCCTAGTGGAGGAGCGCTGTAACTACTGTGTCCTCGTTAGCACTGCTGTGAGCTACTGTATTCATGAGCATGTTTTAATTCTGAGAGGGGGAAAAAAAAAAGAGTAGTGACAGTGTGTTGTCATACCAGATCCCTAATTCTGATCATGATATAATGTTTAATCGTATGCATTCTGTTAAATTAGTCACTGAGGAAAATTTGGTGACAATTTAGTACACAGTATGATTGGTCACATTTCTTCGAACATAAAATTAAACAATTCAGTTCAATGCCTTTATTGTCATTATACGTCAAGTACAACGAAATGATGCTGCTACTCCAACTTGGTACTCAATACCATCAATAAATAGTAAAATAATAAAATAAATAGAACAATAAAACAATGAAAAACAACGTCTATACAAAGTGCAATCAAGAATAAAAAGTACAACGTGAAGAGTTCATAAGAGAGAGGGTGGCTTAGGCAGTTGTCATTTCTGTTTGTTTAGGTATGTTATGGCATATGGGAAGAAACTGTTTATGAATCTAGTGGTTCTGGATTTGATGGACCTATAGCGCCTGCCAGAGGGCAACAGTTCAAACAGATGGTGACCTGGGCGAGAATTGTCCTTGATGATAGTTCGTGCTCTGGAGAGAATACGGGAGTGTGCGATGTCTGACAGAGAGGGAAGGGGGCAGCCGATGATTTTCTCTGCTGTCTTTATGATTCTCTCCAGAGCTTTCTTATCGGCAGCAGAGCACCCCGCGAACCACGCAGAGATGCAGTATGTCAGGATGCTTTCTACTGTCGACCTGTAGAAAGACACCAACAGCTTCTGACACAGATCGTTTTTCCTGAGTATTCTCAGGAAGTGAAGACGTTGTTGAGCTTTCTTTACAGTTGCCTGCGTATTTAGTGACCATGTTGTGTTGTCTGTGATGGGGATGCCCAGAAGTTTGAATGAGTTCACTGTTTCCACACACATATTATTAATGAGGACAGGCTGATGGTTTGTGTTGTGTTTCCTGAAGTCTATTATCATTTCATCTCATCTCATCTCATCTCATCATCTCTAGCCACTTTATCCTGTTCTACAGGGTCGCAGGCAAGCTGGAGCCTATCCCAGCTGACTACGGGCGAAAGGCGGGGTACACCCTGGACAAGTCGCCAGGTCAGTCTATTATCAGTTCTTTTGTTTTTGTGGCATTGAGGATGAGGTTGTTTGCAGAGCACCACTCGGACAGGCACAGGACTTCTTGCCTGTAGGCGGACTCATCGCTGCCTGTAATGAGTCCAACCACAGTAGTGTCATCTGCAATTTTAAAGACAGAAATAATCAAACAATGTTATGATTATTTTTTTTTACAATCTCTAATAACCCCCAGTTAAATCTTGTGTTAACGTGATCTCTGTGATTCTCAAAGACATTTCTATGTTACATGATGTGTTATAAGACATTTTCTCATGACAAATTGACCACAGAACGTCATAAAAAGTGATATGACAATTTTTTTGATATGTCAGACAGCAGAATAGGGATTTCCAAGTAAATGAGATGTTTCAAATAGTGATTCTGATACAAGTATGCATAATTATCCTTAAATAAAAAGAATAATACTGTGTAAGAATCCTTTAATTTGGTATAACGTTGTTAAATTAACTTGTACTACAATTAACAAGTGACTGATTGATTTAGAGGTTTACAGTTATTTGGGACATGGATGATGTTTTCTCATAGCTGTACAGTAGGAGAACAGGAAGAATGTGGCAGCTGTGTGTATTTGAATAGATTGTGTTGTGTAGTTACATCCTGTACTAGAAAGATTGCATCATTTTGATGAGCTCATAGCTTTCTTACATTAAAGCCAGAAAGATCGAGCACTGTTCCTGATTCTTGTCTGTCCTTGTCCTCCCCATCGGTCATTTAATCCATTTTCCACTTCAGAAGCTCATTAGGAGCAAATAAACCAAATTTACAGTCTTGTATATTAAAGATTTATAGTTCCTGCAGGCGATGGCGGTAAAATGAGATTCCATATACTAGTGCATCTCAAAATATTGGAATATCAAAGTTCATTTTTTTCATAATTTAATTCAAAAAGGTAAACTTTCATATATTCTGTATTCATTACATGTAAAGTGAAACATTTCAAGCCATTTTTTATTTTAATTTTGAAGATTACGGCTTATAGCTCATGAAAATCAGAAATCCAGTATCTCAAAATATTAGCATATTTCATTTCGAGTTTGAGTAAAACAGTATAAATACCGCTTATCTGTCAGTCTAGTTCAGTACATGCAACCACAATCATGGGAAAGACTGCTGACTTGACAGTTGTCCAGAAGACGATCATCGACACCCTCCACAAGGAGAGTAAGCCACAGAAGGACGCTGCAAAAAAGGCTGGCTGGAAAAGGTGCACAAGCAGGGCCGCTGACAGCTTTGGCTGGGCCCGGGACAAAATGCTCTGAATGGGCCCCCCCTAACAACCCCCCCTTATCCCAGTCTCTACTCACTCCAACCCTTAAATGACAGGTATTCAAAAACCATTCAACCGGTCAACAACCATTTCATTTTAGCATTTCAACATTTTTACAGTTTTAACATTTCCTTAGTCTGCAACTATTCAGGTGCGAAATGCAATGCGCCGGACTTTTGTTGTGCGTGCGCAGTGGCGATCCTAGAGTGATTTACTCCCCGGGCGAAACCCCCTGCTGGCCCCCCCCCGGTCTTTTTTTTCGGGGGGTTTTTTGGGGGGACCTTTTTTTTTTCGCGCCCCCGCTCGTGCCGCCCCCCGCGTTGGGCTCTGTATTAGCCAACAGAACGTTAACAGCTTTACATGGTCGTTTAAACATTTCTCGTCGTGTGTTGTACGTCGCGGACACGGCCCGTTATAAATTTGCTGTTACCAGAATGGCAATGATCAAGTCGTAATGTATTACTTAAGACTCTGTGTAATGTCATAGTAGTGTAGTACTATGGTAGTAAAGTCTTTTTGATGACTAGTACAACGTTCCGCTGGCGGGATTGTGCATATTATGGGGCTACGACAAGTTAGGCACACACACACACTGATGACGTCACCTGCGCAACTTTGGTATCGAGGGCTACCGCATGACGTCACTGCGCCGCGAGATTTTGTTAAGCGCCATATTGGAAAACCAAGTACACATCTATGCAAGTACATACATTCATAAAACAAACTACACCTGAAATGTAGCCAGGGCCGGTTCTACCCTAATCTGGACCCGGGTGCAACATCGCGCAACCCCCCCCCCCAAAAAAAACAGTGTAAATCAGGACAACCATCACATAACTATAACTATAAACATTTTATATCAACTATTTTAACTAAATGGGCTATAATAAATAAGCCTGCAGGCAGCCACGGCGGGCTGCCTCAGAAAAGTAACCATTTGTCCTACCTTAAAACTCGTTTTGCATTTTCTGCCTCCTTTTTTGTATTTTCGACCCTCCGTTTATTTTCTTTCCTTTTCTGAAAACCCGATTTGTGTCCAGACATTTTGTTCTGCTACCAACGAACTAACTCGTCAGGTCTCGTCTCTCGAGCCCGCGATGATTCCCGTGGGAAGGGCAACGACACTCAGTAATGCACTTATTCTCTGTCTCCTGGCAGAAAGCTCCTTGGTTTGCTCCCCTTGTGTCTCAATCACAGCTGGTATTCTGTAGAAAGACTTCTTTTCACCTTTCCCATCAGCTTTGTTGGAACCCTAACACAGCACAAAAGTTTACCATTGTAGGTTTATGATGAATCAAGTGCCTCGTGGGTTTAAATTCCGCGCGCTGCCGTTATTTCCCCCTAATCACGAGTTTGTTGGTCTTCCAATATGGCGCAGGGTTTGTTTACTTCCGGTTTCCGGTGACGTCAGTGAAAAGGGTCTATTGGGCTTCCCCATCCAAAATGTTCTCTCACACACACACACACACACACACACACACCCGCTCGTCTTGTTTTTTTTTTCTGGGTTTTTTTTGGGGGGGACCGTTTTTTTTTTTTTTCCGCGCCCCCCCCCCCCCCGCGATGCCGCCCCGGGCGGCTGCCCGGTCAGCCCGCCCCCAGGACCGCCCCTGTAGCGTGCGTGCGTACTGTCCAGTGTGAAAAGCAGAGAAGAACACAACGGCGGGATGATTGCGGGCTAATGTGAATATTCTTAGCTTCAATCAGATATATGAAACACAATGTTATTAAGCCGTTGTGGTTATGAAATGATTCAATGCCCTGTGCGTTTGATATGGTGTTCAGTGTGACTTGCTCTCCCCAGGCCCGGCGCCAGGAACAGTTTACTAAGGGGGCAATTAGAAATCGCAAGGGGGCAAATATTTTTTCATATAGTGTGTAGTAGTGATGGCGGTCTGACAACGTGTTTCAAACAATTAACTGCGCCAACCACAAAACCACGGCCCCGAAGATTGCTTTAGTCCGGGAAAATCATGTGACACATTACCAGGGCAGTTGCGCTTTATCAACCCCCGTGCCCACCTGTTAACCCTCCCCTCCGATTTTCTCACAGACACGTGGTACAACCAGAAAGATGCCAAACATAAAACAACACACACAAACCTACAGGCAAGTCCTTTACATTTAAAATACATACAAATAGCTCCGCGGCATGAAAACAAAACTTCAATGCAAGTCTAAGGTACTTGGCTCGGCGGCCAAAATCATAATTTAAAAAAATCAACAGACCCCGCGGCTGCACCAGTAATAGCCTTCCTGACTCGCACCGAGTCAACGCTAACCACTTAATCCGCGACCCCAGTTTAGGCGTGTGGGGACTAAACACTCTGAAGTGATGAATTTTCACCCCCGCTGCATGGGGGGTGACGTCAATGACACATATTCTTACGCTATTTGCGCACAAAGCGGACCATATATGAACACATACACCAACATAAACGGAGATAAACTTAGCCTACAAAGAAAGAAAATGGATTCACAATATTGTGATTGAATTCGTTTAATTCGGTGGGGGAAAGACTACTCCCGTAAACTGACTGCATATTACAGAGACAGTGCACTTGTAAGTGTACATGTAAAACCCCCGCCCGCCCGCACGACCCCTCCCCTTGTCCTTATCACAGGTCTGTGTGTGCGCGGCTGTGTCAGCATTTCACACACACACCCCCTATAACTAGTCCCCAGTAGTTAGGATTGATACATATGTCTAAAACAGGGTTAATATTAATTTCAGGCTTTTTGAAATAATCCTACCTTAATACAGTTGAATTCTACGATTGCAACGTAAGAATCATAAAAACCAATCAGATTTGTTCTACCGTGCCAGTTTTAGTAGTGATTTATGTGAAATGTATTTTTGTGCAATGCACAACCACTTAATATTTCGTATTTTAAAATGCAAATTATTAATACGTCTATAATACATTATATTTTCATAAGAAAACAATTAAGTGATCTGAGTCTCCGTTGAGGGGGCGGGGCTGTAGCCACGAGGGGGCGACGCCCCCTTTCGCCCCCCCATGGCGCCGGGCCTGGCTCTCCCCTCGTTTGTAACATGAATTGCGTGCCGCGCGTGCCTTGGTTGGGGTTACTTTACGGGGCTGGAAAAAGTTGGCTGTGTCTTACCCAGTGATGGGAATAACGGCGTTAGAAATAAACGGCGTTACTTTTTTTTAGTAACGAGTAATCGAACTAATTACTTTTTACATCGTTATAACGCCGTTCCCGTTACTTACAATAAAATGCTCTGCGTTACTTTATTAAAGCTGTTCTCATCTGGCACGCTGCTCGTTCAGCCTTTCTTTACTCTGCTTTAGTGTGGGGCGGGGAGACACGAGACAACGGCACAGTAAGCCAATCAGAGTAGATTTGGATAACATACGTAGGTAGGCCACGCCTACTGCGCGCTCTTCAATCGGAAGACACCGCGATGGCGAGCGGTCAGCCCAGCACTGCGCTTTCACACTGGAAATACAGCCAGGACTTTTCATTACTTGAAATAAAAGGCAAGAGTGTTTACGTGCAATGCACATTATGTCGAGGAACAAAGCGTTTGTCCTCGTCAGTGGCCAGTAATTAGTAACATAATTTTAATAACTACAAAAATATATTACATTTGATAGATGTCTTGTCTCACATTGTCCCACAAAAATATTAATATAGTGTAGATAATGTTACTAATTGGTTCTGTTAAGTGTCCATTTCAGTCATTAAACACATTTAACAATTTACATTCACTTTTATTATGATTACACTAATTGAATTAGATTTTTTTTTTGAGGGGGAACAAAATGTAACGGAATAATTACTTTCCCTGGTAATTAGTTACTTTTATGACAAAGTAACTCCATTACTAACTCAGTTACTTTTTGGGAAAAGTAACTTTTTGGGAAAAGTAACTATAACTAATTACTTTTTGAAAGTAACGTGCCCAACACTGGTCTTACCTGGCTCAGCTGCCCCACTGCCTTTGCTAGTACCTGCTGCATCATCCGAATCTTTTTTAAAATATTTATGCAGTGAGCCCCTGAGTCTCTTGGTTTCTTCCTCTCTTTTTCTCTTTTCTTTTCTTTTCTTTTCTTTTCTGTGCTCCTGACTTGTGCATGTTGGCAAATGGCACGCACGCTGATTGTCGAAGCGCTATGATCGAATGATGTCGTTTTTTTCCCCTTAATCAAAGAGTCAGACCAAACCATTTTTGCATTAAGGGTGGTAGGGGGTTCTTGACGCCTTTTTCAAAGACAATAAAGGCAAAAGATCTAGAAATCATTTATTGAATGCAAATATAGCACATTTCTCCCCCAAATCAACACATTTTGAAATGAAATAAAATAATCGCAACTTCATGAGAGCCCAGTTCTGCCCCCCAATTCCTGGGCCCGGGACGACATACCCGTTTGTCCCCCCCTGTCGGCGGGCCTGTGCACAAGCAACAGGGATTTACTGCAGCCTTGAGAAGATTGTCAAGAAAAGTCGATTCAAGAACTTGGGAAAGCTTCACAAGGAGTGGACTGAGGCTGGTGTCAGTGCATCAAGAGCCACCACACACAAGCATCTTCAGGAAAGGGGCTGCAACTATTGCATTCCAAATATCAAGCCACTCCTGAACCAGAGAAGACGTCAGAAGGGTCTTACCTGGCCTAAGGAGAGAAAGAACTGGACTGTTGCTCAGTGGTCCAAAGTCCTCTTTTCAGATGAAAGTACCGGTAAATTTTGCATTTCATTTGGAAATCAAGGTTCTAGAGTCTGGAGGAAGAGTGGAGAGGCACAGAATCCAAGGTGTTTGAAGTCCAGTGTGAAGTTTCTGCAGTCTGTGATGATTTGGGGTGCCATGTCATCTGCTGGTGTTGGTCCACTGTATTTTATCAAGTCCACTGAGCAACAGTCCAGTTCTTTCTCTCCTTAGCCTAGATAAGATCTCATCTCATCTCATTATCTCTAGCCGCTTTATCCTTCTACAGGGTCGCAGGCAAGCTGGAGCCTATCCCAGCTGACTACGGGCGAAAGGCGGGGTACACCCTGGACAAGTCGCCAGGTCATCACAGGGCTGACACATAGACACAGACAACCATTCACACTCACATTCACACCTACGGTCAATTTAGAGTCACCAGTTAACCTAACCTGCATGTCTTTGGACTGTGGGGGAAACCGGAGCACCCGGAGGAAACCCACGCGGACACGGGGAGAACATGCAAACTCCACACAGAAAGGCCCTCGCCGGCCCCGGGGCTCGAACCCAGGACCTTCTTGCTGTGAGGCGACAGCGCTAACCACTACACCACCGTGCCGCCCCCTAGATAAGATGCTCAATAGAAATGTGTGTGTGTGTGTGTGTGTGTGTTCCTAGAGGAAATTAAAAGCTTGCCAGCAGAACATGTGGTGAGCACATCAGGGCACTTGCCGTGATTGGCAAAGTGTTTATTTTTTGGGTTTTATTTGTGTATTGTTCTATAAACAATACACATGGCACCAAAACACTGTACACCAAGGGTTCTCAACCTTTTCTGCTTTAAGGCCCACCTATTCATACTTGTAACAAGTTGGGTCCCATTAAAAACAGATCCCCAATTATTTTGGCTCATCTATTCTATTAGAATCTAATAATCTACTGTAAAGTGTATTAATGGGATGCAACATCACTCCCTGTTACAGATGGGAGCCCAAGGAATTAAATAAATGCAGTGAAAACAAACTGTTTTTAATTGTAGGTATTGTATTTAAAACCATATGGATGTGCTAGCAGCCAACATAAAACCATACATGCAGGGCATTCTCAGTCAAAAGGGATTATGGATCCAAAAGTGGAGTCTGGGCAATTAACACACAAACTTATTGCCATGTTTGTGTACAGAAAACAAGTAAGTTATTAAAACCAAGAAGTACACTCAAAAGAAGTGGATATAAAAACCACTCAGTGGGATTAGATCCTTATACGCTAACAAAGAAGGATTTTTCCTATGAAAGAAAAATTTACTCACTAAATTTGACATTAGTAGAATAAAGTTTGAGCCTATTGCAGCCATAACTAAATACAGACAATAGTTCTACATACTATTAATTAACTTAATGTAAAGGTAATTAACAGATAATCAGTAGATTTTAAGGTTTTTTTTTAAAGATTGTGTATATTTTTTGTCTTTTGTATTTGTAATGATTTGTATCTGTACATGCATGACCCCACCAGTACTGCTGATCAGCTTCTTGTGTTTAAATAAATTCATTCATTCATTCATTCATTCAATATGAGTTGAAAAATTATCCATCCGTTGAGTTCCCCAACATCTCAAATTACCTGGTGCTGCAGACATCATTTTAAACGGACACACAGATGAAAACCTGAAAGAACATGGAGGAATACAACTTTTTTATACAACCCCGATTCCAAAAAAGTTGGGACAAAGTACAAATTGTAAATAAAAACGGAATGCAATGATGTGGAAGTTTCAAAATTCCATATTTTATTCAGAATAGAACATAGATGACATATCAAATGTTTAAACTGAGAAAATGTATCATTTAAAGAGAAAAATGAGGTGATTTTAAATTTCATGACAACAACACATCTCAAATAAGTTGGGACAAGGCCATGTTTACTACTGTGAGACATCCCCTTTTCTCTTTACAACAGTCTGTAAACGTCTGCAGACTGACGAGACAAGTTGCTCAAGTTTAGGGATAGGAATGTTAACCCATTCTTGTCTAATGTAGGATTCTAGTTGCTCAACTGTCTTAGGTCTTTTTTGTCCTATCTTCCGTTTTATGATGCGCCAAATGTTTTCTATGGGTGAAAGATCTGGACTGCAGGCTGGCCAGTTCAGTACCCGGACCCTTCTTCTACACAGCCATGATGCTATAATTGATGCAGTATGTGGTTTGGCATTGTCATGTTGGAAAATGCAAGGTCTTCCCTGAAAGAGACGTCGTCTGGATGGGAGCATATGTTGCTCTAGAACCTGGATATACCTTTCAGCATTGATGGTGTCTTTCCAGATGTGTAAGCTGCCCATGCCACACGCACTAATGCAACCCCATACCATCAGAGATGCAGGCTTCTGAACTGAGCGCTGATAACAACTTGGGTCGTCCTTCTCCTCTTTAGTCTGAATGACACGGCGTCCCTGATTTCCATAAAGAACTTCAAATTTTGATTCGTCTGACCACAGAACAGTTTTCCACTTTGCCACAGTCCATTTTAAATGAGCCTTGGCCCAGAGAAAACATCTGCGCTTCTGGATCATGTTTAGATACGGCTTCTTCTTTGAACTATAGAGTTTTAGCTGGCAATGACGGATGGCACGATGAATTGTGTTCACAGATAATGTTCTCTGGAAATATTCCTGAGCCCATTTTGTGATTTCCAATACAGAAGCATGCCTGTATGTGATGCAGTGCCGTCTAAGGGCCCGAAGGTCACGGGCACCCAGTATGTTTTTCCGGCCTTGACCCTTACGCACAGAGATTCTTCCAGATTCTCTGAATCTTTTGATGATATTATGCACTGTAGATGATGATATGTTCAAACCAGTGGCAGCTGGTAGTCTTTCAAAAAGGGGAGGCTGGTCGGTTATGATATATCCAGATTTTAAATGAAAAAACACATCAATTTTGCCCATACTCTTGCCTCTGATCTGGCTGATTGTTGGCAGGGTCACAAACTGTGAAATAACAGGTTCTTTTGGCCCATTAGCCTACTGTCCAATATACATGATGGTGGTGTTGGGGGGGGGATATTTTAACATTTTATATTTTAAAATTGTGGCATGTTGTTTAAAAATTGACCTCGGCTGTGTTTTTGTTTAAAAATGTTTTCCAAATTGTAGCGGTGTTTAATTCATATCCAGAAAAACATATATTCCAATATAATATACTCAGCATAAACATTTTAAATAGATTCTATATTTTTGGTCCATCCATGACATATTACTAAAGTAGCCTATTTACTGTTGTTGATGTGGGTCACTTGCTGTTAGCCAATTCACTTTCTCGTACCAGGAGAGCTGAAAGGAACGAGTATTATTCCCTACCTTTTTTCACCAAGTCAATTTGAGGCGTTGGTCTACCCTGCTCTTTAATTTAAATTTTTTCCTTGAAAGGAAGACTGGCAAATGGCTTCGCCAAAATTAAATCAGCAATGCTTGGCATCCCCGTGCGCAGCTTTCTTGCTAGCTGACTAGCCCCCTCAAGTTCAAGTTCAGTCACTCAAATAAACAAAATTTCTGGAACTAAGATAGCAAACTTGACAACACTATGTTTGCACTTTATTTACAATGAAAATATATACAAACTAAAAAAGCTGGTAGAAACCGTATGTAATGAATGAAATCGAAATGTAAGCCGATCTCTTACAATACACCACAGCACTAGCGAATCCGCATGGGACTGAACTGATGTTGCCAGATACTGCTGACGTTATCCAGCCCAAAATATGTTCAAAACCCGCCAAAATGCACTTAAAACCACCCAATTGGGCGGGAAACCCCCCAATCTGGCAACACTGTACTGCTGCTTGTCTATAGTTCAAACGAGCTGTCAATCAAAGAAAATATCCGGCCACTTTCACCAATCACCAGTCTCCTTGCGGAAACTGCCATGTCCCTCCCATGTGAGGCTCGGAGTCCGTGGGGGGGCATTTTAGCAGTACTTGTCCAATAATCGTCTTGCATTTTGAGATTGAAAAGCGCATAGCTCCCAAATGCCGTTGAAGTCCATTGAGGCTGGGAGTCCATGAGACTCCGTGGGCGGGCATTTTCGCAGTATTTGTCCAATAATCGTCTTGCATTTTGAGATTGACAAGCACATAGCTCCCAATCCACTGAGGCTGGGCTGCATCGCGCTGTCACGAGGGGGAAAACTCACGCACACATTAGGTGAACTGGGGAAAGTTATAACGGAATGATTTCGCACTGTAGTTGGGTTGAGCACATATATTTCTATGATTTTGGATCTGAAATAGCAATGTTATAAGGTCGGCTATAACATAAGCCTAGCACAATTCATCCTACACGATGTTCGTCATTTTTAGAGGAGGCTGAGCCTCCCACGTTGTCTTAGAGCAATCGCCCGTGGTTCAAACTCTTTGCAATTTTACACTGTCGAACTCCTTTCTGATATTGCTCCACTATTTGTCGGCGCAGAATTAGGGGGATTGGTGATCCTCTTCCCATCTTTACTTCTGAGAGCCGCTGCCACTCCAAGATGCTCTTTTTATCCCCAGTCATGTTAATGACCTATTGCCAATTGACCTAATGAGTTGCAATTTGGTCCTCCAGCTGTTCCTTTTTTGTACCTTTAACTTTTCCAGCCTCTTATTGCCCCTGTCCCAACTTTTTTGAGATGTGTTGCTGTCATGAAATTTCAAATGAGCCAATATTTGGCATGAAATTTCAAAATGTCTCACTTTCGACATTTGATATGTTGTGTTCTATTGTGAATACAATATCAGTTTTTGAGATTTGTAAATTATTGCATTCCGTTTTTATTGACAATTTGTACTTTGTCCCAACTTTTTTGGAATCGGGGTTGTATATACTGTATATATATATATATCCAAGTTTCTAGGAAAGAATTACAGTAGTAGTTTCCCGTTGCTGTCTACTGGATTATTGAGGTTTTTCACCCACATGACCAAGTCATGTGATGCATCGTTAGGCTGCCATTTTGGGCGTCACGGCTCGAATCAGTTTGAATGCAAGGAAGGCGACAAAAGAAAAACAAAAGAAAAAGGAGAGAGATGCAGAAAACACCTTCACTATCCAGCGACGTAGGGCATTTACAGGGCGTGCAGAGGGAGAGGTATTCGCAAAAATTGAGGTTAGCAGGCTTAGAGAACGACGTTTACCTGCTTCCACCAGGATTGTTCACTGACGTACGGAAGTACACGAAGCCCTCGTCTATACCTGACTTCGGCCCACATGATCTGTATACCTATGTCGTTAAAAACCCATCGCCATACACAGGTATTGATCTGAAAGCGTATAAGAGTTTGGATGCCTACAAATATTTTGTGTCAGGCTGGGTAACATGCCTACATCAGTGGGTCGTGCCTGGAGCCGGTGGTCGCCATCTTATTACAGCTAAGGTTTGTTCACATTTTCATTTACTTTCGGTCCTCAGGATAAACAAAATGTTATTAAATGTCATTGAAATAACTTAGTCTGTTGAGACATGGCCCGTTATAAATTTGCTGTTACCAGGCAATGACCAAGAACTGTATTATTAGGGTCGGTGTCTGTGTTGTAGCAGTGTACTAGCAGCTAGCTGTTAGCACTAGCTAATGTCAACAACATAGTAGCTAGTATGTTACTGTAGCAATGTTTATGTTCAGTCATTTGGATGACTGTTAAAACCTTTCAGTCTCAAGTTTTTCCTTTACTGTATTTACTAGTTTACTGTAATTATGATCCGGCAGCTATTTACACCGGATCCAGTGTAAATAGCTGCCGGAGCGCGCTCCGGCTTGCTCCCCCTCAAATTAAGCAGCTCGCTCCGGCTTGCTCCCGGGGAGCAAGCCGGAGCGCGCTGCTTAATTTGAGGGGGAGCAAGCCGGAGCGCGCTCCGGAACCTCGGCCGGAGCACTCCGGGAGCAAGCCGGAGTGCGCTGCTTAATTTGAGAGGGAGCAAGCCGGAGTGCGCTCCGGCAGCTATTTACACTGGATCTGGTGTAAAAAGCTGCCGGATCATAATTACAGTAAATTAGTAAATACAGTAAAGGAAAAACTTGAGACTGAAAGGTTTTAACAGTCATCCAAATGACTGAACATAAACATTGCTACAGTAACATACTAGCTACTATGTTGTTGACATTAGCTAGCTTGACCTTCAAAATGGCGGACACCGGGGCGTCACGTGACCCTGTGACGTCAGGTGAAATACCTCAATTAAAGAGGTTTTTTCCTCTCAACCATTCACACCTATGGGCATGTCTTTGGACTGTGAGGGAAACCGGAGCACCCGGAGGAAACCCACTCAGGCACAGGGAGAACATGCAAACTCCACACAGAAAGGTCCCCATGGGCCACTGGGCTCAAACCCAGAACCTTCTTGTTGTGAGGCTAAAGGGCTAACCACTACATGACCGTGCCACCTGGTTTCTATGTACACAGTATGTAAAGCATCAGGGTGTAATTGGGACACACCCAGTGTCGTGTTGTGTACAGCAGTGTTTCTCAACCATTGGGCTGCGAAGTGCCATCTAGCAGGCCTCGAATTTTTTCAAGTTTAAAGCCAAATACTAAATAGTTCAGGATGTCATAGGGTCCCAAATCTGGTATCTGGTTTTCCATATACTTTTCAACTGGAATAAATACATTTGTGGGTAAATTAAGAAGAACAAGCCTTTATTTTTGTCACATTCCTCCTCTACATTTAACTCGCAGACACAGAGAGAGAGAGAGAGAGAGAGAGAGCGAGAGCGCACATACATTTGTGGGTAAATTATATGGATCTGTGATGCCTGCTGGAAGAGAAGAGCAGGGAGGATTGAGAATCAAGTGGCTGTAGTTTGTTTATACCCGATACTTAAAGTTGTAGTGTCCAGCAACCATCGTGAAGATGCGTACAAAACCCCCCAGAAATTCCTACTTACCCAGGCAAAAACGATATAGGATTTATATTGTAGTGCCCTGATCGCCAGATCTTTAACCCGGCCACATACAACCCCGATTCCAAAAAAGTTGGGACAAAGTACAAATTGAGAATAAAAATGGAATGCAATAATTTACAAATCTCAAAAACTGATATTGTATTCACAATAGAACATAGACAACATATCAAATGTCGAAAGTGAGACATTTTGAAATTTCATGCCAAATATTGGCTCATTTGAAATTTCATGACAGCAACACATCTCAAAAAAGTTGGGACAGGGGCAATAAGAGGCTGGAAAAGTTAAAGGTACAAAAAAGGAACAGCTGGAGGACCAAATTGCAACTCATTAGGTCAATTGGCAATAGGTCATTAACATGACTGGGGATAAAAAGAGCATCTTGGAGTGGCAGCGGCTCTCAGAAGTAAAGATGGGAAGAGGATCACTAATCCCCCTAATTCTGCGCCGACAAATAGTGGAGCAATATCAGAAAGGAGTTCGACAGTGTAAAATTGCAAAGAGTTTGAACATATCATCTACAGTGCATAATATCATCAAAAGATTCAGAGAATCTGGAAGAATCTCTGTGCGTAAGGGTCAAGGCCGGAAAAACATACTGGGTGCCCGTGATCTTCGGGCCCTTAGACGGCACTGCATCACATACAGGCATGCTTCTGTATTGGAAATCACAAACTGGGCTCAGGAATATTTCCAGAGAATGTTATCTGTGAACACAATTCACTGTACCATCTGCTGTTGCCAGCTAAAACTCTATAGTTCAAAGAAGAAGCCGTATCTAAACATGATCCAGAAGCGCAGACGTCTTCTCTGGGCCAAGGCTCATTTAAAATGGACTGTGGCAAAGTGGAAAACTGTTCTGTGGTCAGACGAATCAAAATTTGAAGTTCTTTATGGAAATCAGGGACGCCGTGTCATTTGGACTAAAGAGGAGAAGGACGACCCGAGTTGTTATCAGCGCTCAGTTCAGAAGCCTGCATCTCTGATGGTATGGGGTTGCATTAGTGCGTGTGGCACGGGCAGCTTACACATCTGGAAAGACAACATCAATGCTGAAAGGTATATCCAGGTTCTAGAGCAACATATGCTCCCATCCAGACGACGTCTCTTTCAGGGAAGACCTTGCATTTTCCAACATGACAATGCCAAACCACATACTGCATCAATTACAGCATCATGGCTGCGTAGAAGAAGGGTCCGGGTACTGAACTGGCCAGCCTGCAGTCCAGATCTTTCACCCATAGAAAACATTTGGCGCATCATAAAACGGAAGATACGACAAAAAAGACCTAAAACAGTTGAGCAACTAGAATCCTACATTAGACAAGAATGGGTTAACATTCCTATCCCTAAACTTGAGCAACTTGTCTCCTCAGTCCCCAGACGTTTACAGACTGTTGTAAAGAGAAAAGGGGATGTCTCACAGTGGTAAACATGGCCTTGTCCCAACTTTTTTGAGATGTGTTGCTGTCATGAAATTTAAAATCACCTAATTTTTCTCTTTAAATGATACATTTTCTCAGTTTAAACGTTTAATATGTCATCTATGTTCTATTCTGAATAAAATATGGAATTTTGAAACTTCCACATCATTGCATTCCGTTTTTATTTACAATTTGTACTTTGTCCCAACTTTTTTGGAATCGGGGTTGTATATACACACACCTTTTTAATTATTCGTCACATGCACACTTGAAGCACAGTGAAATTCATCCTCTGCATTTAACCCATCTGAAGCAGTGAACACACGCACACACTCAGAGCAGTGGGCAGCCACACCAAAGCGCCCGGGGAGCAGTCAGGGGTCAAATACCTTGCTCAAGGGCACCTCAGCCCAAGGCCGCCCCACGTCAACCTAACTGCATGTCTTTGGACTGTGGGGGAAACCGGAGCACCCAGGGGAAACCCATGCAGACACGAGGAGAACATGCAAACTCCACATAGAAAGGCCCTCGCCGGCCGCTGAGTTCGAACCCAGAACCTTCTTGCTGTGAGGCGACTGTGCTAACCACTACACCACCGTGCCGTGGTGTAATGGTTGTATATATGGGCGGCACAGTGGTGTAGTGGTTAGCATGGTCGCCTCACAGCAAGAAAGTCTTGGGTTTGAGCCCAGCGACTGACAAGGGCCTTTCTGTGGAGTTTGCATGTTCTTCCTGTGTCTGCGTGGGTTTCCTCTGGGTGCTCTAGTTTCCCCCACAGTCCAAAGACATGTAGGTTAGGCTAATTGGTGGCTCTAAATTGACCGTAGGTGTGAGTGTGTGTTGGGGTTCACCCAGAAAGAGACCCCGATTCCTTTGTGGGCCACCCTCGGATCCGGGACGAATGATAGAACGATAGAAACAGACAGGGGAACCAGAGAGTTCACATGCCAGTTTATTCGCACAGTCACTTTGTCAAAGATGAAAGATTACAAACACCTTTTATAACAAATCCTAATCTCTCCAAACGGCTATTGTGTCTGTCAAATGTGTGTGTTTGTATGTGACCTCAGAGAGGGGTGTGTGTGTGTGTGTCTATGGGAGGGTGTGAGTGAGTGACATCATTTTGATATCTGTGTCTATGTGCTAGGTCAGCAAATCACATCTTAATTCCATATGTATGTGTGTGTGTGAATGAAACCTTCAATCATAAGCAAAATAATATTTCAGCAATTCAGCAATTTCATTTACGCACGTCAAAGTGCGTGAGATGTTTTTACGACAATGTTTTAAACAAAGACTATGTTTGGTCTAACAAAGAAGTGTTCTTCTCCACTGGACAAAGGTCAGGCTACACAGGAACAGTTTAAAATCACTGCCATAGTATATGCAATAATCCAAAATAATAAAGGATCTTAAAAAGCTCTAAAATATACTATAAGTAATATATGCTATAATAATATATACTATAACTATACTATAAAAATATAATATAAGAGTCTTAACTCTTTGTTCAGCAATAAGGCTACCATTACATCCAACATTAAAGTGTGTGTGGATCGATCTGACATCAAAACAGACCTTGGCGTCGTTCAGACACATCTCTGATCAAAAATACACATGTTCCCAAACAATGTCCAGCCGAGACAGAAGGTCATTTTTAACTGAACCTTAAGTTAATCCTTAATTTTGTCACCATTTTAATAATAATACTTATAAGAATAATAAGAATAATACTTATATAAACCTAACAATCCCCCCCTTTGATAATAGTATCACTATTATCAAATCCTAGGACCATATATTATCACCTCATGATCATATATGTGATTACATCGAGAATTAATCCTGAGTTAATCTTTGCCCTTCTTGACGTATATTGGTGCTCAGAGGGCGGGCATGCCCAATCAGCCCTCGTCCCACCTCACCGGAGCTTAGAGAAACTCAAAACCTCTTAATTCCCAGATACACGCTACTTCCTTCAGAGTAATTTGTTCTAAAACAGTGAGGGGAAAAATGAAATTAGAAGGCATATCGACCTATAGTGAGAACAGAGTCCTGTAAGAATACAGAGTTTCAGAGCATAGAGATGTGTAATAATAGTAGAAAACGGCATCAGATGAAATACATAACACATTCGTGTGGTGTGCGCTTGTGCAGTCCAGTTAGCGAAGTTAGTCCAGAAGATGTTGTCTCGAAGTCCAGCTCGAGCGGGTAACCCTGCTCCGAGCAATGAAGTCCAGCTCGAGCGGGTAACCCTGCTCCGAGCAATGAAGTCCAGCTCGAGCGGGTAACCCTGCTCCGAGCAATGAAGTGGTCCAGAAGGCTCGGGCGGGTAACCCTGCCCCGAGCAACAATGAAGCCACGAAACCCGTGATGAGGACTGTCATGGTTGTAGTGAGGATGATTGGTTCCAAATGGGGCGCAAGATCTCTTCCCCTCTTTGTTCACAACGTCTTGAGGATTCTCAGTCGAATCTGTGTAGAGCTCAGAAATAGAGAGAGAGAGAGAGAGAGAGAGAGAAAACTGGCCAGAGGGAGACTAGATAGGGACACAAAAAGCGTTAATAGCAGCAAACTTCTTATTATAACACAACTTTGTTATGGAGCCTTCTTCAATCGAGTGGCATGGATCCACTGTGGAAAAAGATCAGTTAAAACAGTAGCAAAAGTAATGGCGACTATGTCTGCAGGCCCATTATATTGTTTTCCCAATTGTCAATCATTACTTTAAAAAGTCACACCAGCACCTGTCTCCCACGTGAAAGGGGTGTGTGGTGGAGATAATATTGTATTATTGACCTTGGTACAAATTTTATGCAACTTATCTATAAGGGCTGCAGAATACTCATCCATATGCATTTTCAAATCAGAGGTACCCGGAGCCGGAGTTCCCTTCTTCCAGGGGAGAATAATTTCTTGGTGTCACGCGAATTTCAGCCAGAATGAATTATGGATTACAGAACCAAACCTGTGTCCTGCATGACCTTAATTAATTTGTCTTTCAATGTTCGATTAGTACGTTCTACGATACCAGAGGATTGAGGAATGTGAAAACACCAGTTTAGTTTAGAGATACTTACAAAGGTTTTGTGTGACTTTTGAGGTAAAATGGGTACCCTTGTCTGAGTCTATGGCATTTGAAACCCCATAACTATAACAATCTCATCTCATCTCATTATCTCTAGCCGCTTTATCCTGTTCTACAGGGTCGCAGGCAAGCTGGAGCCTATCCCAGCTGACTACGGGCGAAAGGCGGGGTACACCCTGGACAAGTCGCCAGGTCATCACAGGGCCGACACATAGACACAGACAACCATTCACACTCACATTCACACCTACGGTCAATTTAGAGTCACCAGTTATCCTAACCTGCATGTCTTTGGACTGTGGGGGAAACCGGAGCACCCGGAGGAAACCCACGCGGACACGGGGAGAACATGCAAACTCCGCACAGAAAGGCCCTCGCCGGCCACGGGGCTCGAACCCGGACCTTCTTGCTGTGAAGCAACAGCGCTAACCACTACACCACCGTGCCGCCCCAACTATAACAATAATTATTATTATTGATTTCTTATTATTTTATTGTTGTTATTTTATTGTTCTGCTTTTATTGTTTGTTTTTCTTTTTTACTGTCCAGTGTTCTTAGGTACCTGGAAAGGCACTTATAAATAAAATGTATCATTATTATTATTATAACTAGGTATCAAAACGAGTAACTACCTTCGTGTTCTCTCGAGAACAGGGAAAAACTTCTACCCATTTAGAGAATTTGTCCACAATCAAGATGACAAAAATCAAATGAGAAAGAAAGAACGAACGTATGTCTCATGCAGAATATCAGGCTGATATTGATTGAACACACAGAATAACCACAGAGGTGTGATATTATAAATTATAAAACAAGAACCGTCTGAGGGTTTAGAACAAGAACCATCAATAAAGATCCCTAGAGGGCTGGAGGGAAGAGATCAGACCTGATACTAGTAGTATGTATGATTTTTTAGACAGACAATATCAATGTCATCCCAAGTATCATCCCGAGAATTAAGGAGGCATGTGAGAGCGCGACCTACATTATCAAAAGAGGATGTGACACGAATTTCGAGACTGTTAGTAGAACAGAGAATAAATAGTCATATGTTAATCTAATTATCTATTAAATTACTGATTAATTAATTTAATGGGTCTGTCAATTTTACAACCATCAAAGCACATGCGGAGACAGCCCCCAGACACGCAGGTAAGCCTTGAGCAACAATGTCTAATGTTTTAATGTTTTGGATAAAAACGCACAATGATGCATTTCCCCCCCCTCATGTTCCCCAGAGGCCGTGCCCCGGTGTCCACAGGCATAGAGGTGGAAGGGCTTGAAGTGAGCAGGTAACCCAGGGGCGGAACAAAGGGTGCTTCTGAGGGAGTGATAAGCGACCACCATAGCGTCAGTCCAGGTCAAAGGATGTTGCAGTGGAGGAGGTTTTGTGTCTAGAATGACAGCCTTGAGAAAGTTCAAAACTTCAAAAGTTCAAATACTCAAGTGTCCATGCAATATTGCAGCTTGGTTCTGGAAACCTTAAAGCCCTTATGCGCCAGGTGTTGAAGCAGGCACAAGTGTCAGTGTCTTGGCAGATTTCTGGTGACTCAGCAGATACCAGAACACACAGACCCCCGAGGGAGGGAGAAGGTCACAGAGCACGTTATGAATTACAGCTGAAAAAAAAAAAAAACAGCAGGAGAGTCAAATGAAACCTTGAGTCCAAACGCTATCTCCTCATGTGCGTGGAAAAAAAAGGCAGAAATCATTAATGGCAGGAACATGTGATATTACAGAAGAAACAATCAATTCATTAATCTTACGTAAATCTTGTGTAAAGTGTCTCACCACGCCTTGCTCGAGAAGAGACTGTAGGATGACATGGATCCAGAGAGAGAGGTATTGCTTTACAGTGGTTCTCAACCGGGGGGGCGCGCCCCCCTGGTGGGGCGCGGAGGTACTCCAGGGGGGTCGCGAGTAGGCTTCATGTATGGAGGAAAAAAAAAATCTGGGGCTAACAGGCTATAGTAGCTAAGCAGATGCAACACATTTACCCATGTCAAAATGCAGGACATTGGACTATTACATACAAATCAATACTATTATAAAATCTATCATCAATCTATCATAAAATCTTGTGTGTAGGTTATTTTAAGCCCGTGACGCGAACATGACGCAACGTCACGTGAGTGAGTCTGCATACCGTGGCCACCGTGTGAGTGCTTGCCACACACACACTAGTCTGGTTTCTTGCCGAGTTAACTCGTGCCGACTCTCGCTAGTCTACTATCATCAATCCATCGATACAGCGCAAAACCCAAACAGTCTTTTTAAAGACTACTACCCCACACTGTATTTTTGCTTTCCCCATTTCAGTTCTACCCAAATAATTTGTTGTTTTTGTTGTTTTCTTACTGCTAGTCTACTATGGATAATGCTACTACTGCTGCTACTGCTACTACTACTACTATTACTACTAATAATAATAATCTAGCCCAGGGCTATCTATCTATCTATCTATCTATCTATCTATCTATCTATCTATCTATCTATCTATCTATCTATCTATCGGTCGATATAAGGTGCTGTAGGTCGGGTGGCGTCACTGCGGGTGAGTGTGTTTGGGGGGGGGTGGGGGCAGGGTGAGAAGAGGGGCCCCCAACTGCAATGAACCAGCTTTGGTGGGGCCCAGGTTGCAAAAGGTTGAGAACCCCTGGCTTATTATAAACAGGATGCACATGAATAGTTTCATGTCAATTTAAGTTCCAGGTTGCAGTGCAACAAAATGCGGAAAGGTTCAAGGACAATGAGTACTTATACAAGCCAATGTATCATAATCATGATAATTTATGAAGTTTTTTCTTAATGGTTAAACAAAGATAAACCCAAGTCTCCGATTTATAAACAAAAAGTTATTCAAGTAAACGTTTGTTAACTGTTTCTTGCTGAAAAAAATTATGGTTAACTAAATACATTAAAAACCTATCCATTCCATATCCTCTGTGGTTTTTAAAGGCAAAAGTATGGAGGTTTAAAACTCAGCAAACAGTTAATCAGAGCATTTCATATCAATAGTTCGAAATTAGGAGGAACATGTTCAAGCTTAGCCTCATAAGTAGCAATAAGTTTAAAGAAAGATAAGGAGATAAAAAACAGAGCAAATTGAAATGACAAACAATTTCACTGAATGAAAATTGAATAGCTGATAAGCACTCTTTGTTGGATTCGATATGTGACAGAGACTGAAAATACATTTTTAATTCAATTAACAGTATTAATGGGAATGAGAATTGGTTGTCTTGGACATTTTGACTTTATGTATATGGAATTTACCTAATAATATAAAGAGATTAGTTATTAAATTTATTATTGTGAGAGAGTGCCAAAAATAATGATTTTCTCTGCTCATTGCAGATTTCTGTGGCTGTCCTTGCCTGCTGTTCCTGCATGAGTTATTTGTTTATATTATAGCTATCTGTAACAGTCTGGGAGCCCTTATCTCAATGCTGACTGAGAAAGAGACAGAGAGACTATAGAGACGGAACAATTATTCAAAATATTATATATTATAATAGGACGACAATTATCCAAAAAAATGTCAAAAATGAAGTAAAAAGCGGGTTAGCTAGCTGTTGAACTAATTTCATGCTTCCCAGACAAGACAAGTCCACATTTCGCTAAAACGCGTCAGAAACAGGAGTATATAGGATATTTAAAGGTTAGAATTACATATCTCATCTCATCTCATTATCTCTAGCCGCTTTATCCTTCTACAGGGTCACAGGCAAGCTGGAGCCTATCCCAGCTGACTACGGGCGAAAGGCGGGGTACACCCTGGACAAGTCACCAGGTCATCACAGGGCTGACACATAGACACAGACAACCATTCACACTCACATTCACATCTACGCTCAATTTAGAGTCACCAGTTAACCTAACCTGCATGTCTTTGGACTGTGGGGGAAACCGGAGCACCCGGAGGAAACCCACGCGGACACGGGGAGAACATGCAAACTCCACACAGAAAGGCCCTCGCCGGCCCCGGGGCTCGAACCCAGGACCTTCTTGCTGTGAGGCGACAGCGCTAACCACTACACCACCGTGCCGCCAGAATTACATATGATTAATAAAAATACCACTACACCAGCGGCGGTGAGAGCGCTGAATCCTAACCACTAGACCACCACACGATCAGTTTTAAATGTTTTAGATCAACATTAAACATTAGGTTAAACATTAAACTTTTCGGCATTTCCATTCACACGTAGGGTAAATATATTTGATGCCTTTTATTATGCCTTTAAACAGGAAGTGGTATAATACTCAATATTTTAAAAATGATTCCTGATAAATATGTTCAAATCTGAAAGTGATATCTCATCTCATCTCAGTCATCTCATTATCTCTAGCCGCTTTATCCTGTTCTACAGGGTCGCAGGCAAGCTGGAGCCTATCCCAGCTGACTACGGGCGAAAGGCGGGGTACACCCTGGACAAGTCGCCAGGTCATCACAGGGCTGACACATAGACACACACAACCATTCACACTCACATTCACACCTACGCTCAATTTAGAGTCACCAGTTAACCTAACCTGCATGTCTTTGGACTGTGGAGGAAACCGGAGCACCCGGAGGAAACCCACGCGGACACGGGGAGAACATGCAAACTCCGCACAGAAAGGCCCTCGCCGGCCACGGGGCTCGAACCCAGGACCTTCTTGCTGTGAGGCGACAGCGCTAACCACTACACCACCGTGCCGCCCAAAGTGATATTTGATTTGGCTGAATTAATCAAACTCTAAGCCTTAAATATATTTCTTCTGTTTTTACCATGTCTGTTTAATTTAATTGAATGTTTTAAAAATGGTTTTTGTGTTGTATTTGCTTGTACAGTTATTTCATTATTTAAGGTCTGAACGCATAGAATTACGGCCCAAATCTGATGAGACGAGAGTTTTGCCCTAAAGAGCTGTTTTTTTTTCTTTTATCCAGTGCGCATGCCCAGTTCACAAGCATCATGGGAACTGGAGTTCTCATAATTTTGAAAACTTCGTATTCATCATTTATAAGATCTAGACATGAAACTGTATTAATAGCTGCACTATTAATTATTAAAACGCATTAATAGTCTTGTAGAGTGCTCGCGGACCACTCGTGACTTTCCTGATAACCTTCCAGTTACAAGTTTCAGACTATCAACACAATGAATATAAAATAAAATACAGATGATCTACTCACCAAACGCTGAAACTAATTGATTAAGAAGCAGATTTTTCCTCTGATGATGTTAAGGGAAGAGGATCTCTTCTCTTGGATTTCTAACAGTGATGAGATTCACAAACGATTCGGATCTTCTTCGGGACGAAACATAAATGACTCGATCGAGCGAATCGATACAGACGCATGGACTGCATTTGTTGAGTTCATGCACACGTAATGGGTTGAGGAAAGTTCATATGAAAGTGTGAACTTTCATGCAGCATGAAAGTGTGATTATTGTTTACAATTTGAAAACAGGAATACAAATAAGGTTTCCGTAGTTTCTGAAGAATCAAGAGTGAATCAAGTAAATTGATTCACACGCATGCGAGTTTGTTCTAAAGAATCGATTCAGTGAAGCTTTCGTTGAGATTAAAATGCACAATGTACAGAATGTCCGTATTTTATACGGATTTGATTCAATAAACATAGTATACGGGCGTACAAATAAAGTTATACGGATTCTTTTTAACAAAAAAACACTTCAATATTTATTTAGAGCTATAATCAATTCCCCCGATGATAAAAGAGCACATAACATTTACACTTTGTAGTTTTTTGTCAAACATTGAAGCTTTGTATTCATTCTTAAAGTTTATTGTTATTAATATTGAATAAAAAGTAACTGGGATATATCATTGTTAATTATCATTCAAATTTTAGGTAAATCATTTTAATTTGCATCTTATAAGGATTTTATAAGGGAAATAAGGATTTTGGAAGTTGGTTATACCGGTTTGATTGACCAAAGGTTTGACATTTATGCACACCAAGAACACAGTTCTGACTGTTCATGTCCAGAGTACTGACTTGTTGTTTCATTATTTTGTGCATATCCAGTAATGCCTTATGTAAATGCTAAAACAATTAAAGATACATTACACAGCTCCCAGAGATTGCAAATACCTGGATGAGGATAAATCAAAACTGAGCCGGCCAAATTGTCTAGAATCTGTGTAGAATGCTAAACCACATCCAATCCCGTGGGTTTTTTCTCGGGGTCCGGGTACCTTAATACAATAATACAATTAATATAATACAATTAATATAATACAATTTTTCCCCCCATGGTGGCTGCACCCACTAAACATTAGACGTCGTATGGACATGCAGATCATGTCTTTATTGCGTCCGTCGGTCCAAGACCAATTCTGGACTTCTAAATGACGTGCAAACTAGGTCTGCTATTTAGACGTCTTACTATGACCCTATTTGGACGTCAATATGTAGTTGAAAATTTTAACGTCAGACAAGGTGACTTTTTACACGGTGGTGTAGTGGTTAGCGCTGTCGCCTCACAGCAAGAAGGTCCGGGTTCGAGCCCCGGGGCCAGCGATGGCCTTTCTGTGTGGAGTTTGCATGTTCTCCCCGTGTCCGCGTGGGTTTCCTCCGGGTGCTCCGGTTTCCCCCACAGTCCAAAGACATGCAGGCTAGGTTAACTGGTGACTCTAAATTGAGCGTAGGTGTGAATGTGAGTGTGAATGGTTGTCTGTGTCTATGTGTCAGCCCTGTGATGACCTGGCGACTTGTCCAGGGTGTATCCCGCCTTTCGCCCGTAGTCAGCTGGGATAGGCTCCAGCTTGCCTGCGACCCTGTAGAAGGATAAAGCGGCTAGAGATAATGAGATAAATTTTATTACAAACTATAAATATAAATAAATAATATTACAAATATCAACATTGTTATTAATATTGTCCATGAATTTTAATATAGCCTATTTATATGTGATTACATACCATTTACATTATATTTTATCTGTTTAATTTGTTGTCTATTTGAGTTCAACTTGAGTTCAACCAGTCAACGCCTCTCTGATTGGCCAACCGCGTCGACGCAGCCCAATAGTAAACGCCGCTCTGATTGGCCAACAACACCGCTAACGTTTCTCGCGATTCAGAGGAACTTTTCTTCTGTGCCGGAGATGAAGAAGCAAATGGCCGCACGGTTCTAATTGTTTCTTCTGCTGACGATGGTTCTGCTTAGGGATCGACCGATATGTTTTTTTCAGGGCCGATACTGAGACCGATTATTATGGAATTGGGATGCCGATAACCGATATGTGCAACCGATAAATGTAAACATTATAATTCACATGAAATTAAACATAGCACACACTGACACAGACCTTCATATCCATGAAATGTATGTTTAATTGTAAAATTGAACATAAAATTTTGTGCAGGGAGATGCCAGCAGCATTTGTACAATAAAGTCAAACATTAGTTAGGATAAAATGAGAAATAAAATAATAAAATAAATATTCACCGGCGGCACGGTGGTGTAGTGGTTAGCGCCGTTGCCTCACAGCAAGAAGGCCCGGGTTTGAGCCCCGTGGCCGGTGAGGGCCTTTCTGTGCGGAGTTTGCATGTTCTCCCCGTGTCCGCGTGGGTTTCCTCCGGGTGCTCCGGTTTCCCCCACAGTCCAAAGACATGCAGGTTAGGTTAACTGGTGACTCTAAATTGAGCGTAGGTGTGAATGTGAGTGTGAATGGTTGTCTGTGTCTATGTGTCAGCCCTGTGATGACCTGGCGACTTGTCCAGGGTGTACCCCGCCTTTCGCCCGTAGTCAGCTGGGATAGGCTCCAGCTTGCCTGCGACCCTGTAGAACAGGATAAAGCGGCTACAGATAATGAGATGAGATGAGATATTCACCAATAAAAAAATAAATCACTCCCTACTATATTACAGCTCACCATTTTCAGTGGAAAATAAATGAAAATACACTCTGGATTCTTTTACACTAAGAACTAAGTAAGACTTACCAACTTCAAGTAGTTTTTAAATAACAAATCAAGCGTAGGGAGCTGCCGGCAGCATTTTTTAAAAAGTAAAATCAAACATACAGTAATGTCGGCTATCACTCCCTATTAGGAGCGGCTGCTCCTTTAAGAGTATATCGCTTTCCGAATCAGAAGCGCTAGCAAGGAGAAATCACTTGCGCAAGAATTATAAATAGTAGGTCACACCTGGCGTGTTTAAATGTTCAAATAGCGCTTTATAAAGTTACCTAACATATACAAGTGCAATGCGCTTTCTGAGCACGAGTCACGTCATGAAGTCACTCATCACCATAACAAACAGCCAGTAGGCTTGCGGTAGCCTACAGAACACAAACAGTAGGGAGGCGACGGCCTCAGACTGCGGAACGGCTAGTGTTGCTTTGCCTGGGCGGCTCGTAGTGAACCGGTATCTTTTGTGGAGAACCCCATGGGGATCTCGGACACCGGTAGTATGGATAGTGGAGGAGAGGACTGTGATCCTGAGGGCAATAGGACGTTTAGACCTTCCCCTACAAGGAGTAGGTCTAAACGGGATAGAGACAATCCGAGTAGATTTAGGCCCACTTTACACGGGGACAGTCTGAAACAAAAACGCAAAAGTCCGTTTTTGTTCTCACTTTTTTCCGCGTCTACACGACCGTTTTCAAGGAGGAAATCTGCGTCTATACGGTGACGCATAAATGTGTGGAATTCAATTGGATGTTGTAATAGAGTGTGCCGAGCGGATGGAGTAGTCAGTCAGAATGATGAGCAAAACAAGGAAAATTCCTGTACAAAAATAGTTCTCTTTTTATTCTTAAGCTGGCAGTTAACACAAACAAACAAAAAAAAAAAACACTGATGACAAAACCAACCAAAAAAAAAAAAAATTCTGGGACAAAATGCCCACGCAAGCTAGGCTACTCTGGCATTACTCACACAGAGCTCAAGTCACGCGTCCTCTCCCTGCCGAGGCCATCTCTCCAATGAACAGTGCAGCGCATATTTAAAAGACTACGGCACAGTCTTAACACAATTAAAATCAATCAACACATCTAGACAGATTTTAACAGTTCTAAACATTTTCGCTGCATGCATTACACTCCTACAACAATGTGCACACCTTAAATATTACAACAAACACTTACGTAAGATTTTTAGACCATTTCTCTCCGCTCTAATGAGCTGCTTTCCTGCGCATCGCGGAAGAAACCTTGAAAAGCGCTTTCAGACCTGCGTTCTGGGCGGCACGGTGGTGTAGTGGTTAGCGCTGTCGCCTCACAGCAAGAAGGTCCTGGGTTCGAGCCCCGGGGCCGGCGAGGGCCTTTCTGTGCGGAGTTTGCATGTTCTCCCCGTGTCCGCGTGGGTTTCCTCCGGGTGCTCCGGTTTCCCCCACAGTCCAAAGACATGCAGGTTAGGTTAACTGGTGACTCTAAATTGACCGTAGGTGTGAGTGTGAATGGTTGTCTGTGTCTATGTGTCAGCCCTGTGATGACCTGGCGACTTGTCCAGGGTGTACCCTGCCTTTCGCCCGTAGTCAGCTGGGATAGGCTCCAGCTTGCCTGCGACCCTGTAGAAGGATAAAGCGGCTAGAGATAATGAGATGAGATGAGATGAGACCTGCGTTCTGGTTTGGTCCCGCACCCGGAAGACTACAGCAGGTAAATGGCTACAAACATTTCTGGCTGATGTTAGATAAACTCTAGCAGAAAAGGATTCAGATGTTAAACGTGCGCACTTAATGAATCTTTACACGCTATTGTTTATAGTGAAAACTAATAAATGCTTGCGCTGTTTAAACCTGTGTCGCGTCTTTTACTATGAACACATGGACCAAACATTTCAGGTTTACATATCTAAAAGTTGTAACAAATGTACCCGTAACAAAACATACTTGTAAAGCCCCCATTACCAAACCCACAACAGCCATACAACACAGATTGTATTTGGAATGTCTTTGCAACTGTGGTTTAGTCCATTGCACTTGACCATTGAAACATGACCAGCGGGAGGAACCGCTGTTTAGTGACAGACGCATTGCGCTCTGTCACAGATGTGCATGCCAGGCGGTGCTGTGAAAGACCTCCGCTATGTCTGCACGCATGCACAACGTCTTCCGTCTTGTCTGATCTGCACATCTGCGCCGCGAAAACTTTGACTACTCTGGCTATGGTAAGTAAGAAAGTAAGTAAAAAAGTAAGAGCATGCTATACCCGCCTCTTCATTAACGGTATATGTGCAGATTCGGTATAGATGTTCGAAGGACTCCTGGACGTTTATTAAAGCTGCCAGAGCAGCTTGAAGGTCCGTTGGATCGATGTAATCAGACATGCTCTTACTTTTTTACTTACTTTCTTACTTCCCGGGCTGGCATGTACAGTATATGACATATGTATGACGTAAACGCGTACCCGACGTGAGCAGATCCGAGCAGAGTTTCGCGTATTGGGTAGTTTAGACGGATATGCAACGGGGGCCGTTTTTAACTTATCCACTCTGGAAGGCGTTTTCAATTTTTTCCGTTTTTCAGCCTCGGAAACGCCGTCCCCGTGTAGACGAAAGGCACTTCCGATAAAATATTTAGTCGTTTTTACCCGACAGCGTCCTCGTGTAAACGGGCCCTTAGTGTTGGGAGTGATGAAGAGTCTCAGCGCCTTAAAACAAGAAGGAGTGAGTTTGTTGTAATTGTGAAATTGAAGAGTAATGCGCCCAAGACCTTGAACGCCGTGCATTTAGCTGAAAGCTTGTCGAAAGAAATGGGTGGCTTCCAGTATGCAAAATCTCTGGCTAATGGCAGGATCCTAGTGGTGTGTAATTCTAAAATGCAACAGGAGAAAGCCCTCTCTATCTCATCCCTTAGAAACTGCGATGTGGAGGTATATGTACTGGGGACTGGCACAAATAAATTTTGGCACTCCATAAATTACAAGGGTGTAATTTATGGAGTGCCTATTGACATTACTGATGAGGAAATTCTGAACAATTTTATGGGAACAAAGATTGTTGAGGTTAGACGATTCCTAATTACTAGAAACAATGAGAAAATGCCTAGTCGAACAGTACTGCTGACATTTGACTCGGCGGTTATGCCGAGTCGTGTTGGGATTGGATTTTTGAGTTTTCAGGTGAAGCCATATATAAGGCCTCCTCTGCGGTGTTTCCATTGTCAGGGATATGGGCATGTTGCCTCTGTGTGCCGTTCGAAAAGAAAGTGTGGCAAGTGTGGGGGGACCACAAATATGAGGAGTGCGATGCGGCTTCGATGTGCTGCCCAAATTGTGGGGAAAACCACAGTTCCGCGTATAAGGGGTGTCGGATGTATGCGACCGCTGTGGAAGTTCAGAAAGTCAGAACAATTGATAAGATATCTTATGCGGAGGCTGTGAGAAGAGTTAAAAATGCTGGTCCTGGCCGTCTCCCTCAACAGCCGCCAGCTCCTAGAGCCCAAGTAACTTCCACTCCAAGTGATAGCTTTGTTATTAAAAAGATGGATCTTCTGGCATTTATCTCTGACGTAATCTCAGAATCGAAGTTTTCTCGAGTGGTTAACAAGTCTGATGTGGTTCAATTAGTCTCTAAGGCTGCAGTCAAATATTTGCAAGTGAACATTCTCCCTGAATCTCTGTTCCGGTTTCTTAAAGAAAGGGATGGCCGTTCTATGATGTCCCAAAGTAGCACTATGGGAGGGTATAGGTAGCTTTGATGGTTTTTAATCTCCTGCAATGGAACGCTCGTAGTTTGATTGGAAATGGGCAGGAATTTAAAAGGTTTGTCACTTCTAGTGAAATTAGTTGTCATGTTATTTGTGTCCAGGAGACCTGGCTGAAGCCATCTTTGGATTTTGTCCTGCCTGGATATGTATCTGTGCGGAAAGATAGGAAGGACAGGGTAGGTGGTGGGTGTGTAACTTTTATTAAAGTTGGCGTTGAATTCAGGGAAGTTCCAATAGAGTCTTCCCTAGAAGTACTAGTGACTGAAATTTGGAGTACTACTGGTCGTTTTTCACTGATCAATTTTTACAACCTGTGTTTACGTTTGCGCACAGTTGAGCTGGCTGATATATTAAGTCAGGTGCGCACCCCAGTTATTTGGACGGGAGATTTCAACGCGCATAATGGTTTATGGGGAAGCGGCAAGACGGATGGCAATGGGGAGGTAGTGGAAGATGTAATGTTTGATTTTAACTTAGTCTGTCTTAATGATGGACACCCTACTAGAGTGCAGCTTGGGTCGTCGACCACGTCATGCTTGGATTTGATGCTAGTTTCTGGCGAGTTGGCAGGCAAGAGTGGATGGGAAGTGTTTGATTTCAACTTAGGTAGTGACCATTTTCCTACGCTGCGAACTTTTGGACTGCAGCTTCCTGCTGAGATGATTAGGACAGATGGGAGGCTCAATTTTTTTAAAGCGGACTGGGAAAAGTTCGAAACTGTATGCGATACTCTCCTTCCAAGCATACAAAATGAGTCAATAGACCAGTGGAACTCTGACCTTACAGGCCTAATTTCAGCAGCAGCAGCCTCTGCTATTCCTAAGAAAGGCATAGGCCTACAGAGGAAAGTGGTCCCCTGGTGGAGCAAAGAATGTGATGAAGTTATTAAGGAAAGAAATTCTGCCTTTATACTCCTGAGGAGGTACCCCACCGTTGACAACCTTATACAGTATAAACGCTGCAGGGCTTTGGCTAGGAGAGTCATTAAATCTGCTAAGAGGGATAGTTGGAGGGAATACTGCTCCTCTCTGTCAGGTGATACCCCTATTTCACAACTGTGGTCTACTGTGAGGAGGATGAATGGTATAGGAAAGAAGGTAGATATTCCTGTCCTGGTGGTTGGGGCTACGACTGCTATGACTCCCGCAGAGAAGGCCAACCTTTTAGTGGAATCATTCAGGAAGGTTCACAGTTTTGATAATGTAGACCAGGAAAGCCGGGACATGATGAACCAGTCTGTGGGTGGGTTTGTGTACTCCCATGAATTAATGTCTGATGATTTTAATGTTTTCTTTAGATGAGTTAAAGAGAGCCATAGCGGCAGGCAGGAAGACGGCCCCTGGCATGGATAACCTACATTATGAATTACTTAAACATGTTTCTGATGCCCTCCTGGATGAATTACTCAGTCTCATGAATGACATTTGGAGGCAAGGTAGACTACCAAAGTCATGGAAACACACAGTGGTCATCCCGGTGTTGAAGCCTGGGAAGGATCCCAGCTCCCCTTCTTCGTACAGGCCTATTGCCCTTACATCGGTTTTATGCAAGGTTATGGAACGAATGGTGACAGACAGGTTGGTCCATTTTTTAGAATCTAAGGGGGCATTGGCAGAGTATCAAAGTGGATTTAGAAAGGGGAGGAGTACCATGGACAATGTAATTGCCTTAGACTATGAGATCAAAAGAGCATTTGCTAATAAGGAGTCTCTTATCGGTGTCTTTCTGGACATAGAGAAGGCGTACGACATGCTGTGGAGGGAGGGCCTTCTTGTGAAGCTTTCTAGATATGGTGTATGTGGTAGGATGTTTGGGTGGATTAGAAATTTCCTGGAGGAGCGAACAATTCAGGTGAGGGTAGGGCAAGTCCTGTCAGATGTAGTCTCTACTGACAATGGAACTCTGCAGGGGAGCGTGATTAGCCCTGTTTTGTTCAATGTAATGATTAACGATATGTTTTTAGATCTGAACCAAGGCACTGGGAAGAGTTTGTATGCCGATGATGGGGCTCTCTGGGTCAAGGGTAGAAACATTCCCTTTATTACAAATAAGATGCAGGAAGAGCTGAATACTGTGGTTAAGTGGGCCAGGAAATGGGGGTTTAAAATATCTGTGGCCAAATCTAAATTTGTAGTTTTCAGCCGTAGTAAGAAAAAGTGGAACATTTCTTTGTCCCTTTATGACTCTTCTATAGAGAAAGTGGACAGTTTTAAATATTTAGGAGTATGGTTGGATAGTAAATTGACCTGGAACGATCATGTTTCTAAAGTGATTACAAAAACTAGCAAAGTGTTAAATGTTATGAGGTGTTTGTCTGGATTTTCATGGGGGGCTGAAAAGGGCACTTTACTAACTATTTATCAGGCTATGATAAGATCTATCTTTGACTATGGGTGCCAGGTATATGGTGCGGCTGCAATTTCTGTTTTAAAGAGGCTAGATGTCATTCAATTTAAGGCCCTTAGAGTCTGTTGCGGGGCATTTGCCTCCACATCGACCTCTGCTCTTCTGGTTGAAACAGGTGAGAAGCCTTTGATGGTGAGAAGAGTTCAGCTTTCTCTGCACTATTGGAATAGGCTCAGGGAGAAGTTTGCTATCTGCCCCACAAGCCACATACTCATGGATTGTTATGAATTTGCCTCTGACCAGGTGAGAAGCCATCCATTCCTTAGACAATGTATGACATGGGCCAAAGATTATAACTTATTGGATATGGTCCCAGTTAAGAGTTCCTATTGGGGATCAGTACCTATGTGGCTCCTTCCCTCCTTCCAAATTGATTTTAAGTTGCACAAGGATAAACATGATGAGGAGATTGAATTTTCTAAGGACTCTGTTCAGGAGCATATTCAACATAACTGGAATCTGCATTTGCAGATTTATACTGATGGATCTAAAGATCCCGAGTCAGGGAGAGTGAGTTGTGCGTTTTATGTTCCACAGCTAGATTTAAAATGCGGGTATAGAATAAGTGATAATATGTCTGTGTTTACAGCGGAGGCTTTGGGTATTTTAAAAGCCCTTCAATGGGTATTGGAGGCACGGCCTAAAAACGTGATTATTTGCTCTGACTCATCAGTCTTACACTGTATTGAAACATACTCTTCAAATGCTCGCCCTGATCTAATCTCAGACATTCTATTGTTGCTGAATAATCTCCATAAGAGTGGCTGTGTTGTTTCCTTCCTGTGGGTCCCTGCCCATATGGGTATTAAGGGGAATGAACTAGTCGATCAGTGTGCAAAAGACAGCTTGAAAGAGGACACAATTTCTGTGTCGGTTAGCCCAGGTCGAATTGAACTAAGGAGTAAACTCATGAAGGAAGTGTTCCAGACATGGCAGCTCCAGTGGGACAGAGATGTGAAAGGGAGACACTTATATGCAATTCAGCCTTCTGTAAGCTCCCAGTGTACTTTATCTGGAGTTAGGTCTCAGCAAGTAGTGCTTACACGTCTTAGATTAGGGCATTGTGCCCTAAACTCCAATCTATATCTGATTAATAAACACAGAGATGGATTGTGCGACAAATGCAGAGTTCCTGAGACAATTTCTCATGTTTTGGTAGAATGTGTGCAATACAGTGTGCATAGACGTACGTTTTTTAACAACCTCTCCGGCCTTGGTGTTACCAATGTCTCTCTCCCTGTTTTGCTTCAGTTGAAGGATTATAAAGTTACCTCCATCCTGATTGGGTTTTTAAAAGCCTCTGGGCTTTATTCCAGAATCTAAGAGTCTGACATGGTAGTGGACTTGATTATCCTGTAGGTGGCGGTAATACACCAGTTGGTGTCTAATCTGCCATATTAAACTCCGAAGAAGAAGAACACAAACACTACGTTTTATTTCGTCTCTCCTTGACCACCTCTCTGTATGGCTGTCATTCTACTGTTCGAGTAGAACTACTGACACATTCACAACGTTTCCAGACGGGGATTTAAAAATGACTGCAGCCTACGTTATGCTGTTTCAGCGAGACTAGTTGGTTGTAGGCTAATTCAAGTGCTTCCTTCCGTAAGCTAAGTTTGCCTGGCTACACAGATGCAAATGGACAATTTTAACGAGTAGTAGATGAAGAATGTAAACATATAATGATGTTGTGCTTTTGCAACTTGTGTGTTTGTGACTTATTGCGGGAAAAGCAGCGTGTCCTTACCTTGATACGGGCGCCTTGAAACAGTTCAGAGTATTTAGCTGCGCGTGTCGATTGGCTATATCTCTTGTGCCAAACAAATCAGATGTTGTGGTGGGCGGGACCGTGTTCTTGAACTCAGAGAGGCGAGTGCAGGAAAGGACGTGCAGTGACAGTCGCGTTAGGAACGAAATGGCTGCAAAAAGGCATGTTATCGGCATATCGGTGGAAATTATGGCCGATACCGATAACCCTAAAAATGCAGAATATCGTCCCGATATATCGGCCAGGCCGATTATCGGTCGACCCCTAGTTCTGCTCAGCACAAATTTGTCCTGAATAAGTTGAAGGTAAGTCCGGTCATGTCAGTTAATTTTATATTCATACATGAATTTGTAGTGTTAGTCGTTTAGTTTTCTAAGCTTTGTGGACGGTGAATCTTAACCCGGTCTGAATCTGCTGTGTAATGTGCAATTGGCATCAGCTAACGTTAGCAAACGTTAGCTAAACATTGGCCTCGTCAATTTGGACAGTAGAAACGACCAGCGTGCCTAAAAATATTCACGTTAACCGAAGCTTTGTTGTGAACAACCATATTGTGTGATCACTAAGTCGCTGCATTAACTAAAGCTAGGTTGATAGTCAACCTAAGCTGATATTTCCCTATCTGGCTAAAGTCACTAGCTAGCGTTATTAGCCATCTCGAGGTGAAAAGTGCCAGTAGCACGTCTCAAGATGTATTTTTAGGAATTGCTGTAAACGCGATAGATTTTAAGCATACGTGTAGTTGGATAGTGTGCTTGCAGTAGTTAACTAACCAAAGGAAGCTTGACTAATATGCTCTCTTTTGCGGTATCTTTTAACAAGCCACCGACAAGACAAAGGAAACCAACCGTTTGTTTCCCGCTACTTTTAGACTGTGCATGTTCTGGTAACTAGGATTAACTAGCAATTAACTTGTTAGCTAGCTTACAGATAACTGGTCAAACAAAACGAGGCCCAACATTACTGCTTTCATTCAAAGGTGAATAAACAGCATTTCCTTGCAAATCATGGCACAAATACTGTTGTTATTGTCATGGCATGTTGGTTTGATAACCCATTCCAAAATGTGGCAGATAAAACAGGCTCTGCTAGCCAAGTAAAACTAAACATTTGCCTACAAGATGGGCTTATGTGAAGTAGCTATCTAAAGCACACCTACCAATTTAGCTGTTCAACGTTGTGGAAGTAGCAGTAGAAATCCAGTCCTACCTTTCTTTGTAACTTGATAAAATCTATTACTCAAAGATCTACGAGTTAGATCCGCAATGCAAGTTCGAGCCTGTTGGATTGGAGCGTGTAGCCTGCCATGCTGTGCAGCTAGCTATCTCTCTGCACTATTGAAAAATGTTTTTTTTTTCCTATCTGTGTTTTAATATGACAATTTCATTACAGATTGGCATGTCAGTATATGGGTATATGGTTGATGATGACTGATCCTGTTATTAATTACAAGTCATTTTAACATGGCCTTTGCACATACAAAGCAAATTGGAGTTGATGTTGAAATTAGAATTACTAGGTCTTATTATACTTAAGATAAAAATCTTAACAGCCTTGTTTTTCTGTCAGGTGGTGTACAGTGTCTAATTTTGGACTCCGGGAGTGTCTTGCGCTTTAGGATCACAAAGACCTGAATAAGGTAAGTATTGTGACGTCCACATACCCTTTGCAAATGCCCCAATCAAATAGAACGTAAAACTTAAGTAACTTGTACTCGCATCTGGAATTACAGATGACTTTGCGTGTGAGAAAATGGCAGAAACGCAAAAGAGAACTGGATCAACTGCTCCAGTTTTCGGAAAGTTCCGATGATCAGGGCAGTGTAAAAGATAGCATTAGCCTAACGAGTGCTCCTAGTTCAGTCAGTGGCAGTGTCCCTGGGACTTCCAGTTTAGTTAGTGACCCTGGGACACCAGATCAGTTTGATTTTGAGACTGATGTGGACTGTTGGTCTTCTGACTCTGACACAGAAGAAGGTGTTGACTCTGAGTCAACCAGTTTAGAAGATGACCTGAGACAGTGGGCCTTGGAACATAAGTTGACCCACAGGGCAATTAATGGGTTATTGCCCATATTAAATAAGCATGGACATCTATTGCCTGTGGATTGTCGGACACTCCTTGGTACACCACAGAGTAATATGACAGAAGCTAAATGTGGTGGTCAATACAAATACCAGGGATGTGATTTTTCCGCGAATTCGCGGAATTCCGCTTTTTTCACCTCAAAATTTGAAAAAAATTTTTTTCCCGATTTTTCGCTCAAAAATCCGCATTCGTATCCTATTCGTTCTGACTTTCAGTAATTCCATCATTGAGATGAAACGAGGTACGTGATTGGCCCATCGCTCTGTAACAACCAATGAACGCGCTTGTTAGATAGCTGTACGTAAGCTCGCTTCAAACAAAGAGTTGAAAGATGGCAGCCTCCGTAATCGAGCGTAAAGATGCAAATCAAGTTAAAGAAATCGACAGAATAGTGAAAAACAAGTTCCGCTGGGAATGGTTGGAGAAAGGGGTTGCTACAGACGTTGGACATAATACTGTGAGACATTTGTTCAGGTCGGGGCGGCTCGTCTCTCGCTCAGGGGCAGAGAGAGATGGCGTGCTTGCTGGAGGCCCCTCTACGCATCAGCGTGTTATCTGTGAGTGTGTGGCGTTTGGTCACGAACAAACTCAGCTTTTTATGTGTGCGTTTTGTCCGACGTGGCAGAGCCGAGTGTGTTTGACAGGACATGGTTGTCTGGGTCGAGCTAGTGGGCTTTGTGTGTGTTTAGGGAGGCGAGAGGTTGGCTGACGGTCACCCGGAATGAGTTCACGTACCGGCGCGCTGGGCGGAGAGGAGAGGAAAGGAAAGAGAGGAGGAGATGCCGTTCGTCATTTAGTCCGCGGAAATATTTCCACTTTGGGTGTAAAATGACTGGAACATTTGCTCAGGGAACAGACCCGACACCAGAGTTAGCTCCTGATTTAGCACGGCTTGCTAGTAGCAGTGAAGTTCTGTTACTTTACACTCAGGCTTGTTGCTACTTAGCCATGTAGCTAGCAAGAGCTTTAACGCACCGCTTAAACACAAGTCTGTCAAGGGCATTTATTTATAATTTAATCCTATTTTGGAGCATGTATAGCTTCTTCTGGCTACATAGGAAGTCAAAATATGTGTTGCAGCTGCCTGCTCTGGCTAACAGGCCAAGTGAAAGTGAGCGCTGCGCAGCTGGAAACGCCCCCTGTCCTGTTGCTCCACCGCGCTGATGAAGAGGAAATCTGTTGCGCTGAAGACCAAACCGCTCCATAAGGCATATAGAGTGCACAAGAGAGGCTACAGGGGCTTGCGGTGTAGGGCACTTGTATAGGAAGGAGGAAGTGATTTGGGATTGAGCCTTCAGTGTGTGTATATGGAGGCTACTATATAAAGCTAGTTTCGTTTTAGAGAAGTGTCAACATCATCTTTACCAGTGTTATCAGCCAGGTTGTTAAATTTATTTATTTATTTATTATTTTTTTTAAATTATTTTTTAAAAAAGTATGATAATTATGAATGAATGAATGAAATGAACTTAATTAAATTTACAACCAGTGTAGATACATTACATTATTTACACATTACCGTGATATCTAAGGCATAATTAACAAAATTTACAGCAATAAAAAAAAAATTAAGGGTGGCATGGTGGTGTAGCAGTCAGCACTGTCGCCTCTGTCACGACCCTGTCTCATTTAGGAGCCCCTTAGCTCCGCCCTGTTCCCTGTCTCCTTATTATGTGTTTAATCAGCAGGTGATTGGGGTGCAGGTGCGGAGAGTTGGTTTAACAAGGGGCCTGGCCTTTTAAAAAGATCAGCTGGCCAGGAGGAGAGGGGCTTCCTCCTTCCAGGCATTTTTGGGGTTTTGGTTTGTTGTTTGGACATAGTCCTTAGTACATTATATTTTTATTTTTCATACTACTGATTTTTATCTATTACTTAAATAAATTTCTATATCAAATTATATTACTACGTGTGGTCTCCCTTTATGTTGGACTTGTTTGAGCCAGCAGGTGTAACACCTCACAGCAAGAAGGTCCGGGTTCGAGCCCCGGGGCCGGCGAGGGCCTTTCTGTGCGGAGTTTGCATGTTCTCCCCGTGTCCGTGTGGGTTTCCTCCGGGTGCTCCGGTTTCCCCCACAGTCCAAAGACATGCAGGTTAGGTTAACTGGTGACTCTAAATTGACCGTAGGTGTGAATGTGAGTGTGAATGGTTGTCTGTGTCTATGCCCATGTTTACATTAGACCGTATCAGCGGATCATCAGATTAACGTTTTTAAAACGATTAGTGTGCACACAGCAACACCAATACACGATTTGCGTGCACACAGCAACACCAATACACGGATACGCTCGGCTCCGCAGGCATCCTGCGCTCCAAATCACTCTGCCCTGAACAGCGAGTGCCCTCTGGAGGGTGCGCACTCCGGCCCTGCGCAGCTCACAGAGCACGCGAGTGAAGCGCACAAGCTGTGATTCGGGACTGAGCCGCTGTGTGTGATCCCAGCGCACATCACTTACCACTTGCAAGTGGAAGGATGGCAAGCCTAAAGACAATCCTAAGTACACAATGGGCAGTATTTGCATCAGTATTTGCAGTATTTTCATACTTTTATACTCTTTAATGAAAGGTGATACAAGGCGGAAGTCTGCGCCGTTTTTCAGCAGTCGCGTCACATGACCAACGCCAGCGAATCAGGAAGGTGGATGTCAGTGACGTTGTCCAATGACGACGCCAGCTAGAGCTCAGCACAGCGTATCCGCGTATCTCAATGTTTACACAGCACCGGAGCTGACACGATCTAGATTGAATACGTGGACCCTGGCGGATTCCCGTTTCCCGGCGTTTCCAGGCGGTTTAATGTAAACGGACAGTGCATCCGCGAAGAAAACGAGACAGATATGGTCTAATGTAAACTTGGCCTATGTGTCAGCCCTGTGATGACCTGGCGACTTGTCTGGACAGTTCTACCTTGCATTTCAAAATTTGACTACTTTGGTTCATTGACTACTTTGTCCCCCCACCAGGGTGCTGCCCTGGACCAGCTGGGGGCCTGTGGCCCCCAGACCCCCGGCTAAAATTTTCAGATAATTTCACCAGCCCCAAATCACATCCCTGAAATACTATGGCCTGGAAAAAGGGATTTGCCGTTATTTAGGTAAAATGGAGGGAAATGAGGTTCACCTCAGTGTGAACATTGATGGCCTCCCACTTTTTAAAAGTAGTGGGGTCCAGTTTTGGCCGATACTGGTGAAGTGTGGTCATTTTGACCCATTTATTGTTGCCATGTATAGTGGTACAAAGAAACCAAGTCCAATTGAGGATTATCTCCAAGACTTTATCACAGAGTACAAACATCTCAAAGAAGATGGTTTTGTTTTTGAATGCCAGGCTTACTCTGTTAACATTCATGCACTTATGTGATGCACCAGCAAGGGCATATCTTAAATGTGTCAAGGGCCATACTTCTTATGAGAGCTGTGAAAGATGTGTCATCAGAGGTGCTCGAGTTGAGGGAAGAATAGTTTTCAGTGACAAGGAATGTGCTTCTCGAACAGATGATTGTTTCTCAAGAGTGGAGTACAAGACCCATCAAAATGCTGTCAGCCCCTTCATTACTGCAGGAATTCCTTGTGTCAGCTCCTTTGTCTTGGACTACATGCACATGGTCTGCCTGGGAGTAGTGAGACGCCTGCTGGTTTATTTGACACGTGGGCCAAAAATCTGCCGCCTGTCTGTGAGGCAAAAGGAAGCCATTTCCGAAAAACTGGTTGCATTGAGGGGGAAGATGCCCAGTGATTTTGCCCGGCAACCACGAGCTTTACAAGATCTAGACAGGTGGAAAGCCACTGAACTACGGCAGTTTTTGCTCTACACGGGACCTGTGGTATTGAAAACTGTCTTGTCCGCTGAGAGATACAGGCATTTCTTGTGCTTGACAGTGGCCATGTCTATACTGCTGGAGTCAGATGACAGGATCCGCAATGCCTATCTCCAGTATGCTCATGACCTACTCAGACACTTCGTCATGTGCTGTGCTGACCTGTATGGCAAGACGTTTCCTGTGTACAACGTACACGGATTAATTCACCTCCATGAAGATGCCAGCCACTTCAACTGTTCTTTAAACGACATTTCCTGTTTTCCTTTTGAAAACTACCTGCAACAAATCAAGAAGCACGTCAGGACTGGGAGAAGTCCCCTGGAACAAGTCACCAGGCGGTTGTCAGAAACTGAACATTCAGAAATGAACATGAGCAAAATGAGCCCCAAAGTGATCATTTCTGTTAAAGACAGGGACCGTTGTTTTCTCTTGAGAGATGACAGATTTGCTTTCATTCAACAGAAAAATGCAGACGGTACTTTTGCTTGTGGAATCTTAAACCAGCGTCACACCTCACCGTTGTTTCACCAACCATGCAGCTCTGGACTTATCAATATAGTGTGCTTAGGAAAGGGACAGGTCAGGATGAAACAGGGACTACTGCGTAAAAGAGATCTGTTCCGGAAGGTGGCCTGCATCCCTCAAGAAATGGGTGGTTTTGTGCTTATACCCCTTCGCCATGATCAAGAACACAAACATTAAAGGTTGAATTTTCTTGTTCTTTTAGCTAGAACCCAGCATTGATGTTTCTGATTTGATTGTTTTGTTTTTTTGTAATGTAATGCATTTAAGAATATTTTACTGTTCTTGTATCACATGTGTTTTGATGTCTGTGTACTTTTTTATGGTGGACCCCAGGGAGACTAGTGACCACTTTGTGGAAGCTAATGGGGATCCAAATAAAGAATAAGAAAAAAAAAACCCTGCACCCTTGGGATTGCTTAATTGGGTTCTAAATTGGATGTTTGTACGTCTGTTCAAATGAAATATAATGCAACTATAAGGGTCCATTCTCGTGGTATATTCAGTTATGAGGGTCCTAAAAATGAAAAAGTTTGAGAACCACTGGACTACTCAATGTATTTAAGCTAAATGAAAATGCCAAAAACTGCAAGTAACATGTGCTGTCCTTTCTAGTCATGTACGCAAGGGCTGTTTGGAAGGAGGGCGAGCAAGTGGAGGAAGGTGTTGTGCCAGAGAATTGGATAGACAAGATCAAGAAAACGGTCAGATGGCCATGTAGTCTGAGCGCTACTAACACTGAGAATGCAATAAGGAACAGAATAACTCCCAAAGAGGACTGGATGACATTTCCTTTAATTAAGATCAAAATGACTGCAGGCAAGTTTTGAGTGTTTGTCTGTGTATCTCAGAAGTCAAAATATTGCTGTCGTTTCTGTTAATATTGGTTTTGTATATTAAATTGTAGCTAAGCGTCGTGAGTGTTCCATCTACAACATGACCAGCCAGGCGGAGGAGGAGGACGACGAGGCTGTAGTGCAGATGCCGATAAGATCAAAGAGGGACCGCAAAACAAAAGGAATACCCGAAGGTTTTGTAAGAAATGGTATGTTTGTCGTTATCAATTAACCAGATGCCAATTTTGAACTCGATGAGAAGAATATTGTGAGCGTTAGGGATGGAATGGTACACACACAAACACTGTTTCTTGCATTTATAGATGGTAGAATGTATTTGTTATCTTGTCATATTGGGCCTCAAATTTGACATTTTTACAAACATTTTTTTGCAGAACTAACCGATTCAGAAGACGAGAGCGTCGGAAGTAATGGTTTTCCATCATTTTATAAATCTATTTCCAAAATGAATTAAAAATTCATTAAGATTATGCCATTTTGGTTTGGAGATGGACTTTTTTTTTTTTAACCCTAAGTATCACTGTACCATAGGTGTCAACATGCCCAGCTACCCTAAGGCACCAGAGAAGCTGCCATCTGTTCAGGACCCAAATGTAAATCTCAGTGCTTGTGAGTACTGATGACCACTTATGAAGCATGGTAATGTCTTGTGTATATACACAGTAGGATAGTTACAAGATGTGTCATGTGTTGCAGCCTCTGAAGATGAAGAGCTTGGGGTCAGATCTCAGGACGGCGAAATGTCCACTCGTGAGTATTTACTTGACCCCTTGCACCAACCAATCCACTGCACAGTCCATATTCACAAATAATTTTATCTTGGCACTTGGTGCTAACTAAGGTTTCTCCTTAAACTTATTCACAAAGCTGCTAAGCCTTTTTAATCATGTAGGTAGTTAAAGGTTGAATCATGTGTTCTAGGCTGTGTAAATGATGACTTGCCTGTCCAAGTGGGATGTACTGACACATCTCGGGGCAGCAGAATGTCCACTCCTCGTGAGTATTTACTTATTTACTTGCTCTCTTCACACCTACCATTCCATTGAACAAAGCTAAATTCCATCGGAGATGGCAAGTTTCTCATGACTAGTCAATTAAGCATTATAGTAATCTCATATCACCTGTTGATTCCTGGTGACCGATCTCTGGACAGGGAGGGACCCTCTTCAAGTGAGAATTTCCAGTTGCATCCCTCTGTGCAAGCCTAAAGCAACTTTTAGCTTTCTGGCATGTCTTGCACTACTTTGAACATGAAGTGAATGTGCCACCTTGTGAAAGTGCACAAAAAGCAATGGGGAAAGGGCTTAAAAGAGGGGTAGAAATGGAATTCAACCTACGTGTCCATCACAACTAATGCTCACATTTTTGTTTCATCTCAATAGGCTCACATTTTTGTTTCATCTCAGGCCCACAAGATGCAAGCACAGAATCGGTGTAGAGATATGTCAACACTCAGTGTGTATTCATCTTCTCACTCTAAACACTCTTAAACAGTCTTTATTGTATTAGGCCTTGTGTAAAAAGATTCTTTTTGTTTTTCAGGACATGCAGCAAGCGCTGGTTCCAAGCATGGCAATCGCTCTAGGTAAAGAAACAGGGTAAAGCACAGCATTAGTAGTGGCTTGCTTCTACTAGTTGGTCACCAAAACTTCTTGTTGGCTAGCCAGTAAGGTTGCTTTATTTCAGTATTTTTTTTTGTTTTGTTTTTGCCCAGATGATTTAAAATAATTGTGCTGGTACTAGGTATGTAATGGTGATAGATCCAGCAGTGAATCCAGGATCAGGTTCAGACAAAGCAATGTGTCTAGTTACAGGTCCAGGTCCAGATCCCAGCATCCTGAGGGTGCGAGGCACAGCAGCAGGTCGAGGTCTCAGCACAGTGATATTTCGAGGGATACTAGCAGGTCCAGGTCTCAACACAGTAATATTTCGAGGCACACTGGCAGGTCCAGGTCCCAATGCAGTGATATGTTGAGGCACACCGGCAGGTCCAGGTCCCAGCACAGTGGTGGTTCAAGGCACACCGGCAGGTCCAGGTCCCAGCACAGTGGTGGTTCAAGACACACCGGCAGGTCCAGGTTACAGCACAGTGGTGGTTCAAGACACACCGGCAGGTCCAGGTTACAGCACAGTGGTGGTTCAAGGCACACCAGCAGGTCCAGGTCCCAGCACAGTGATGGTTCAAGACACACCAGCAGGTCCAGGTCCCAGCACAGTGATGGTTCAAGGCACACCGGCAGGTCCAGGTCTCAAGGTTCACACCCTAGTGTTCTGACCACTCCCCCCTATGACAGGCCAAAGCGCGGTGAGTTGTCCAAAGACCACAATTTCATCAAAGCACTTTTCATTTCAGTGATTATTACGGATGCACCCATTTCAGATTAGGTTTAGTTTTAGCCCAAATCAGTAAGTTTGTCCTTGGGTAATTTCTGTCTGGTGCAGATGCAGTGACTGATGGGAAATGGACATTCCCATTGCCTTGAGATGGTAAGTATTGATCTATTGGCAGTGTGAGACGACAGAACAATCTGACGCAGATTACAGTAATAATTTTGAACCAGCTAGCCTTGCTATTGTAAGGTAGTCTTTGTAATCAACTTGTGTTTTATTTCAGTGTATCAGAAAAAAGTCTTGAACTTGCTGGTGGACCTTTGCAACCAGTTAAAACAAGTGCAACCTGTCTCTTCAGCCTGTACCATTGAGAGGATGGAGACCATGGAAGACTTTGAGAGAGATGAGCAACGCCTCTCTGATAAACAAGGATGCCCTGGTAGGTTTTACAAGTCTGAAAATGGATGTAATGTTAGACTATTGGTCTAGCACAACACAATGCGGTGCACTTACACAGTTGCACTCCTCCGGGGACTGTCAAGTCACTTAATCTTGGACTTATTCCAACAGGTGCTGCGACTTGCTAGAATTGGGGAAAAGGACACCAAAGACTGTGTTCACAAAGTCCTTGACAGGTATGTTTGTATATGGTATTAAATAGAGTATGTGTGATGGGGTGCACTGTTTGCACTGTTTTGGGTGTAGACCTGCCTGCATGCTTCTTTTTTTTTTTTCTTTCTTCTTGCCACCATTTGGGCTAATTTGCTCATTTTCCACCTGCCCTTGAGTTAAACAATTATTACCTTCTGTTCATCCAGGCTTTCATTCACTCTTAGTGTAGTGTATTAGCTTCAGGTTGGCATAGATCATTGATTTCTGAGTTGCTGCTTAGCATCTCACCCATTAGCATCCTGCTTAAGTGTCCATAGATTTCTGGTATTTTCCAGCCCTTGACTTGTGATGTTCCTAAATGTCATTGACATTGATTTATAAATATAATTTTATACATATATTTTTACAGGCTGTTCAGTAATGCACTCATGGCAAAGTTCAATATGAAGGGGACAAAGTCAAAAAAGCCTTTAGAGAAGACTCAACTTTATAACCCAATCCAAGGTAAGCCCATATTTCATGTTGACAAATGGAAGAAAGTGGCCCCGTTCTATCTGTAAATTTCATAGGACAAAACATTTACTCTCCTGATGTTAAAACTCCAATGCCAACTAACTACCATAGCCATCTTTAACGTTTGATGTTTTTGAATGAATCCAGTATGGTACTGGATGCAGAGGCAGCCTTGTTTTGCTTAAATATATGGTGACTTGATGTATGACTTCAGATTTCCTTCATATTTCTAATCACTTGTCCTTTTCTACTTGTGCAGATGGAGTCATGAAGTTTGATTCCATAGCCACTGAGGGCTACATTAGAAGTTGTGTCTCTGAACACCTTAAACATGCACCTCAAAGACGAGGAGGTGGAGGACACAATGCTGAGAGGACTAAGGACCTTTTCACTTAATCCACCGCGTCTTTTTTTTTTTCCCACGAGTTGGCAAGTTGGCCTGTTTTGCCAGTATTAAAACGGAATAAAAAAGAGACATGAGTGAGGATTGAATTGTAATTTTATTGTCTATAAATGGACATGGAGGGTTTCTGAACTGTTCAGTTATCACTTTATACAGTAGATCATGCTGTGTGTGTATATATATATTATATGATTAACATTCAGTCCAAATCCCTTACTATGTTGTTTTGACTTCATTTGATTTAAAGTTATATTAAAAAAAAAAAAAACTATTTTGCAGTTGGTTTTGTGTCTTAACCTTTCACACACACACTGTGCAAATGTAAGTGCATTTATTTGTAGGATAATGTATCTTTCCATAAACGCCAAAGAGCTGATGTAATGTAGGTTAAGTTGGAGAACCTGCTAGCTGTAGGCTAGCCTGCTATTTTCCTGTAGTTTCATTTGGCTCAGCAGAGCTGGAATGCTTTACACCTTAATGCATTTCCATAGCTGCTGAGTCAAATGAGCCTTAAGGAAAATTAATTGTAACACTAATGACATAGTTATGCACAGAGCAGCTTAAGATGTTTGAGCCAGTTAACACAAGTAAAGATGGAAATGAATGTATGGATTGAACTGTGATTTATAATTCTGTGTATAACTGTAGTCCCATGTCTGCAGAAGGTGGAGACTATTTGGCCTACCGGTTAATTTTCCTGTAGCTTTGTTTGGCTCTGCAGCAGAATTGAACTGGAAATACTTTTGTATGTATTTTCAGTTATCTGCTACTGAGACAATTAAGTTATATGAAAATTAACCGGAACAGGCTATGCCACCTTCTGAAATGTGACTACAGTTATGCACAGAGGAAGAAACGGTAAACAATGCATCGAGTTTAAACGTAGAAAAGACGTCCTCGGACGGACGTAGAAAAGACGTCCTCAACGACCACTTTTCAACTACAATTAGCCGTGATATGGGCGTCCTCTGCACGTCCATACCGGACGTTCGATAGACGTCAGGAAAAAGACGTCATCTGGCGTTACAGTCTGCACCTTCAGAGGACCGTCATTCGACGTCCAAAAATGACCTAAAAAAGACGTCGTTTCAACGTATCTTTGCGCAGTGGGCATGAAGGAATCAAAGATTAAAAGCGCGCTCTTCTCGTGACAGCTCTTTCACTTCACGAGGGTCACCATCCCGTAAACAAATTACGAGGTTTACCAGTCTTCCCGTGGCTCTACCAAGCCCCGTCACGTCCCGTAAACAAGAGTCTAAAGAGTCTACAAGGTTCCCCAAAACGTCCCGTGCCTCTACACGAGGTTTACCAACCTGAATTATAAACAACTGGGTCTCTTTTCTTTTTTGAAATTACTACCAACCAGGCGGAAGTCTAACCAATCAAATTATAAATTAAAATAATTTACTCACCTGGTTGGCAGTATCCCACTTCTGACACCAAATTGTTGGGGTTCACCCAGAAAGAGACCCCGATTCCTTCATGAGCCCCCTCGGATCCGAGGACGAGAATGATCAGGTCGAGAGAAACAGACAAGGAACCAGAAGTTTCACATGCCGGTTTATTCGCACAGTCACTTCGTCAAAATGAAAACATTTTTGAAAACGTCTTATAGTGTCTCTGTGTTTATGTTTTGTCTTCGTGTGTGTGTGTGTGTGTGTGTGAGATGGGTGTGCGTCTATGTGGAAGTGTGTAATGATCTTGAATCAATCATAATATAATATTTCTGCTGACAGTAAGGTACAGATAGATATCAGAGTCTTGGCTTATGATCAATATTATGATTATAGCATGGAATGTCTAAACACAATGTCTAGTCTACGGAGAAGGTCAAAGACACTAGTTTGCACAGAAAGGATCTTAATAATTAACAATTTCTTAACACATAAATGTGTGTTAAGTCAGTAAATTACATCTTGATTTCATCAACATAAGCAAAATAACATGTCTTTAATAATGCTAAAACAGAGTGTTATAAGAAAATAAACATAAAAATAAGAACAACTTAAACATAAGAACAATGAGAATATGTCTGAAAGAGAGAGAACAATTAAACAACTAACAGGATTAAACTCATAACTAAATTAGGTTAATGCTTTTAAACTAAAAACCCTTAGAATCATAAGATCTTAATTATAATGCCATTATGAAACTAATCTAAAACTATAAAATTAACATTAATCAGGGAATGCATTCATTAATTGGGATCCAAATCACTACCATAGTATATTTCAAGCTTTTAAGAAGCTATAACCTAATGAATTAACATAAACATGAACTTTAATTCTACCATTTCAGAATGTGTGTGAGTCGATCTAACACCAAAACAGACCTTGGTGGATCCTTCAGACACTTCTCTGTTCAAAATACACTCTCATATCAAAGAATAAACAAAATGTTCCCAAACAATGTCCAGCCGGACCTAAGGTCGTTTCAACTAATATAATTTTGACACAGAATAATTCGCTGAATTCTTAACTAAACTTACATATGTCTACATATATCTTGATTTAACCTACATATAATAAAATTTAACCTAACACCCACTCACACCTGATTGTCATCCCATTGATTGAAAACAGCTGACTCTAATTTCACCTTCAAATTAACTGCTAATCCTAGAGGTTCACATACTTTTGCCACTCACAGATATGTAATATTGCAGTGGTTCTCAAACTTTTTTCACCAAGTACCACCTCAGAAAATACTTGGCTCTCCAAGTACCACCATAATGACCAACATTAAAATACAGTAGCGTAGTAGGCCTAAGTATTCATTAAAAACAAGGCGGAGGTTTTATTTAACAAGTATATTTAATATTGTTGGCCACTGTAACATTACACACAGTACTTTGAACAGTAACACTGTGTTTAAATATAGGAAAATAAAACACTGTCCTTAAATAATGAATCAAATAAATTGGCCAAATCTGCAACATCTGTAGTCTCATCAAGCTGTATGGTAAAATATCTACTGTTCTTAATGCGCTCAATCAGTGTCTTTTTAACATCGTCAGCCATGTCGTTTATTCTCCTTGACACGGTGTCATTTGAAAGCAGCACCAAGTTTAACTCTCTGGCAGCTTTCTCTCCACGCATGATGCGTGTCATCTCTTTAGCTAATGGTAAACACAGCAGTTCCCCGATTGTGTGCGGCTTACCGGCTCTGGCGATCAGGAGGCTGGCACGATATGAAGCTTCCAGTGCTTTGGCTACAGGTGTACCATAGGACAGAATGGTGGACTTGGACTGCTTCAGTTCATCACGTTTTCGTAAAAAAAAAAATCCATTGGTTTGTCCTTAATGGCCCTTTTCCACTACCCTTTTTCAGCTCACTTCAGCTCGCTTCAGCTCACTTCAGCCCGACACGGCTCGCGTTTCGACTACCAAAAACCAGCACGACTCAGCTCGTTTCAGCCCTGCTTAGCCCCTAAAACTCGCACCGTTTTGGAGTAGGGCTGAAGCGAGCCAAGCCGTGCCGAGTGAGGCTGGGGGCGTGAGGAGACACTCCCCTGTGCACTGATTGGTGAGGAGGAGTGTCCTCACATGCCCACACACGCCCCGCGAGCGCGCTGGGATCTGTAAACACCGCAAACCCGGAAGGAGAATAATTACGAATTATGAGAATTTCTGAAGCCTTATGCGCCTCGCCTCATCTATACGCTCTTGCTAGTATCTGTCCGCGTTGTCGGTGACAACAAGCCACAGCACCAAGACCAGCCACACTAACGACTCCATGTCCTCCATGTTTATTGTTTACTATTCGGGTCGTGAGACTACCGCTTAAAAGCTCACTGATGTCACTGTTTGCGCTGCTTAACGACATCACCTGACGTCCACCCACTTTCGCTAACTCCACCCAATGTGTCCACCCACTTCCAGCCAGCACGGTTCAGCGCGGTTGTAGTCGAAATGCAACTCCAACAGCCCCGCTCAGCCCGACTCAGCACGGCACGGCTCAGCCCGACTCAGCCGCGTTTGTAGTGGAAAAGCGGCATTAGTGCTGTGTGTTTGGTTGTAAGATGCCGTTTGAGATGCGATGGTTTCATGGACTCATTGCTCAGAACGTCCCCGCATACAACACACTGCGGCCTGGGCAGCTCCTCTGTCCCGCTCCAAATGAATCCCAGTTTTATGTATTTTTCGTCATACTTCCTCCTCACTGGTTTCTGCTGTTTGCTAGCAGTTCTGGGGCCGGTTTTGCCACTGTCGTTAGCATCCGCGCTCGGCTCACACACGTCCTCTTCAGTTCTCCCTCTGTCCTGATCCACGCTCCCATTCGCGGATTTAAGCCACAACAGTAATTTTGTCGTACTCGTCATAATTAGCAAAGCCACCTCCACCTTTTCCCATCACAGCCTAGTCTACCAATGGCGGATAACCGTCTGTCAGCGGAACCGGCGGGAATGCGTACGTACGCTACGTATGGCTACCCAGAAGCACTTGCAAACTTTTTAAAATTATTAACTTAATTTGTATTTCCTTCCATTTTCTTGTCATCGGTTGATAAGATATTTTCATCCATTCGGATATTATGGATAGTATTTCACGTTTTATTTTATTTTTAAAATTTTATTTATATTTAATTAAGTGATTCTTTGGCGTACCACTAGAATGGAGCCCGCGTACCACAGTTTGAGAATCACTGTACTATTGGATCGTTTCCCTGAATAAATAAATGACCAAGTATAGGGGAGAGTGGGGTAAGATGAGCCACTTTTTACATTTTTCATCATAACTACATGTTAAAGCCATTTTTGCTTCCACTCTACACACCATACCAAATTTCAAAGTGTACTGTTACTATCTGAGCAAAACATAATTGATAAGCTCTTATGGTTAGAGTGATATTACCTCTTGAAAAAAAAATGTCAAGTGGCTCAACTTACCCCATGCACGGGGTAAGATGAGCCACTGTGTGGGGTAAATTGAGCCAACACAAAACATGTTAGGTTAACAAAGTAAACAACTTTTATTATTAGAAATGCAATCAATGAATCAAGTCAAGTCAATCAAGTGGGGGATAGGGCCGTTGCATAGAGAAGGGGAGATGAAGAGAGAGGTGATAGAACGAGATGGAATAGGGAGGGATAGATAGATGGATAGAGAGATATGCGTAGATAGAAAGAGGGATGGTTAGAGAGGGAATGAGAAATATACTATATTATAGAAATTACTAAAACAGTAGAACAGTGCCAAAAGAATCTTATTTCTTTCAGTAGGTTAAAACATTGCTAAAACATGCAGCAATCATTCCATCAATCATTCAATCATTTCATCATTATTCAATGTTCCAAGCGTTCAAATTGCAAGGGAACACCATTTGCCTCTCCCTCCGTGCTGTCCCCCCAACAGTAAAGGGGCGGGGCAATTTTTTCACAATATCCTGTCTTGACAGGACAGCCTCATCTTTCTCTTTGAAGACAAAGGTTGGCTTTCTTGCAGAGCCATGGCATGACCGGCTTCTTTTGAGAAATCTTGCCTCTATTTCGAAGACATCCAATTTGATTATCTGGCCAATGAAGAAATGCACTTTCTTCTTCCCCATGTATTTTGCCACAACATAATCCCCCACATCTAACAACTGGTCTTCCTCATCTGATGTTATATATATATATATATATATATATATATATATATATATATATATGTTGTTGTCATATATGACCAGTAAATGTGAAAACTTAAGTGTCATCCATATTGGGTAAGCTCAGCCACCAATGGGGTAAGTTGAGCCAGTGGCTCAACTTGCCCCACATCTAATGGCTCATCTTACCCCATGGCCACCATTTTGTAGAAAAATGCTAATAAAGGGGATTAGGCTAATCAAAATTATTTTTATTAGCATTCATATCATAGCTTAGAAAGCCACTAACTTAACCCTAATGTGTCTAAATATTATTCTACTTTTGTCTTCTCTAAATCATCTTCACTGTGGACAAACATGGAATTGACTTAGAAAGCACAAAAACACATTTTTATAAATATGTCCCTCACCTAGTTTGACATGTGGTGCTCCTCTCCACAAGTGTAAGTAAATGGTCCCGGCCCCCTTTGAATGTGGTCACATGGTCACATTTGTTTACTGTTTCTTAGAAACAGGGGGTGGCTCATCTTACCCCGCTCTCCCCTAATATTTTTGTCTCATTTGTTTAACTGGGTTCTCTTTATCTGCTTTTAGGACTTGTGTGAAAATCTGATGATGTTTTAGGTCATATTTATGCAGAAATATAGAAAATTCTAAAGGGTTCATAAACTTTCAAGCACCATTTGTATGTGCTTCCACACCAGCAAAAACAAACAATTCCAGTTTGTTGCCTATTTCTGAGGGTGTAGAGTCACAGTGTGGAAATAAGAGATTAAACCGAGTCGGATCAATTATCTAATTTGTCTCATTAATGTCTAATTTATCTGATCAGTGATGCGGAGCTGCTGCAGGCACACAGCTGGTTTCACCACTGGACATCATCTGAACTGATTCTGATTTTTCTGAAGGCACTGACGAACTGATAATAAACTTCATCCGTCTCTGAAAGCAGAGAAATGAAGGTGAAGTTCTCACTGCTCATCGCACTGAAACCGACTGTTCGGATTTATTTTCAGCTCAGAGCAACAGTCCACACTGAGAGTCATGACACCGTGACCACGTGACTCTCCGTATCGCGAGAACATCGGGACTGTCCCGAATGCGCGCTCGAGCACCAGGGAGCCGCTTCGATGACGTCACTGAACGTTTCGATTCGGAACTGAGCCAATGCGCTTGTGACGTTTGTGGAGGAGGAGCTGCTTTACTATTACAGCCGGTTTCTTACTGCGCTTTTGCTTCAGAACGACAGACGAAAATACAATGTCTGAGAAAACATTGCCAGACAGTTATAATGAAAAGGAAGAAATGGCAACAGAGCAGCAAACAAACCTCTCCTTGAAGCAGGCAGAAACCTGTTTGAAAGGGAATGACCTTGCCAGGCAGCTCTACCAGGATCAGGAGTTCAGATCTCCAGAGATCATCCAGCAGCTGAGTGAGGATCCGGAATTAGCCGAGGCAACCGTGAAGGCTTACATGAAGTACTTTACGTTTACTTCGAGGTCTCTGGACAAGGCTCTCCGATTGATCCTTGGAGTATTTTGGCCAGAGGATGAACCTGAGATTCAGCATCTCCTTTTAAATCACTTTGCTCATCAGTACCTTACGTGTACTGGTCAACCGCTCAAATTCCAGACAGCAGTGTATCACCTGAGCTCGGCCATGATCAGACTGAATGCTGATCTTAATGGCGGTCACGAAGGTAGGAAAATGACTTGTGAAGAATTTATAGAGGACGTGAACAGTGCGAGTTGCAAGTTTCCGTATTCTCTAACACACTTGGAGAAGATTTATAAATCGATCGAAGTGAAGCCGATTAATGCGTTCATAGTAAAAAGAAGATGTCAGGAAACATCGATTCCAACATCTGACAGCAGCACTGTCTACAAAACAGGGAATCTAATCTGCAAAAGACTTATGGATAAGAATGGGAGAAAAACCAGAAAGGGCCAGAGAGCATGGAAGCCATTTACTGCAGTTCTAAAAGGCATGGTTTTACATTTACAAAAAGACGCATCTGACTTGTGTGAGGCCGACAGCAAGAATACCATTAGCCTACATTGTGCCGTGGCGTGCCCTGTAGATGATGCAAAGAGGCCCCATGTGCTGTCCCTCAAGACCGCAGACTCCAGACTCTTCTACTTCCAGGCTGAGAATGAAGTCGAGCAGAAATCATGGATTGCGATCATTAACCACATCGCCACCCAATACTCTACTCCTCGATCCAGTTCTGCTTCACACACCATGCAGACACATAGTCCTCAGGTCCTACCATCATTTCCCAGCGTTCCGTCTCGAGAGCAGCAGCTTGAGTACTACAAGGACCTGTCACAGAGGTATTCAGAAGATATGGATTCCTATTTGTCAATGCCTCATTGTGTTGACTCTTTATTTATAGATCATCTGTTCAGGAAGTTCCGCACTACACAAGACACGTGAGAGCATTACAGGAGCTCATTTCAGAAGCTGATGCTGGAGAAGGCTCCAGCACCTCAAATTAATGTCAGTGTCAAAAACTAAATGAAGATCTTTCAGATGATACAATGATGGCTCTGATATAATAGACCCCTTGCGCTGACGTCACATTTACGTTAGCAACCGTCACTGCCCATGTTCTGGGGGACAAGCGAACTTTGTTTACATACTGTTCAAGTACCGAAGACAAACGAAGATGTCCGAAGAAAACTACGGCCAAAAAAATCTCTGCTACCGGACTACTCGGATAATCTTTGTCAGAAAGAAACAAAGGATCGAGATACGTGGAAATTAGGGTTTGTTGGTGGTTATCCATACAAAATTCCTCAAAATGCTTGGAGTGATGATGTAGATTTGTGGCCTAAGGTTACATACATAGATGCTGGAATGTACCTTCTTTTTCCAAAGAGTCCCTACACTGAAGAACAATTAAAAATCTACAAAAATTCGCAAATGGCTGGGTCAGGGAAGTACTTAAAGCGTTTGATGAAAATCGACAAGTAATTGGAAAAGTAAGCTTCTTGTTTGCATTACTGATTGCCGATTGTTATTGACATTGTCTCATGTTTATCTTGCCCCAGGTCTAAATTTGTGTAAATATTCTATTCCAGGTTAACTACTTGCAAAAAGTGAACAAAAGATCTTTAACTCTGTGGATTGTCAGAGGAATAAAAGGCAAGATTGTGGCCACACACTGTGACTGTATCGCAGGCCTTGGCTAGAGCTGCTCCTACATAGCCTCGTTGTTATGGGCTGTCAGATATTTCCTTTATAATCACGTTCCTTGGCCACAGACAGAAGTACAGGACAAAGTTCCACCACCTACAGCATCAGAGGTATCCTCTTTTTTTTCCTCAGACATCCACTCATCCAGTAAATCCAAGCCAGTACTCAGATCATTATGATCTAAGGTCCCTTAGCCCTGACCTACCAACAGTCCTGTCTGAGTGTTTTGACAAGGAATTGTTAACCGCTGACTACACTGCCATTGAATGAGTAGCCAACCAAAAGCTGTCTCTCTATACAGTCACTGAAGGGCAGTGGAAGAAAAAACAAGACTGCAGTTTACTTCCAGAATCTGGGTTAGAATGAAAACAGGCAGGGTCACTGTTTCAACATTTAAAGCTGCATGTCACACAAATCCAGAAAATCCATCCATGAGTCTCATTATGAGTATTTGCCATCCAGAGTTAGCTCAGTTCTGTGCTGAAGCAACAAAATGGGGTTGCTGTCATGAAGAAACTGATAAGGAAGGATGCAGAGAATTTCAGGAGACTAAGCACAAGGACTTTACATTTTCAAAACCTGGATTCTTTATCATCAACATACCATATGGCTTTATTGGCGCAATACCTGATAGCCTAGTTTGTTGCAGTTGTGGTGAAGGTGTGTGCGAAATTAAGGTATGAAAACTTACCTTCTTATTTTTATCAATCATGATGAAAATTATGTAAAGAATAACAACACAAGACTATTATCAAAGTTTAAAACAATTTCTTTATTTTCAGTGTCCATTTTGCCAAAAGGATAAAGACTTGGTAGCATCACTGCAAGACAAAAACTTGTGCCTTGAAGTATCCCAAGGTAAAACACAGCTAAGGCGTAATCACACATACTCCTACCAGATACACAGAACAGGATAAATATCCATCCATTATCCATAACTGCTTATCCTGTGCAGGGTCGCAGGCAAGGTGGAGCCTATCCCAGCTGACTATGGGTGAGAGGCAGGATACACCCTGGACAAGTCGTCAGATCATCGCATGGCTGACACATAGAGACAAACAACCATTCAGACTCATGTTCACATCTATGGTCAATTTAGAGACACCAACTAGCCTAACCTGCATGTCTTGGACCATGGGCAAAACTGGAGCACCCAGAGGAAACCCACGCAGACACGGAGAGAACATGCAAACTCCACACAGAAAGGCCCCCGTTGGCCACTGGGCTTGAAGCCAGAACCTTCTTGCTGTGAGGCAGCAGTGCTAACCACTTTACCACCATGCCGCCCTCTCGATAAATATAGATTATTTAAATAATATTTGCTGGCGTTGAGTGGTATATCAGATATATTCCATTCAGCTAGCATGATATTGAACTTGTCTTTGACTTATTCAAAATCATGCTAGTTGAATGGGATATATCTGATATGCCACAAAAAAAAGCCAGCCAATATTATTATTATTATTATTATTATTATACATTCCTTTCGGGTGTTCAATGCATTTTTCTCTTTCAGAATTCCCTCAAAATCTTCCATATTTAACAGTGCAAACCTGGCAGCTATGTTTGTTTACAAATTGTCACAGTTGCTCGCCAGCGCGGAAGTTTTATGTCTCTGATGTGTGACATCATGTTGTCTTGGCAACCATGCAATATCGTGAACCATATTCAACGCTCATTCTCCATTGGGTGGAGTGATGTAATACACGTAGGATAAACAATATGCTAACAATATTACATGCTATTGAACCAAATGAATGAAAGCCACTGGAAGGGAATAGAATACATATTTTTTATTCCACTGAAAAAGTGTCCTGTATGTATAATAGGACACAATATTATTACAAACTATAGATTATTATGCAATAGTGTTTTTGGTTAACTTTATTACAGGTTCTCTTGTAGGTACAAGTCCAACTATTATGCACTGGCTGCACTGACTGTGACTTTGTCCTCTGGTCAGAGAAAACCTTCTTTGTGGAAAGAATTTTTCTCAATGTCAGCTTTTGGGAACAGAATGTTGCGAAAGCCAAGGCATTTACCCTGAAAGGACTCCTACCCAAACTGTTGGCTAGATGGTATTCCCGCCCCTCCATGTCTCAACAACCCCAAGGACATTTAGTTACAGAGCTGTTTGCACTCTGTCGTTTATACATTGATACTTATTGTTGTTAAAACAATATCTGAAGTGTTATTATTTGTAAAATAACAAAATATCTTGCTTTAGACTTTTAAACTCTTAATACTGTCAGATTTTATTCTAATTTTGCCTAATAGTGGATGGTACAATAATTACAAACTTGAACATAACCAGCACATTCCAATTATAGCTATAGTCATATTGTAACTATATTCACCCTTTCAATAATAATTTCAATAAATGGTTTATGTTCAGTTCCTTCTTCATTTATTTTGAATATCGATCTATTCAAAAGGCACAACTGAGTCACACAGATTGATGAGTGCGCAACTGACAGTAACAGTTTTATCCAAAATAGTTTTACCACCACCTCTTGCTATTGCAAAATTGATAGGCTGGATAACACTAAAAATGCAATATTTTTTCCTGATGTTACCAATAATTATTTTACCATAAATTTTTACATTTGCTATGCACCTTGTTGACCTGGCGACTTGTCCAGGGTGTACCCCGCCTTTCGCCCATAGTCAGCTGGGATAGGCTCCAGCTTGCCTGCGACCCTGTAGAAGGATAAAGCGGCTAGAGATAATGAGATGAGATGAGATGCACCTTGTTTTCTCTACTTCAATCCCATTCAACTGCTTTTTCCCTTTAGTAAAGCCTGGAATTTGAATTTGTGCACAGTAAAGTCCAACAGACCCTTGAATGTCAAACCCTCTGTCTGCAAGAATGACATCACTAGGGATCAACTAGAAGGCCACTTTCTTCTGTCAGGTGTTTATCACTTATTCTTCCTCCCCATCCATCTGATATGAAGCTTACATTGCCTTGTGGTGTTATTCCAATCAGGTACTTGACTGTGTATTGATGCTTGTAGCTTGAATATGTCTGGGCATGGGCTAAGGGGTTTGCTGCATGCTCTAAAAATATCTTGAAGCAATCAATAATGACAACAGAAACAGGGCAGTTCTTATGGAAGTCCACTGGTAGTGTAGGTGCAATTGGTAATTAAGTGATCAATCTCATTAAATCAGTCTCATTAAATCATTAAATTGAATCAGTTTCATTGAATCATTTTCATTGAATCAGTCTCATTGAATCATACCATTGAATCATTCTCATTGAATCAATCTCATTGAATCGTTTTCATTGAATCAGTCTCATTGAATCATATCATTAATTTTGGTGCTTAATAATAAATTACCAAACAGCTAAATTATGGTATATTCCAAATTATTATGATCACTTACCATATTACACAACCTATATGCACCTTGGAATTCTTTGAGGTTGGGCGACTTCAAAAATATCGGAACACAAATAAACACACAGTTTCAATAATAAATGAATTTATTATAACAAAGATAAAAATGGATAATAGCAGTTGGAATCATTATATACAAATATGGTATGTGTGTGTGGGTTTGTGTGTGTGTGTGTGTGTGAGAGAGGCCTTATGACCACGTGTTTCTAAGTACTGCAAGAGAGTTAGCTTTGGTTGCTAATTGAGATGTGTTGGCCACGTGTGGAGACACAGATTAGCCTTGTGTCACTAGCTAAGACAAAGGAATGCTAGCTAAGGTGTGTTTGTGTGTGGCCACGTGGCCTGACAAAGAGTTAGCCTGTGTGTGGCCTGAACAAAAAGTTAGCATGGATTGCTAGCTAAGATGGATTTGTGTGTGAGAGGCCTGGTGACCATGTGTTTCTAAGTAAACAAGAGAGTTAGCTTTGGTTGCTAATTAGGCAAAAGAATTAGCCATATGTGGCTAGCTAAGGCCCAAGGATCCTACCTCGTGGAGTTAAGACAAAAGGTGTGTATGTGAGTGTGGGGGAGGACCGCCACGTGTTCCCTTGAGACAATACTCTTAACCCTGGATGCTAATGAGACAAAAGAATTAGCCGTAGGATAATTTCACTAGCTTATAACAGTACCAAATTCACTGAGATCTTGATGAGGTCAAAATATGTGTAAATAATGAAATTAAAGTGTTAGAAAGAAAAAGGGGCATGCAAAACCTATCTATTAAACAATTGAGAGATTAAAACAAAATAGAACAATCATCAATTCAACACGCTGCGTGTCTACAGTGTAAACAATTAAACCGTTCCTGAGTTTAAATTCACACTACTTCAATAAAAGCTAATTCCTAAGACTAGTTTTTATGCCCAAATGCCAGTCTTACTTCAATATCTTCTCTACGCGAGATTATGAGAAAATGTTCCGAGACTTTTGGAGTTTCACCGTTGTGAAGCACGTGAGTCGCTTCCGTGAAGCGCAGAGAATTTCTCGGTCCGACGCGTGGTAGTTCGTGATGAAAAGAAGTCTCTGATCAATGTGCACAGCACTTTTAATAAGAAGGAATTCCGGTCACTTCTAACTTTTAAATTAACTGCTTGGGCTGCAGTCCGTACGTACGTATAATGAATAACTGAAAACCGGTTGTAACTCAAGCTGAGTTTAAAATCGCGCGATCCGAGAATCTACCGTGGCCAAAGGTGAAAGGAAAGCGCGAAACTCTGATTCTTGAGGAAAAGAAAAGAAAAGACATCTTTATCTGGTTTGCTCGGGTGAGCAGCCTCTTTATCTCCGCAGAACTCGCCGCTTGCGACGATATTCACAGCACCAAAGAGAAAGACGGAAGTGTTGCTCAGTTACTTATGCTTTCATGGAGGATGTGACGTTGGTGATCCCACCCCGGCGTGACGCAGGTCAATGCGGAAGTTGGCTGATGGGAAATGTAGTTTCTTAAAGGGACTGTACCTACAATCCCCCTTTTGGTCTCAGGGGTATGATGGAGTCGTAGCACTGAGAGCACAGTACCGTACAGTCCACATGTCCGTAGTCCTTGGGGTAGGTAGCCTTGCTCTGTACAGTCCATGGTGTCCTGTGAAAACTGTGTAAACTCCAGTAAGACAGTTGGAGGCAGAGGCATTTTGGGCATATAATCAGGCTATAGGCATTTTGGGCATATAATCACTCTAGCTAACTAGGTCAAAGTCACATCAAAAAAAAAATTAAACATTGAACATGAAACATATATACTTCATTTCCTACACCTAAAAAAAAACAAGAAAAGAGAAGAAATGAAGGAAGGAAAGAAGTATTAGTGTTTGGGTTGGTAAACCTAATCTTCTGGAAAGGTATTGGGTTGGTGAATGTGACTGGGAATGTCAGTGTACGCTTATGGGTGAGTGAGGCATACAAGCTAGGTGGACAGGATGGGCCTAACTATCGTCCCCCCCTTTTGGAGTGTGGACTGTTCAACAGGTTTGATTCGATTGTTATGGACATCGATATGAGGGCGCTTGATTGGGCCTGGATGTCCTAATGCGATACGCGACGGGGGACAGTTTTCCACGATCGAAAGGTCCCGACCAGTGTGGTAGGAACTTTTTTTTTCTTCTTTAAAAAAAAAAAAACTCCTACCAGTTTGGTAAAGTTAAAATATAGGACTTTGTCGCCTATTTGATATTCGTGATGGGAGGCTTTTCGGTCGTAGTAGGCCTTTGTCCTTTTACGCTCGCTCTTATTTATCTGTTGAGGGGTCTGACCTCTCCTGTAACAGTTCTTTAATCTCAGCCAACTGGGCTTTTAAAGAATCCAGCTCTGCGCGGAACTCACCAGGTTGGTCTGAGTCACTGTCTCGGTCATCTCTACCCCTACGTTTAGAGCTACGGTCGGAACGCTCCTGCCGTCTCTGGCCAGAGCGGGGACGACAGTCTTGCTGCCAACCGCCTTGTTCCCTACGACCCTTTTCATGCGATGGGCAGTTGCCATAGTCACTGTGGACTTGCCCTCGGTCCCTCCTCGCCTTACCTTGCCGATTCTTCCACTCACCCTGGTGATGGCTCGGCAAGGGGCGGTTCGGACCGGGATTTCTCCAGGGGGGTCCCCCTTTTGGAGCTTCGCCTCCTTCTAAGGCTAGCGGGGGCCCGTCTGCATCCTGGAGCCTAAGGACTCTGGGTTCATCATCGTTTCCGTTTGTGGTTTTGACAATGGTCTCCCAGGTCATTTGGGCTAGTTGCCCAATTTCCCTCATCAAGTGGAAACCCTGTCGACACGTCAGTGCGACTTGAGTCCGCACGCTTGGGTGGAGGTTATGTAAGAAGAGGGATTTGAAACCTCCATCTTCTTCCAAGCCTGGTGCGCTACTACCCTGGAAATAGGCAGTACGTAGCCTTCTATAATATTCACGAGGCGCCTCAGACCGTTTTTGTTTGATTTGTAATGCACACAATGTCGTGGAGGTTTCGTCTGTATATGGCGTATATTCTTCCCTCACGTAATTGCGAAGTTTCGAGTAACTATCGCAAACATTTGGGGGTAGCGTATCTAAAAGGGCACGAACGCTGCTACTGGAGGTCTTCCAGATCAGTTTGAGTTTCTCTTGCATTGTGGCTTTCGGTAGGTCCATCAGACATCGGTCTATTTCTCGTAAATAATCATTTACATTGGTTCTTTTATTGTCGGGATCGAATCGCTTGACATCTTGGGCAAGTAGGTCAATTTGCCGTAAGTGAAGAGTTTGGTGCACGTCCTTGTGCGGCCTTCTTGGCTCTCCTGAGTACTCACTATCTAAGCTACTCTGGTGTTGTTCCCATTTTGCACTAGATTCATAGCCTGATTCATCCGAAGATGGGTCAGGGGTACTGTAGCACACTGACCTGGGTGTGCTATGGTCCAGGGCTCGGGATGAGCACAGTACGGTTCCACCCTGGCTAAACGACGAAGTCGTGTAGCGAGTTGATGGAGTTTGGCGGGGTGTCTGGTCCTCAACCAGGTAATCTACGGTGTCCGGTTCGGACGCCTCTTCCCACTCTGAGCTTCGGCACATTGTTGGGGGTCTTTCATGCCCCTTGCACCCTTCTTGGGGGGTCTGCTCCTTGGCAGCCCTCTTGGCAGCCATTTCGGCTTTCTCTAGCCTTTCGGTGCAATCATCAAGGGAGGTCTTCAAGAGCTCACGCTCCCTATGTAAATCATTATTATCAGCTGCCAGCTCGGCGTTGCTGGTGGTCAGCCTTTCAACCTCTCCGCGGAGGCGTCTGATTTCTGAATCAGTATCTTAGAAGTATGACAGGAATAGCTTACCCAGTGCCTCTTGGACACTAATAATTGTTCCTTTTGGATCTCTCATATGTTTATTCGAGTTGTCTATGTTGTTTTGGCATTCACTCTTACTCGTGTTTCTAATGTTTGCCTTTTCAGAGGCAGAGCAGTGAATGAGGTCTGCGATGACCTCAAGGAGAGACACGTCTTGAGCATTGTCTTCAATTTCTGAGACACGAGGGGATGCCATTTTGCTTAGGTTGGATATTGTGTAATTAATTAATCAATCAATAAAGTTGTTTTTGTTTGGAAATGCTATCTCTTATCCTAAGTTATTGATAGGTTATTAGTATTTGTGATATGGTTATCACGCTACTGTTAACCATCTAACACACCTGGGGATATACCTTAGCAACTGCTGAATCAAACTGGTAGTTTATCTGTTGTTGCAATAATATTCAAGAAGTCAACACCAATCGCCTCACACGGGGCACCAATTTAATATGTAGGTGCAATTGGTAATTAAGTGATGAATCTCATTAAATCAGTCTCATTAAATCATTAAATTGAATCAGTCTCATTGAATTGTTTTCATTGAATCAGTCTCATTGAATCATACCATTGAATCATTCTCATTGAATCAGTCTCATTGAATCATTTTCATTGAATCAGTCTCATTGAATCATACCATTAATGTTGGTGCTTAATAATAAATTACCAAACAGCTAAATTATGGTATATTCCAAATTATTATGATCACTTACCATATTACACAACCTATATGCACCTTGGAATTCTTTGAGGTTGGGCGACTTCAAAAATATCAGAACACAAATAAACACAGCTTCAATAATAAATGAATTTATTATAACAAAGATAAAAATGGATAATAGCAGTTGGAATCATTATATACAAATATAATATGGTGTTTGTGTGTGTGTGAGAGGCCTTATGAACACGTGTTTCTAAGTACCACAAGAGAGTTAGCATTGGTTGCTAATTGAGATGTGTTGGCCATGTGTGGAGACACAGATTAGCCTTGTGTCACTAGCTAAGACAAAGGAATGCTAGCTAAGGTGTGTTTGTGTGTGGCCACGTGGCCTGACAAAGAGTTAGCCTGTGTGTGGCCTGAACAAAAAGTTAGCATGGATTGCTAGCTAAGATGGGTTTGTGTGTGAGAGGCCTGGTGACCACGTGTTTCTAAGTAAACAGGAGAGTTAGCTTTGGTTGCTAATTAGGCAAAAGAATTAGCCGTATGTGGCTAGCTAAGGCCCAAGGATCCTACCTCGTGGAGTTAAGACAAAAGGTGTGTATGTGAGTGTGGGGGAGGACCACCACGTGTTCCCTTGAGACAATACTCTTAACCCTGGATGCTAATGAGACAAAAGAATTAGCCGTAGGCTAATTTCACTAGCTTATAACAGTACCAAATTCACTGAGATCTTGATGAGGTCAAAATATGTGTAAATAATGAAATTAAAGTGTTAGAAAGAAAAAGGGGCATGCAAAACCTATCTATTAAACAATTGAGAGATTAAAACAAAATAGAACAATCATCAATTCAACACGCTGCGTGTCTACAGTGTAAACAATTAAACCGTTCCTGAGTTTAAATTCACACTACTTCAATAAAAGCTAATTCCTAAGACTAGTTTTTATGCCCAAATGCCAGTCTTACTTCAATATCTTGTCTCTACTCGAGATTATGAGATGTTCCGAGACTTTTGGAGTTTCACCGTTGTGAAGCACGTGAGTCGCTTCCGTGAAGCGCAGAGAATTTCTCGGTCCGACGCGTGGTAGTTTGTGATGAAAAGAAGTCTCTGATCAATGTGCACAGCGCTTTTAATAAGAAGGAATTCCGTCGCTTCTAACTTTTAAATTAACTGCTTGGGCTGCAGTCCGTACGTACGTATAATGAATAACTGAAAACCGGTTGTAACTCAAGCTGAGTTTAAAATCGCGCGATCCGAGAATCTACCGTGGCCAAAGGTGAAAGGAAAGCGTGAAACTCTGATTCTTGAGGAAAAGAAAAGAAAAGACATCTTTATCTGGTTTGCTCGGGTGAGCAGCCTCTTTATCTCCGCAGAACTCGCCGCTTGCGACGATATTCACAGCACCAAAGAGAAAGACGGAAGTGTTGCTCAGTTACTTATGCTTTCATGGAGGATGTGATGTTGGTGATCCCGCCCCGGCGTGACGCAGGTCAACGCGGAAGTTGGCTGATGGGAAATGTAGTTTCTTAAAGGGACTGTACCTACAGTAGTCTTGAGTAGTTGATCTCTGGAGGGCCAGTGGATCAGTGGACCTAGTCTGTGGTGAAGTACCGTACATCAAGAACTTGCAGAAATATCCTTGAAACAGTGGTTTCATGAATCCCTCCAAATCGATAAGCAACATTCTTTTCAGATAGATTCAGTCTCATTTGCATTAGCATCAGACGTAGCCTTTGGAAAGGACTTCATGCACATCTACAGTGGTGCTTGAAGGTTTGTGAACCCTTTAGAATTTTCTATATTTCTGCATAAATATGACCTAAAACATCATCAGATTTTCACACAAGTCCTAAAAGTAGATAAACAGAACCCAGTTAAACAAATGAGACAAAAATATTATACTTGGTCATTTATTTATTGAGGAAAATGATCCAATATTACATATCTATGAGTGGCAAAAGTATGTGAACCTTTGCTTTGAGTATCTGGTGTGACCCCCTTGTGCAGCAATAACTGTAACTAAATGTTTCCAGTAACTGTTGATCAGTCCTGCACACCGGCTTGGAGGAATTTTAGCCCATTCCTCCGTACAGAACAGCTTCAACTCTGGGATGTTGGTGGGTTTCCTCACATGAACTGCTCGCTTCAGGTCCTTCCACAACATTTCCATTAGATTAAGGTCAGGACTTTGACTTGGCCATTCCAAAACATTAACTTTATTCTTCTTTAACCATTCTTTGGTAGAACGACTTGTGTGCTTAGGGTCATTGTCTTGCTGCTTGACCCACCTTTTCTTGAGATTCAGTTCATGGACAGATGTCCTGACATTTTCCTTTAGAATTCACTGGTATAATTCAGAATTCATTGCTCCATCAATGATGGCAAGCTGTCCTGACCCAGATGTAGCAAAACAGGCCCAAACCATGATACTACCACCACCATGTTTCACAGATGGGATAAGGTTCTTATGCTGAAATGCAGTGTTTTCCTTTCTCCAAACATAACAATTCTCATTTAAACCAAAAAGTTCTATTTTGGTCCCATCTGTCCACAAAACATTTTCCCAATAGCCTTCTGGCTTGTCCACATGATCTTTAGCAAACTGCAGACGAGCAGCAATGTTCTTTTTGGAGAGCAGTGGCTTTCTCCTTGCAACCCTGCCATGCACACCATTGTTGTTCAGTGTTCTCCTGATGATGGACTCATGAACATTAACATTAGCCAATGTGAGAGAGGCCTTCAGTTGCTTAGAAGTTACCCTGGAGTCCTTTGTGACCTCGCCAACTATTACATGCCTTGCTCTTGGAGTGATCTTTGTTGGTCGACCACTCCTGGGGAGGGTAACAATGGTCTTGAATTTCCTCCATTTGTACACAATCTGTCTGACTGTGGATTGGTGAAGTCCAAACTCTTTAGAGATGGTTTTGTAACCTTTTCCAGCCCGATGAGCATCAACAACACCTTTTCTGAGGTCCTCAGAAATCTCCTTTGTTCATGCCATGATACACTTCCACAAACATGTGTTGTGTAGATCAGACTTTGATAGATCCCTGCTCTTTAAATAAAACAGGGTGCCCACTCACACCTGATTGTCATCCCATTGACTGAAAACATCTGACTCTAATTTCACCTTCAAATTAACTGCTAATCCTAGAGGTTCACATACTTTTGCCACTCACAGATATGCAATATTGGATCAATTTCCTCAATAAATAAATAAATGATCAAGTATAATATTTTTGTCTCATTTGTTTAACTGGGTTCTCTTTATCTACTTTTAGAACTTGTGTGAAAATCTGATGATGTTTTAGGTCATATTTATGCAGAAATATAGAAAATTCTAAAGGGTTCACAAACTTTCAAGCACCACTGTAGATGACTGCGGTGTATATATGCTGCCACAAAATTGAAAGCACAGTACAGCAACTGCCAGTTAGGTAGGTCAGTGTAGAACAGGACCTTCTCATCATCTGCTTTAAAGGCATCCTGATCCAGTGAAGTCTCTTTCAGCTTTTGCTTTCGTTCACTATTTTCCTGCCTTAGTCGATTTATTTCCATTTCACACACATGCAGCTGTTCTGATGTTCAATCTGTTTGTGTAGAATGCTCTTGAACGGGAGGTTCATTACTACACTTTGGCTCCATAGTGACATTTTGCACAGGACTGGGTTCCTCTGATAACAAAAACATAGCTCCAGCCCTTTCTGTTCTTGACCTTTTTTGTTCTTTCCAGATATATTGTGCATGCCACTCCTTGTTGTTGTTGTTTTTTTACCAAATTATATCTGAGTTGGTTGCTTGGTGCCCAATCTGACTTTTCCATGCCCAATAAGGAAGCTGTTTCATCTGTAAGGAAATCAAACACTTTTTTCATGAAGACGCTAACTCGAATGCGAACAGAAATAAAATGAGATTCTTATGCAAACTCTTCCATACTCACGACTTTCTATTTTTTTAAAATACAAATTCTTACCTGGGGCGGCACGGTGGTGTAGTGGTTAGCGCTGTCGCCTCACAGCAAGAAGGTCCTGGGTTCGAGCCCCGGGGCCGGCGAGGGCCTTTCTGTGTGGAGTTTGCATGTTCTCCCCGTGTCCGCGTGGGTTTCCTCCGGGTGCTCCGGTTTCCCCCACAGTCCAAAGACATGCAGGTTAGGTTGACTGGTGACTCTAAATTGACCGTAGGTGTGAATGTGAGTGTGAATGGTTGTCTGTGTCAGCCCTGTGATGACCTGGCGACTTGTCCAGGGTGTACCCCGCCTTTCGCCCGTAGTCAGCTGGGATAGGCTCCAGCTTGCCTGCGACCCTGTAGAAGGATAAAGCGGCTAGAGATAATGAGATGAGATGAGATGAAATTCTTACCTGAAATAAAATGATTGCTTCAAAGGCGGGTATTTGTAAACTTCTCTGGAGTTTTCAGGCTTAGATCCTTTCATCGTATTCTCTTCAGCCACTCATTTCTTCATTGTTCTTGAAGCATCTGCTTCTCTTTATTAACATTTTTCTTGATAGTGGGGAGACGGTAATACCTTTTATCTATTTTTCTATGTGACCAACCAAAAACAGTGCAAAAATGAACCATATTTAAGATAGATTAGGCCTTGCTTAAACAAAAGACAGTGTTCGTTTGCCCCCAGGACAAATTATCCCATGATGTGTGACGTCATGCGCAAGGGGTCTATGCTGTGTGTCTAATACAATATACTGTAGTTATTATAGTAACAATTTACACAGGGCCCTGTGATGACCTGGCGACTTGTGCAGGGTGTACCCCGCCTTTCGCCCGTAGTCAGCTGGGATAGGCTCCAGCTTGCCTGCGACCCTGTAGAAGGATAAAGCGGCTAGAGATAATGAGATGAGATGAGAATTTACACAGGGACTTGTACGGTGTGTGAGCTACATAATCTAGGGCTAATAATAAACAGCTACACTTTTGCCACCACATAGCAGATATGTGCTGTGTAGCTAAATCTTTTGGAGGCTGCAGATGAAAGACGAAACATGCATGTGAGGATCAGGAATCATGATACAGTGCAGAGTTACATACATGACACATGATATGATTCATTCTAAAAAAAAAATGCTGTCACTGTGTATCCATACCAAGATCAAGATCATCCCCCATCTTAATCACAGCCTCTCTGTGTTCATTATCTGGTGCAGAGGAGCACAAAAGTCGTGCCAGAAGAATACTCACTCCATTTGTTAGCACCTTTGCACTGTAGCAGAAATTGTCATGTTTGTCAGCATGATACTAGCAAAACATTGCAAAATTACACAGTCATATACAGACAGATGGTGATACTGATGTGTGATATACAAACTTTTGGTGCCTTCTTCCTAAGCATGCTGTAGCCCTGGAAGAGGAGTGGGGCAACTTCACACATCACTTTCTGTAAATAAATATCATTAGGTAACATCTATTGTAAGTATTGGGGATGAATATGAGTACATTATTCAGATCATTCAAATCATCACTTTTTTGACCATGTAGTATCTGTTGTGTCCTGTGAGCTGGCCTAGTGGTTAGCATGTCCGCCTCTCAGCTGAGAGATTGCAAGTTCTACTTGTGGTCTGGTCATACCAAAGACCATCATAAAAATGGTACCTACTGCCATCTGGCAAGGCACGCTGCAATACAGATGCAAGTAGGGAGTCAAACTCTCATGGTTACCAGAGGACTAGTCCCCCACTTTAACCCTAGCTATATAACAGGTGAGAGGCCGAGGGCTATACTCAGCACCACCCCTATGTGCCTCAAAGAGCTGGGTAGTACTGGGACAGGAGACTGGGAAGACCAGGGCATAGTGTGGGAAGGACTTTGATTATCTGTTGTGTATGAAATGGAATCATGTATAAACTAATGTGAAGGTCTGTGATTTGAGCCAGACTTTGGTATCAAGTTCTGCACAGGCTGTGTTCACAAGAGAGAGCGAGACAGACAGACAGACAGACAGACAGGCCTACCTGGATTACCTGGACCTGTAACAGGAAGTTCTCCTTCAACAATTATATGAATGAATGAACCCTTTATTATCACTGTTGCCAGTGAAATTGACCATCAACCTGTCCTTACAGAAGGGGAACAGGACAGGAAGACAGGGATGAAAGAAAAGGAAACACAATAATAACATGAGGAGAGATGAGGAAAAAAGAACACCCCCCCACTATGCTCCTGTCAGGAGTACAGTGTGGGAACATTTAAAAACCTCTGCATAAGCACACAATAACACAAGTACACTTTAAAACATGGGACTTGAGGGAGGGAAAGAAGGGGCAATCAGGGGTGGGGGGAAGGGAGGAGGTAGGGGTAACCCAGCGCAAGCAAGCAGCCGTCCGCTCCTGCAGCCATGAAGGCGCTGGTCACGCACCCGCTTGTCACACTGGGGGTGAAAATGGTGACCGTGGAAAGTTGAAGAAGGAATGCGAGGAATGCGAGAGCGTCTCCCAGCAGTGACCTTCAGGGTCAGTTGTCTAGCTGATAACGGCAGACATTTTCAGTCATGTTCTAAAAAAGTCTGGAACATTTAACAATTTATTTGGTTCTTCTGTGTAATTTCATAAAACAGAAACATAAGGGTTCAACAGGAGAGATGAGGCCATGCCAGTTCTCATCACAATGTAAATCAGTTTGTTAAAAATAAGTCTGTTATGATGTATTTTTGAGTTTGAGTAAAACAGTATAAATACCGTTTATCTCTCAATCTAGTTCAGTACATGCAACCACAATCATGGGGAAGACTGCTGACTTGACAGTTGTCCAGAAGATGATTATTGACACCCTCCGCAAGGAGGGTAAGCCGCAGAAGGTCATTACTGAAAAGGCTAGCTGGAAAAGGTGCACAAGCAACAGGGATGACTGCAGCCTTGAGAGGATTGTGAAGAAAAGTCAGTTCAAGAACTTGGGAGAGCTTCACAAGGAGTGGACTGAGGCTGGTGTCAGTGCATCAAGAGCCACCACACACAGGCATCTTCAGGAAAGAGGCTACAACTGTCACATTCCTATTATCAAGCCACTATTGAACCAGAGAAGACGTCAGACGTGTTTTACCTGGGCTGAGAGAAAGAATTGGACTAATGCTCTGTGGTCCAAATTCCTCTTTTCAGATGAAAGTAAATTTTGCATTTCATATGGAAATCAAGGTCTTAGACTCTGGAAGAAGAGTGGAGAGGCCCAAAATAAAAGGTGTTTGAAGTCCAGTGTGAAGTTTCCGCAGTCTGTTATGATTTGGGGTGCCATGTCATCTGCTGGTGTTGGTCCACTGTGTTTCATCAAATCCAAAGTCAACACAACTGTCTACCAGGAGATTTTAGAGCATGTCATGCTTCCATCTGCTGATGAGCTTTATGGAGAGGCCTATTTCCTTTTCCAGCAGGACTCAGCACCTGCCCACAGTGCCAAAATTACTACCAAATGGTTTGCTGACCATGATATTACTGTGCTTGATTGGCCAGCCAACTTGCCTGACCTGAACCACAGAGACAATCTATGGTCTATTGTCAAGAGGAAGATGAGAAACACCCGACCCAAAAATACACATGAGCTGAAGGCCGCTATCAAAGCAACCTGGGCTTCAATAACACCTTAGCAGTGCCACAGGCTGATCGGCTTCATGCCACACACACAGCACTAATGCAGTACTTCATAGTAAAGGAGCCCCAGCCAAGTATTGTGTATAAATGAACATACTTTTCAGAAGTTGGAAAATCCTTTTTTTGATTGATCTTAGGAAATATTCTAATAATGTGGGAGACTGGATTTTTTATTTTCATGACCTATGAGTCATAATCATCAAAAATGAAAGGACAAAAGCTTGAAATATTTCACCTTATGTGTAATGAATATAGAATATATGAAAGTTCTCATCTCATTATCTCTAGCCGCTTTATCCTGTTCTACAGGGTCGCAGGCAAGCTGGAGCCTATCCCAGCTGACTACGGGTGAAAGGCAGGGTACACCCTGGACAAGTCGCCAGGTCATCACAGGGCTGACACATAGACACAGACAACCATTCACACTCACATTCACACCTACGGTCAATTTAGAGTCACCAGTTAACCTAACCTGCATGTCTTTGGACTGTGGGGGAAACTGGAGCACCCGGAGGAAACCCACGCGGACACGGGGAGAACATGCAAACTCCGCACAGAAGGGCCCTCGCCGGCCCCGGGGCTCGAACTCGGACCTTCTTGCTGTGAGGTGACAGCGCTAACCACTACACCACCGTGCCGCCCTATATGAAAGTTGACATTTTTAATTAAATTATGAAAAAATTAACTTTTTCATGATATTTTAATTTTTTGACATGCACTATGTATGTAAAGGATAATATACACGTGAGTGGGAAATAAAAAAGAGGTATAATTTGAAATAAAATAAAAAGTAAAGTAGGAAGCGAATCAGACGCACACATCCACTACTAAATCACCGACACTGGCAGAAACAACACAATCCTGAGAGTTCCGGTCGAATAAATTAAATTAAATTAAATTAGTCATTATATATTTCTCCTCTGGGTGCACCGGTTTCCCTCACAGTCCAAAGACATGCAGGTTAGGTTAATATGGGATGGCCTTGGGCTGAGGTGCCCTTGAGCAAGGCACCTACGGTAGCTCCCTACTGCTCCCCGGGCGCTGTTAGCATGGCTGCCCACTGCTCTGGGTATGTGTGTGTGTTCACTGCTTCAGATCGGTTAAACACAGAGAGGAAATTTCACAAATGTGTGATGAATAAAGTTGCACTTTCTTTCTTTCTTTCTTTCTTTCTTTCTTTCTTTCTCAGACTGGTATCAAGTGTGCACGTGCTGTAGCTTTAATTAGCTTTTAAACTAAAGCTAAAAAGGCAGATCAGGGGTCCTTAAAGTGCTTTAAATTATCTTTAAATCTGTACTATTCTCCCTTTCCAGGTTAAATATAGTAAAGATATAAAAGATGTAGGCTCCTCTTATGTGCTTCCACACCAGCAACAAGAAAAATCCCAGTTTGTTGCCTTTATTTCTGAGAGTGTAGAGTCACAGTGTGGAAATAAGAGATTAAACCGAGTCGGATCAATTATCTAATTTGTCTCATTAATGTCTAATTTATCTGATCAGTGATGCGGAGCTGCTGCAGGCACACAGCTGGTTTCACCACTGGACATCATCTGAACTGATTCTGATTTTTCTTTTTTTCTGAAGGCACTGACGAACTGATAATAAACTTCATCCGTCTCTGAAAGCAGAGAAATGAAGGTGAAGTTCTCACTGCTCATCGCACTGAAACCGACTGTTCGGATTTATTTTCAGCTCAGAGCAACAGTCCACACTGAGAGTCATGACACCGTGACCACGTGACTCTCCGTATCGCGAGAACATCGGGACTGTCCCGAATGCGCGCTCGAGCACCAGGGAGCCGCTTCGATGACGTCACTGAACGTTTCGATTCGGAACTGAGCCAATGCGCTTGTGACGTCTGTGGAGGAGGAGCTGCTTTACTATTACAGCCGGTTTCTTACTGCGCTTTTGCTTCAGAACGACAGACGAAAATACAATGTCTGAGAAAACATTGCCAGACAGTTATAATGAAAAGGAAGAAATGGCAACAGAGCAGCAAACAAACCTCTCCTTGAAGCAGGGAGAAACCTGTTTGAAAGGGAATGACCTTGCCAGGCAGCTCTACCAGGATCAGGAGTTCAGATCTCCAGAGATCATCCAGCAGCTGAGTGAGGATCCGGAATTAGCCGAGGCAACCGTGAAGGCTTACATGAAGTACTTTACGTTTACATCGAGGTCTCTGGACAAGGCCCTCCGATTGATCCTTGGAGTATTTTGGCCAGAGGATGAACCTGAGATTCAGCATCTCCTTTTAAATCACTTTGCTCATCAGTACCTTACGTGTACTGGTCAACCGCTCAAATTCCAGACAGCAGTGTATCACCTGAGCTCGGCCACGATCAGACTGAATGCTGATCTTAATGGCGGTCACGAAGGTAGGAAAATGACTTGTGAAGAATTTATAGAGGACGTGAACAGTGTGAGTTGCAAGTTTCTGTATTCTCCGACACACTTGGAGAAGATTTATAAATCGATCGAAGTGAAGCCGATTAATGTGTTTATTGTAAAAAGCAGATGTCAGGAAACATCGATTCCAAGGTCTGACAGCACCACTGTCTACAAAACAGGAAATCTCATCTGCAAAAGAGTTATGGATAAGAATGGGAGAAAAACCAGAAAGGGCCAGAGAGCATGGAAGCCATTTACTGCAGTTCTAAAAGGCATGGTTTTACATTTTTTACAAAAAGACGCATCTGACTTGTGTGAGGCCGACAGCAAGAATGCCATCAGCCTGCATCGTGCCGTGGCGTACCCTGTAGATGACGCAACGAGGCCCCATGTGCTGTCCCTCAAGACCGCAGACTCCAGACTCTTCTACTTCCAGGCTGAGAATGAAGTCGAGCAGAAATCATGGATTGTGATCATTAACTGCATCGCCGCCCATTACTCTGTTCCTCCATCCATTTCTGCTTCACACACCATGGAGACGCATAGTCCCCCAGTCCTACCCTCATTTCCCAGCGTTCCGTCTCGAGAGCAGCAGCTTGAGTACTACAAGGTTCTGTTGCAGAGGCATTCAGAAGATATGGATTCCTATTTGTCAATGCCTCGTTGTGTTGACTCTTTATTTGTAAATCATCTGTGCAGGAGGTGGCACACTACACAAGATATGTGAAAGCATTACAGGAGCTCATTTCAGAAGATGACCCTGAAGAAGGCTCCAGCACCTCAAATTAATGTCAGTGTCAAAAAATAAATGAAGGTCATTCAGATGATACAATAATGGCTTTGATATAATAGACCCTTTGCACTGATGTCACATTTTCGTTAGCGACTATCACTACCCTTGTCCTGGGGGACAAGCAAACTTTGTTTACCTACTGTTCAAGTACTGAAGACAAGAGAAGATGTCCAAAGAAAACTACAGCTAAAAATGCTCTACTATCGGATTACTCGTATAATCTTTGTCAGAAAGAAGCAAAGGATAGAGGTACATGGAATTTAGAGTTTGTCAGTGTTTATGATCCATACAAAATTCCTTGAAATGCTTGAGAGTGACGATGTAGATTTGTGGCCTCGTGTTATGTACATAGATGTTAAGATGCTGGAATGTACCTTCTTTTTCTGAAGAGTTCCTACACAGAAGAACAGTTAAAAATCTACCAAAACTTCGCAAATGGCTGGGTCAGGGAAGTACTTGTTAAAGCATTTGATGAAAATCAACAAGTAATTGGAAAGGTAAGCTTGTTGTTTGCATTACCAGTTGCCAATTGTCATTGACATTTTCTCACGTTTATCTTGCCCCCAGGTCTAAATTTGTGTAAATATTCTATTCCAGGTTAACCACTTGCAAAAAGTGAACAAAAGATCTTTAACTCTGTGGACTGTCAGTGGAATAAAAGGCAAGATCGTGGCCACACACTGCGACTGTATCGCAGGCCTTGGATAGAGCTGCTCCTCCATAGCCTTGTTGTTATGGGCTGTCAAAGCTGGAGTAAAACAGAGGGATTCACTGATGGTCACAGATAATAAAAAAAAAAAGCCATACTGGGTTTTTCCTATTGCTGTTAAAAAAGTTTCCTACTTCCAGATCAGCGATATTTCCTTTATAAAGAAATGCCCAAGTCACATTCCTAGGCCGCAAACAGAAGTACAGGGCAAAGTTCCATCACCTACAGCATCAGAGGTATCCTCTTTATTCTCAGACATCCACTCAGCCAGTAAATCCAAATCAGTACTCCTGTCCTTGATTGAACAGTTTTCAGATCATTATGTTCTAAGATCCATTAGCCCTGACCTACCAACAGTCCTGTCTGAGTGCTTTGACAAGGAATTGTTAACCGGTGACTATACTGTAATCAAATCAGTAGCCAACCAGAAGCTGTCTCTTTGTACAGTCACTGAAGATCAGGGAAGGGCAGTGGAGGAAAAAACAATATTGCAGTTTACTTCCAGAATCTGGGTTAGAATGAAAACTGGCATGGTCACCGCTTCAAAATTTAAAGCTGCATGTCACACAAATCCAGAAAATCCATCCACGAGTCTCATGAGTATTTAGCATCCAGAGATAGCTAAGTTCAATACTGAAGCAACAAAATGGGGTTGCTGTCATGAAGAAACTGCCATGGAAGAATACAGAGAATTTCAAGAGACTAAGCACAAGGACTTTATCAAAATCTGGATTCTTTATCCTCATACCACATGGCTTTATTGGCAGAACACCTGATAGCCTAGTTTGTTGCAGTTGTTGCGGTGAAGGTGTGTGTAAAATTAAAGTATGAAAGCTTACCTTCTTATTTTTATTAATCATGATGAAAATTATATGTAAAGAATGACAACACAAGACTATTATCAAAGTTTAAATAAACAATTTATTTTCAGTGTCCATTTTGCCAAAAGGATAAAGACTTGGTAGAATCAGTGCAAGACAAAAACTTGTGCCTTGAAGTATCCCAAGGAAAAACACAGCTAAGGCGTAATCACACATACTCCTACCAGATATACAGGGCTTGATAAATATAGATTATTTAAATAATATTGGCTGGCGTTGAGGAGAATACCAGATATAATCCATTCAGCTAGCATGATATTGAATGAATCGAAGATGAGTTCACTATCATGCTAGCTGAGTGGAATATATCTGATATACCATGAAAAAAGCCAGCCAATATTATTATAATACATACACATTCCTTTCGGGTGCTCAATGCATCTTTCTCTTTAAAAATTCTCTCAAAATCTTCTATATTTAATGAAGCAAACCTGGCGGCCATGTTTATTTACAAATTTTCATCACTCGCTAGCACGGAAGTTTTACGTTTCTGACGTGTGTTGTCATGTCGTCTTGACAACCATGCAATATCGTAAACCATATTCAACACTCCTCCACTGGGTAGAGTGATGTAATACACATAGGATAAACAATATGCTAACAATATTGCATGCTATCAAACCAAATTAATGAAACCCACGAGAAGGGAATAGAATACATGTTTTTATTCCATCGAAAAAGTGTCCTGTATGTACAGTCAAGCCGGAAAGTCTGCACACCCCTTTCACCTTCTCCACGTTTTATTATGTTGCAGATTTATTTTACAATAGACTGAATTTTTTTTGTTACAAAATTCTACACAAAATAGCCCATAATGACAAAGTGAAAGCAGGTTTTTAGACATTTGTGCTAATTTATTAAAGGTCCCATGGCATGGTGGTTTGTTCATGCTTTAAACGGGCTCGTGGAGGTTTCCGGATGTTATATCCACAGCCTTCTCGAAATGAACCCTCGGCACGTAGATATAGCCTCCTGGGAGAAAGCCCCATTTCAGCGCTTTTCCCAGTGCGTCATTTTGCTAATGAGAAGCAGGAGGCGGGGAAGGGTAGAGGGTGGGGGCGGGTCTTATCATTAATATTCATGACATGTAAACGTGTTACCTCTGATTGGCTAACAGCACTGTGACGCTACCTCCAGTGGGTCAGAACAAGTGGATGTGGGTGTCTTACTATGGCGAGAGAGAAGGAACAAACCGCGAAGGGAAAAATACCGCGCGCTGACGTCATTAAGGTGCGACGCGAGGAAATAAAATAAATTCAACAAATGTTTGGGTTTTTACTGAACAAACAAACAAATAAAATGAACGAGTGACTTAAAAAAAAGAATGTGGGTGTCTTTGTAAAACTGTTTTGATTGGCTATTATAACAGAGCATGCTGCATGCTTTTTGGTTTTGTAGCGCAGAGTACCTGGCTAACTGCAGGAAGCGGTTAGCTGCACAGCTAATGTAGCCATTGCACGGCTAACGTGGCACCGATTTTAAAACACGGCAAAACGATTTAACAGTTATACACTTACTTGTTCGGTGTTTGTGGCTGATGCGGCAGGGATGCTTGGTACGGACCCAGGCTTCAGTGACAGTTGATGTGCAAAACCTGCCCTGTACTGTCCCAAGTTGTGGAAACATTCATCAGGAAAATGCTTCCAACAAACATACACCGTCTTAGGTAGACTCAACGGCATATTATTGGAGTAAATAAAATTAAGCCACTGCGTCTTCAGGGGCTCTCCCGTCGGCAGTAAAAACAGACTCCTTTCTGTGTTGTCACATCCATGTACAGCGCAACTTCCATGTTTGGTGGCAACTTTTGAGCTGGGCGGGCAATCCATACAGTGGGTGGGACTCCAGAGGGGGGACGTGGGGATCATCTCCCTTGCTGATGTAGGCAAGGGAAGAGTTTATCAACGCGCCGTTTTGACGCGCCATGCTCAAATGTTGGGCATAGTTTGGTTTACACATTATGAAATTTCTAGCCACTGGGGTGACTTAAGAAGGTCAGAGGAACTCATTTTAACGTTAAAAAAACCTCAGAAAGTGAAAATTTCATGCCATGGGACCTTTAAAAACCAAAATGATGCATCAGAAAACAGAATCCAGGGACACATGTCCGCCCGAGGGCATTTTGAGTTATTGACAGATTCAGAAAGTACAGTTTCTAAGCTTTCCAATGATGCCTTCCATGTGGAGATCTGACAATATTTGAAGAATGTGTGGCCTTTTGAAAGTGTATACTTCTTAAAACAGAAAAGGGAGAAAATCGCCCTCAAAGTTTTCCATCTCAGCTACTCTGGGTGTAGGGCGGGCACATAATGGTGCTCATTTGCATGACATTAAGGAAAGCCCCACCCCTACAAGCTAGCACGATGCTACTTTCATGTAAACAAAGATCACCATGTCAATTTTCCTTCCATGCAAAGTATGCCCAAAACAATTATGAAGTACAAAAATAAGTCCTAAAGTATACTTTAACGTTTTGTGGTTGAAAAATTACTCACACCGTAAGAAAGAAAGAAAGCACAATGATGACACAACTAACACAATGCTAGTTTCATGTAAAGCCTCAGTCACAACCGGCCGTACGTGCTCCTACGGCCGGTCTACATGCAAAAAACACAAGAAACGCACGAGAGCGCGCATGAAACGCACGAGAGCGCGCGTGTGATGTGCTGATTTTCGAGCCGCAGACCGGCCGCAGAGGTTCTTTGTCATGTCAAACAAACTCTACGGGCGCTTACGTTTTTTTCAGGTTGCAATACAAACTTACGGCCAACATGCGTCTTTCTCCGTGAACAAAAAAAACCCCGCAGCGATTTGGGAAACGCCAAAAATCACACGGCCAAAAAATCGTACATCCGGTTGTGACCTAGGCTTAACCAAACCGCAACACTCTCCATTACATGCAAAAATAACCACACAGCCTTAGATTAATAAACTTACCCCATCAGAAAGAGAAACGTCGCCTTGCACACATCAATGCCTCCGATGGAATGTAGTCCTAGAACGGTCCGTGTATCATCCGATCATTCAAGTATTCCATTCAATCTGGAAAATGAGGTTGCGGTTTTTTTGCTAGAAATGGTTATCTCCGATGTAAATACCGTGTGTCTGTTTGCTTCGCGGTGTTTCAGCTCCTCTGCACTCTGTTTAGCTTACTCATTCCATAGTGAAATTGCATGCCTGTATACAGCTTAAGTAGCCACAAGCTCAGCTCGTATCATACAGCTGATTCGCGAAAAAAAAACCCAAAAGGCTTAAATCATCATGTGAATGGCCCATATGGTAATTTACCCACACTCCCCAGCAGGCTACAGTCCTGACAAAAACGAGACAATTTGCAACAAAAAATGTATGCTTTTCCAACAAAACAATCTATTATCTGAAATACTGATTGCATTCTTCAAGATCTCAACTTGCACATGATGGAAAAAAACAAAAATCACAAATTTCGAAAAAAAAATGCTTCTTTTGCAATTATCTCGGATTCGTTTCGGCCGACATGTGTCCCTGGATTCGGTGAGGGGTCACATATATGTACACAAGTGTGCACACCCTTTGATATGACACCCAAAAGTGAGCTGAGGTGCATTTTGTTTCCACTGATACTGCTTGAGATGTTTCTACAACTTAATTAGAGTCCACCTGTGGTAAATTCAATTGATTGGACATGATTGGGGATTGCCAACACCTGCCTATATAAGGTCCCACAGTTGACAGTGCATGTCGGAGCAAACTCCAAGCCATGGGGTCAAATGAATTATCTGCAGACCTCAGAAACAGGATTGTGTCAAAGAATAGAGCTGGAGAAGGGTACAGAAAAATTGCTGCAGCTTTACAGGTCCCAAAGAGCACAGTGGCCACCATCATTCATAAATGGAAGAAATTTGGAACCACCAAGAATCTTCCTAGACCTGGCCGCCTGGCCAAAATGAGCGATCAGGGAAGATGAGCCGTGGCCAGGGAGGTGAGCAGGAACCCGAGGGTCACTCTGACAGAGCTCCAGTGTTTCCTTGTGGAGATGGAAGAACCTTTCAGAAGATCAACCATCAAGGCAGCACTCCACAAATCAGGCCTTTATGGTAGAGTGGCCAGATGGAAGCCACTCCTTTGTAAAAGGCACATGACAGCCCGCTTTGAGTTTGCCAAAAGACACCTAAAGGACTCTCAAACCATGAGAAACAAGATTCTTTGGTCTGATGAAACCAAAATTGAACTTTTTGGCCTGAATACCAAGCGTCACGTCTGGAGGAAACCAGGCACCGCTCATCACCTGGCTAATGCCATCCCTACAGTGAAGCATGGTGGTGGCAGCATCATGATGTGGGGATATTTTTCAGCAGCAGGAATGGGGCGACTAGTCCTGATAGAGGGAAAGATGACTGCAGCTAAGTACACTGAGATCCTTGAAAAAAACCTGCTCCAGAGCGCTCTGGACCTCAGACTGGGGCAAAGGTTTACCTTCCAACATGAGAACGACCCGAAGCACACAGCCAAGGGAACAAAGGAGTGGCTTCGGAGAAAGTCTATGAATGTCCTTGAGTTGCCCAGCCAGAGCCCAGACCTGAATCCAGTTGAACATCTGTGGAAGGAGCTGAAAATGGCTGTGTACCGATGCTCCCCATCCAACCTGATGAAGCTTGCAAGGATATGCCAAGAGGAATGGGCAAAAATGTCCAGAAACAAGTGTGCCAAGCTCGTAGCTTCTTTCCCAAGACACCTTGAAGCTAATTGCTGCCAAAGGTACATCAACCAAGTATTAGGCTAAGGGTGTGTACAGATATGTAACCCCTAAATAACCTATTTTTGTAAATAAAATAAAATTGCATATTTTCTAAAAACCTGCATTCACTTTGTCATTATGGGCTATTTTGTGTAGAATTTTGTGACAAAAAATGAACTCAATCTATTGTAGAATAAGTCTGTAATAAAACATGGAGAAGGTGAAAGGGGTGTGCAGACTTTCCAGCTTGACTGTATAATAAGACACAATGTTATTACAAAATATAGATTATTGCACAATAGTGTTTTTGGTGAACTTTATTACAGGTTCTCTTGTAGGTACAAGTCCAACTATTATGCACTGGCCGCACCGACTGTGACTGTCCTCTGGTCAAAGAAAACCTTCTTTGTGGAAAGAATTTTTCCCAATGTCAGCTTTTGGGAACAGAATGTTGCGAAAGCCAAGGCATTTACCCTCAAAGGACTACTAACCCGAACTGTTGGCTTGATGGTGTTCCCACCTCTCAACAACCCCAAGGACATTTAGTTACAGAGCTATTTGCACTCTGTCATTTATACATTGATCCTTGTTGTTGTTAAAGCAATATCTGGTGTTATTTGTAAAATAACAAAATGTCTTGCTTTAGACTTTCAAACTATTGATGTCAGATTTTTTTTTTCCAATTTTACCTAATGGTGGATGGTACAATAATTACAAACTCGAACATAACCAGCACATTCCATTTGTAGCTATAGTCATATAGTAACTATACAGGCCTCACCGTTAACTTTTGACACCTTTTGCCCTGCAGGGCAAATGGCCTCAAAAATTTTTGCCCCCCGAATTTCCTTTTGCCCTAAAATTTTGCGGGTTTTCAGCAAGTTTTCAAGTACACGGTTCAAGGCAATACTTATATGTTTTCTAGGGGTATGATTGAGTTATTTAGACAAAAGTACATGTTAAACCATTTAGTTTTAAAAACAACATTTATTTCTTCAACAGAAGAAGAAGACAAGTCCTGAAAACATGAAACATAAATCAATATCATATATGTACGGTACAAGTACATAATACGTCTTTTTATATAGAGTTTAGGACACAAAACACACTTTGTTTTGCCTATAACAATGACAAGCAATATTGCAAAGATGAATTATAAAACTAAAAACATTATAAAACAAGAGTCTGTACTGCAGTAATGTCTTATTATACAGTTTGCCATTGCATTTAAGAGGAAATTAACCTGTCCTCATCTACATCAGCTTCCTGTGCAGCCTCTGCAAATTGTAGGCGCCGTTCACGCTGTCCCTCCATCCACCATACATGGACTGCCTTCTCAACATTATATGCCTCAAGATCCGGGCCTTGAAGAGTAGGGGTTCTCAACCTTTTCTGCTTCAAGGCCCACCTATTCATACTTGTACCGAGTCGGGGCCCATTAAAAGATCCCCAATTATTTTGGCTCATCTATTCTATTAGAATCTAATAATCTATTTTAAAGTGTATTAATGGGATGCGACATCACTCCCTGTTACAGATGGGAATTTACAACCCCGATTCCAAAAAAGTTGGGACAAAGTACAAATTGTAAATAAAAATGGAATGCAATGATGTGGAAGTTTCAAAATTCCATATTTTATTCAGAATAGAACATAGATGACATATCAAATGTTTAAACTGAGAAAATGTATCATTTAAAGAGAAAAATTAGGTGATTTTAAATTTCATGACAACAACACATCTCAAAAAAGTTGGGACAAGGCCATGTCTACCACTGTGAGACATCCCCTTTTCTCTTTACAACAGTCTGTAAACGTCTGGGGACTGAGGAGACAAGTTGCTCAAGTTTAAGGATAGGAATGTTAACCCATTCTTGTCTAATGTAGGATTCTAGTTGCTCAACTGTCTTAGGTCTTTTTTGTCATATCTTGAGTTTTATGATGCACCAAATGTTTTCTATGGGTGAAAGATCTGGACTGCAGGCTGGCCAGTTCAGTACCCGGACCCTTCTTCTACGCAGCCATGATGCTGTAATTGATGCAGTATGTGGTTTGGCATTGTCATATTGGAAAATGCAAGGTCTTCCCTGAAAGAGACATCGTCTGGATGGGAGCATATGTTGCTCTAGAACCTGGATATACCTTTCAGCATTGATGGTGTCTTTCCAGATGTGTAAGCTGCCCATGCCACACGCACTAATGCAACCCCATACCATCAGAGATGCAGGCTTCTGAACTGAGCGCTGATAACAACTTGGGTCGTCCTTCTCCTCTTTAGTCCGACTGACACGGCGTCCCTGATTTCCATAAAGAACTTCACATTTTGATTCGTCTGACCACAGAACAGTTTTCCACTTTGCCACAGTCCATTTTAAATGAGCCTTGGCCCAGAGAAGACGTCTGCGCTTCTGGATCATGTTTAGATACGGCTTCTTCTTTGAACTACAGAGTTTTAGCTGGCAACGGCGGATGGCACGGTGAATTGTGTTCACAGATAATGTTCTCTGGAAATATTCCTGAGCCCATTTTGTGATTTCCAATACAGAAGCATGCCTGTATGTGATGCAGTGCCGTCTAAGGGCCCGAAGATCACGGGCACCCAGTATGGTTTTCCAGCCTTGACCCTTACGCACAGAGATTCTTCCAGATTCTCTAAATCTTTTGATGATATTATGCACTGTAGATGATGACATGTTCAAACTCTTTGCAATTTTACACTGTCGAACTCCTTTCTGATATTGCTCTACTATTTGTCGGCGCAGAATTAGGGGGATTGGTGATCCTCTTCCCATCTTTACTTCTGAGAGCCGCTGCCACTCCAAGATGCTCTTTTTATACCCAGTCATGTTAATGACCTATTGCCAATTGACCTAATGAGTTGCAATTTGGTCCTCCAGCTGTTCCTTTTTTGTACCTTTAACTTTTCCAGCCTCTTATTGCCCCTGTCCCAACTTTTTTGAGATGTGTTGCTGTCATGAAATTTCAAATGAGCCAATATTTGGCATGAAATTTCAAAATGTCTCACTTTTGACATTTGATATGTTGTTTATGTTCTACTGTGAATACAATATCAGTTTTTGAGATTTGTAAATTATTGCATTCCATTTTTATTTACAATTTTTACTTTGTCCCAACTTTTTTGGAATCGGGGTTGTACATAAATGCAATAAAAACAAATTTTTAGATTGTAGGTATTGTATTTAAAACTGTATGGATGTGCCAGAAGCCAAACCGTCCATGCAGGGCATTCTCACTCAAAAGGGATTAATGATTCAAAAGTGGAGTCTGATCGATTAACACAGGAACTTATTGCCATGTTTGTGTATAGCAAACAAGCAGGTTATTAAAACCAAGAAGTACACTCAAAAGAAGTGGATATAGAAACCACTCAATGGGATGATCCTTACACACTAACAGAGAAGGATTTTTCCTATGAAAGAACAATTTACCACCTAAATTTGACATTAGTAGAATAAAATTTGATCATATTGTAGCCGTAACTAAATACAAAGACAATACTTATGCATACTATTAATTAACTTAATGTGAAGATAATTAACAGATAATCAACATATTTTAAGTTTTTTTTAAGATTGTGTGTATTTTTAGTCTTTTGTATTTGTAATTATTTGTATCTGTACATGCACGACCTCACCAGCTCTGCTGATCAACTGCTCATCTCATCTCATTATCTCTAGCTGCTTTATCCTGTTCTACAGGGTTGCAGGCAAGCTGGAGCCTATCCCAGCTGACAACGGGCGAAAGGCAGGGTACACCCTGGACAAGTCGCCAGGTCATCACAGGGCTGACACATAGACACCGACAACCATTCACACTCACATTCATACCTATGGTCAATTTAGAGTCGCCAGTTAACCTAACCTGCATGTCTTTGGACTGTAGGGGAAACCGGAGCACCCAGAGGAAACCCACGCAGACACAGGGAGAACATGCAAACTCCGCACAGAAAGGCCCTCGCCGGCCACGGGGCTTGAACCCGGACCTTCTTGCTGTGAGGCGACAGCGCTAATCACTACACCACCGTGCCACCGCTGATCAACTTAATGTGTTTAAATAAAGTTATTCATTCATTATGATCTGGAAAATTATCCATCCATTGAGTTCCCCGACATCTCAAACTACCTGGTGCTGCAGACATTGTTCTACACAGACACACAGATGAAAACCTGGAAGAGCATGGAGGAGTACAACTTTTTATATGTGGCTGGGTTAAAGATCTGGGGATCAGTGCACTATAAGATAAATCCTGTATCATTTTTGCCTAGGTAAATAGGAGTTTCTGGGCTTTTTGTCCACGTCTTTGTGATGGTTGCTAGGACACTACAAGTTTTGGTATCGGGTATAAACAAACGACTGCCGCTCAATTCCCAATCCTCCCTGCTCTTCTCTTCCAGCAGGCATCACAGATCCATATAATTTATCCACAAACATATCTCTCTATACGCACGCGCTCTGTGTGTGTGTGTGTGTGTGTATACATGCGTGCGTGCGTGTGATCTCCAGTCACTTTTGATTCTTTTGACTGCTGAGAATCCTGGGTCACAGATGCTACTTGATAGGGGGCTGGAAAACACTATATGCACCACTTTAAGAACATGAACACAAATGCGCACATGCGCCTGAAGTGAGCCAATCAGAATTACCTTTACAAATCCGGAAGAAAAAAACAAGATGATCACAGGGGAGGTGAGGATGCTGGTTAGTATGTCTTGTTTTTTATAATGTACTCGCTCGAAAATCATTTTTGTGCTTAAAGAAGACGACCATAGGTGTGCCCGAATGGGCCTAACTCACTAAAATATTTCTGCCCGAGTGTCTTGGTCAGGCAAATCGGGCATATGGGCAATGCCTGGCGTTGAGGCTAGCTATATTCACCCTTGCAATAATAATTTCAATAAATGGTTTATGTTCAGTTCCCTCTTCATTTATTTTGAATATTGATCAAGTCAAAAGGCACTACTGAGTCACACAGGTTGATAAGTATGCAACTGACAGTAACAATTTTATCCAAAATAATTTTACCATCATCTCTTGCAACTTCAAAATTGATAGGCTGGGTAACACTAAAAATGCAATATTTTTTCCTAATGTTGCCAATAACTATTTTACCATGAATTCTTACGTTTGCTGTGCGCCCTGTTTGCTCTACTTCAATCCCACTCAACTGCTTTTTCCCTTGCCTGGAATTTGAATTCCTGCACAGTAAAGTCCAACAGACTTTTGAATATCAGTCCCTCTGTCTGCAAGAATGACATCACCAGGGATCAACTTCTCTAGCAGGCCACTTTCTTCTGTCAGGTGTTTGTCATTTACTTTTCTTCCCCATCCATCTGATATGAAGCTTACACTGTCTTGTGGTGTTATTCCAATCAGGTACTTGACTGTGCTTGATGCTCGTAGCTTGAATACATCTGGGCATGGGCTAAGGGGTTTGCTGGATGCTCTAAAAATATCTCGAAGCAATCAATAATGATAACAGAAGCAGGGCAGCTCTTACGGAAGTCCACTGGCAGTCTTGAGTAGTTGATCTCTGGAGGGTCAGTGGATCAATGGACTGTCTGTGGTGAAGTACATCAAGAACTTGCAGAATAATTCTTGAAACAGTGGTTTCATGAATCCCTCCAAATTGAAGCAAGATCCTTTCCAGATAGATTAAGTCTCATTCGTATTAGCATCAGACGTAGCCTTTGGAAAGGACTCAGTGCACATCTAGATGACTGCGGTATATCATCTCTGATCAACCTGTCTCTGGAGATGATGGATTGTGTCTCAAAGCTGTACTGGAGCAGCATCTGCTGTGGTTGTACAGTCCTATCCATGAATGATGGTCCTTATTGTAGTTGCCACAAGTGAAGTCTGTGTCATGGTGTACAATTGTTTCCTTTCTCTTCTGTCATTTTTGCTCTCTAAGTTGGTTTTGGTCATTGTCAACACTTTTCACCCCCATTTTAGCAGCATATCTCCATGTTGAATGGTCAAGCACAATGTCCTCCCATGACTCTGTGTCAATGTGTGCTGACCTGATGTCTCTTTTGCACGTCCCTCCATCTCAGGTGTGGGTAGCCAGTTGGTCGTGATCCACACTCAACCTGGCCATACAGTAGGTCCTTGGGAATATGACCTTTGTCCGTACAGTGCACATGACCAAGCCATCTGAGGCAGCGCTCACTGAGCATTGCAAATATAGTCATCAATCTTGATCTTTTAAGGACTTCAGAGTTGGTGACCATGTCTTTCCATGTGATGCCCAAGATTTTACGGACACATTTCATGTGGTATGCATTCAACTTTGCTCCCTGTTTGGCATAGGGTGTCCATGTTTTGCTACCGTAGAGGAGAGTGCTGAGGATGCAGGCTTGGTAGACCTTCAGCTTGGTGTTGAAAGTCAGGTTTTTGTTCTCCCAGACTCTCTTGTTGAGTTTGGACATTACAGTAGCTGCTCTGCTGATTTTGGTATTTATTTCAGCATCAAGGGACAGGCTGCTGGTAACAAGGGATCCAAGTATATAAATCTGTCAACCACAGTGAGCATGGAGCCATTGATTGTTATGGAAAGATTTGGAGTATCCTGAGCAATGACCACAGTTTTCTTTATGCAAGTTAGAGCAAACTCTTTTGCATGCATTTGAGAATTGGTCCATGAGGCGCTGAAGGCTGTTGCAGGTGTGGCTTGTAAGAGCTGCATCATCAGCAAATAACAGCTTCCTTAGAGGGACATGGGTTATTTTACTTTTGGCACGGAGGCGCGTCAAGTTGTATAGTTTGCCATCATGTCGGGTGTAGATGTAGAAACCGTCGGAGGAAAACTGGAAGGCGTAGGTCAGGAGCGATGAGAAGAAAATGCCAAAGAGGGTTGGAGCAAGCACACAGCCCTGTTTGACTCCACTAAAGATCAGGAATGACTCAGACGTGTTGCCCTCAAAGCCGACAGTGCTTATCATGTCATTGTGGAAAGACCTGATTATACGGAGCAGTTTTGGTGGGGAGCCTATCTTCTGTAGTAGCTTGAAGAGTCTGCTGTGACTGATAAGATCGAATGCCTTCATGTAGTCAACAAATGCCAGGCACAGTGGTTGTTACTGCTCTCTAAACTTTTCCTGGATTTCTGTCACGGAAAATATCATATCAACAGTAGACCGGCCTGATCTAAAGCCACATTGTGCCTCTGGGTACACACAATCAGTTAACACATGCAGTCTGGCAAGAACCACCTGGGCAAATACTTTGCTGACAATATTGAGAAGGGGGATGCTGTGATAGTTGTTGCAATCACTCCTGTCTCCCTTGTTTTTGAACAAGGTAACGATCTTCATGTCCCTCATGTCTTGTGGTACCTCATCCTCCTTCCAGCATAGGCAGAGAAGTTCTTGGAGGTGTGGGAGGAGTGCTGGTTTCCCTAATTTGATTACTTCTGGTGGGATGGCATCATTCCCTGGTGCTTTTCCACAGGCAAGAGAATCTATAGCTTTTTCCAGCTCTGCTACAGTTGGCTCTGTGTCAAGCTCTTCCAGTTCTAGCAGGGTAGGGATGCTATTGATGGCCTTCTCAGACACTGTATTCTCTGTGGAATACAGTTCCAGATAATGTTCTACCCATCTCTCCATTTGTTTCCTGCTGTTGGTGATGACCTCACCAGATTTTGATTTCAGAGGAGCTGCTTTCTTGACATTCAGACCGGTGGCCTGTTTAATGCCTACGTACATACTGTAGCTCTGATATTGCCAGTAGAGGACACATATTCTATGGAGGAACATAGCTGTAGCCAGTAGTCATTTGCACATTTCCTGGCTATCTCCTGGCATTTACCTCTGGACTTTCTAAGCGAAAGTAAGTTTTTCTGCATAGGGTCTTTCTTCAATATAACAAGGACTTTTCTTTTAGATTGTGTTGCAGGTTCCATGGCCTGGAGCTTGGCTTTGTACCAGTCTACATTCCACTTTTCCTTCTTTCCAAAAGCATCAATAGCAGACTTGTGGATGGCAGAGCTAAGCTGACCCCATCTTGCTTCTGCAGATACACCAGCATTAGCTGGGGCAAAGTCACTGATGAGAGGTGAACTTGTTCTTTTTATCTATGTCAGTGGTGTGGGCAGTGCTAATCTTTGAAAGATCTTTTGGCCTTGCATGGTGGAACATTTTTCCTGCTTGTAGTACAATGTTGCTGAACACAAGGGAATGATCAGAGTCACAGTCTGCACTGTGGTAGCTCCGTGTGTTGTGCACAATTTGGAGACAGTTTCTTCTGGCAATGACAAGGTCAATTTGGTGCCATTGATGGGATCTGGGATGCATCCATGAGACTGTGCTTTTCCTTGTTTGGGAAGTAGGTATTTGTGATGCACAGGTTCCTGGTGCAGCATAATTCCAGAAGTCTCTGGCCATTTTAATTTATTTTGCCTACTCCTTGATGGCCAAAACATGCTGGCCAGACCTTGTGCTCTGCACCAACTCTGGAATTGAAGTCACCAAGCAGGAACATGTCTTCTGTTGAAGGCATTTGACTAATAAGTTCATCAAGCTCACTGTAGAACTGATCTTTGGTCTCAGTAGAGGAATTGAGTGTGGGGGCATAGACAGCCACAATGTGTACTGGGCTGGTTTTGGTATTTAGGTGAAGGCTCAGTAGCCATTCATTGCCACCCATGGGCAGTTCTATTATGGGTAGAAGAGATGTCTTCATTGCAAATCCAACTCCATGCTCTCGTCTGTCATCTTGGCCCTTTCCTTTCCAGAAGAAAGTGTACTGTCTTTTTTGCAGTAAGCCATCATTCGCAAGTTTTGTCTCTTGGAGTGCAGCAATGTCCACATTTAGTCTTGCAAATTCAGCATCAATAACAAATGTTTTGCACTTGTCGTCAATCAGTTGCAGGTCATCAGGTAATCCTGTCATCATGGTCCTGACATTCCAGCTTGTGATGCAAAATGCTGGGAACTTCTTTGACTTGTTTTTTGTATTGTCTGGTGCACTGATGTACAGTCTGCTTGTTAAGCACGAAGCACTCTGAGCTCCTTGCACCCAAAGAAGAACGCAGACCGTGGCAGACCGTCAGCACCTAATTGGCTGGGGGCTGCACCGCTTGAGGTGGGCGGTAGTTGATCAGTAAAGCAAAATAACTCCTCCCACCATCAGAGACAACCCGTGGCACCCATCTCTATGCCAATTGAAATTGAGCTTATAACCCATGACTGTTGACTCTTGTGTTGTGCCTTTGTTGTTCCACAAAGGTGGCATGATCTCTCCATGGTGCAAAAAGCCTGGACAGTTTTATGGAGGCCCTGGGTTGCCCATGTGACAGATCCCCCTCTCAATTTTGCTGGTGTGATCCAGAGGAAAGCAAGACAGTATGTCTGGCACCGGTTTGGTTGCAGGAGTTACCAGAGAGACCATCAAGTACTGTAGATGGGTCTTACTGCCTGTGGGGGTCCACTCCGATATTTCTGTCAGGGCTGTTTCCCTTAGCCTTTTGCTATATCTAGTATTCACAAGGCAGTGAGACTATTTACCCCATAGCTGGGGACCTGCTGATGGGCACTAGGGCATATCCACACATCAGTGGGCCTACATGCCGCATCTCTGGGGACAGACCTCCTCCAAGTCCCTGGTAGACTTAGCCTGGGGTAAAGAGGCCCAGTTTCCATGTATCACCACAGGGAGGTACTACCTATGGCTTGTTGCTGGAAAGGCTATATACTGGCAAGGAGAGACTTATGCACTTGGCTCTCCCTTTTGCATTGCTGCTAGCCAGCAGCAAGAGCTGAAAGCAGCAAGGTGACAAGCCAACTACGCTAACACACTAGGTGCATCACAGCAACCAGTGGACACAACCAATGGACTGCGGTATATATGCTGCCACAAAATTGAAGACACAGTACAGCAACTGCCAGTTAGGTAGGCCAGTGTAGAACTGAACCTTCTCATCATCTTCTTTAAAGGCATCCTCATCCACTGAAGTCTCATTCAGCTTTTGCTTTAGTTCACCATTTTCCTGCCTTCCACTGTACATGCATGCAGCTGTTGTAAAGTTAAGTCTGTTTGTGTAGAACACTCTTGAACTGTAGGTTCACTACTACACTCTGGGTTTCCTCACATGAACTGCTCGCTTCAGGTCCTTCCACAACATTTTGATTGGATTAAGGTCAGGGCTTTGACTTGGCCATTCCAAAACATTAACTTTATTCTTCTTTAACCATTCTTTGGTAGAATGACTTGTGTGCTTAGGGTCGTTGTCTTGCTGCATGACCCACCTTCTCTTGAGATTCAGTTCATGGACAGATGTCCTGACATTTTCCTTTAGAATTCACTGGTATAATTCAGAATTCATTGTTCCATCAATGATGGCAAGCCATCCTGGCCCAGATGCAGCAAAACAGGCCCAAACCATGATACTACCACCACCATATTTCACAGATGGGATAAGGTTCTTATGCTGGAATGGAGTGTTTTCTTTTCTCCAAACATAACACTTCTCATTTAAACCAAAAAGTTCTATTTTGGTCTCATCCATCCGCAAAACATTTTTCCAATAGCCTTCTGGCTTGTCCACATAATCTTTAGCAAACTGCAGATGAGCAGCAATGTTCTTTTTGAAGAGCAGTGGCTTCCTCGCAACCCTGTCATGCACACTATTGTTGTTCAGTGTTCTCCTGATGGTGGACTCATGAACATTAACATTAGCCAATGTGAGAGAGGCCTTCAGTTGCTTAGAAATTATCCTGGGGGTTTTTGTGACCTCACCGACTATTACATGGTTACAAGGTTATACTATTAAACTATTAAAAGGTTACTCTTGGAGTGACCTTTGTTGGTCAACCACTCCTGGGGAGGGTAACAATGGTCTTGAATTTCCTCCAAGACATGATATGGGTGATGCATTCCCAGAATTGATGAACTGGTGGACAGTTCAATACAATACTGACTTTTGTTTTTAGTGCATTTTTAATTTGTATGTATAGACCCTTTTCAGTCACGTGACCTTCATAAACGCGACCACCATTTTGGACATGTAGCAGACTTCGGCTCGAATTGGTTTGAATGCGAGGAAGGCGACAAACGGAGAACATACAAGAAAAAGGAGCGAGATGCAGAAAACACCTTCGCTATCCAGCGACGTAGGGCATTTGCAGGGCGAGCAGAGGGAGAAATAACAACAGTAACGACACATTAGCAACGCCGTACAGAAATAACGGTTTATGGCACAGACCCTTTCGGTTCTCGCTCATCTAGCTGCTACAATGACTGCTTAGACTGCAACAATAATACCTAACACACATTTAAGTATCCGTCGTAAAGACGTGAAACTCGTCGAGTGACGAGTGTGTTCATTGATAAGCTAACACAATCTAAAAGTAGACATACCATCACACTGCCCTGGCGCTGTGTACAGTTTACCTTCTATGGTTTGTGCACTCACTATTTGCCATTACTTTCTCCAACCGCTGTTAGAGATTACAGGGAACGGCCTGGATTTAAGAGACAAATACATGTTCCTCTTGTTTTGAACACTTAGCCCATGTTTACATTAGACCGTATCAGCGGATCATCAGATTAACGTTTTTAAAAGCGATTAGTGTGCACACAGCAACACCAATACACGATTCGTCTGCACACAGCAACACCAATACACGGATACGCTCGGCTCCGCAGGCATCCTGCGCTCCAAATCACTCCGCCCTGAACAGCGAGTGCCCTCTGGAGGGTGCGCACTCCGGCCCTGCGCAGCTCACACAGCGCGCGAGTGAAGTGCACGAGCCACGATTCGGGACTGAGCCGCTGTGTGTGTGATCCCAGCGCACATCACTTACCACTCGCAAGTGGAAGGATGGCAAGCCTAAAGACAATCATTTTTTTTTTTTTGTTACATAGTCAAGAGAGGTGTCGGATCACTGGATCCAGTGTAAATAGCTGCCGGAGCCAACGCCCGAGGTTCCGGAGCGCGCTCCGGCTTGCTCCCCCTCAAATTAAGTGCTGTTTGTAGGACACTGCCTCTGATCTGTCCTACAGTCTACCAACAGCAAAGGAACATAACGCTAGCTAATGTCGTTAGCTAATAGCTACTACAGAAGAACAAAGAGGTTACAATGGGTTATTTTAGCCTATTTGGTTACACACTCGCCGCCACAGAATGTTAACAGCAATGTAATGCCTTTTCTGGCTAATTTTATTCATCTTACCTCCAACAAAGTGGTCACTGCACAAGCGCTGGTATGCCGAGGGCTGCCAATCTGTTAATGGCCGCTATCCATCTTCTCCGTTGGGATCCGATAAAATGATAAACCTTGCCTTGTTTGTTGATGGTTACTACATCCAGGTGCACAACAATATAGTGGCATGATGGAAGTCTTGCTGAAAATAAACACTTTCTTTGCTGCCGTTCCTCAATGCTGGCTGTGGTAAACTACTGGTAGTACATGTCCAAAATGGCGGCCGCATTTGTCGTGACGTCACGTGAAAAGGGTCCATAGTAGAAACTGATCTCCACCGATGCCATACCTCTGGTGCAATTCTTCAAAGCTAAGTAGAGTATTGTTATCAAATATTTGATGAAAATGGGATATTCCCTTTTGCTTCCAAATTTGAGATTTTATTGGTGTTTTATTGACCAAGAAGTCTGGATTTGACCAAATTGGGGTGTGTTTGCAAGATGTCATATCAACGTTTGTCATTGTATTTATTTTCCACCAGGCTGTCAGGGTCGTTGAGATGACTGGGTTTTTATAACAGAAGTGTTTTTTAATGGTCTTGCTTAAGAAGCGTAGGTCTTTGGGCAGCATGGTGGTGTCGTGGTTAGCACTGTTGCTTCACAGCAAGAAGATTCTGGGTTCGAGCCCAGTGGCCGACGGGGGCCTTTCTGTGTGAAGTTTGCATATTCTCCCCGTGTCTGCATGGGTTTCCTCTGGGTGCTCTGGTTTCCCCCACAATCCAAAGACATGCAGGTTAGTGGTGACTCTAAATTGACTGTAGGTGTGAGTGTGAATGGTTGTTTGTCTCTATGTGTTAGCCCTGCAATGACCTGGCAACTTGTCCAGGGTGTACCCTGCCTCTGGCCCATAGCCAGCTGGGATAGGCTTCAGCTTCCCTGTGACCCTGTATAGGATAAGTGGTTACGGATAATGGATGGATGGATGGATGGGTAGGTCTTTGATATCAATGTCTCTGCATTCTGATTGTTCTATTTCTAGCCATGGATTTTGATGTTGACTTTTGGTGATCCATTTTGTAATGTTCTATAATTGATTGGCTAAATAGTAATGTTGAAAACTTGGCACCTCTAAACCTCCGTGGAATTTATCTTTTTGTATGGTGTTCAGTTTTATCCGGGGTGGTTTGTTTTTCCAGTAAAATTTTGATATCATTGAGACAAGGGTGGAAAACCATTTTGGGCTAGGTTAGACAGGAGTCATTGTGAATAGATAATTAATTTTGACAGAATATTCATTTTTACTGTAGAGATTCGTCCTATAAGGGAAAGTGGGAGATTATTCCAGTGTTTTAAATCCTCTTCTATTGTTTTAGCAAGGGAGTGAAATTAAGCTGATACAACTCTGACAGCCTGGGGGAAATGTTAATTCCAAGGTCTTTAATATTGCCAGTGGTGAGGGGTAGTGAGATTTGGTTCTGGACTGCATCATCCCACTTAGCTTCATTGAGGAGTAGACTTATTGACTTTGTCCAATTGACAGAGTAGTCCAATATATCCAGAAACAAATTGATGAGTTTGAAAGCTTCTTGAAGTGATATTAATGGGTTTTGTGTATATAACAGTATGTCATCTGCATAAAGACTAATTTTATGGCTTGAGTTCAGGACCGAGATTCCACTAATGCTGTCGTTTTGACAGACAGCAGTAACTAAGGGTTCTATAAAGATTGCAAAAAGAGAGGGAGAGAGAGGGCATCCTTGCCTAGTCCCCCATTGTAGTATGAAGTGTTGAGAAATGGTACCATTAGTTGTACAGTAACTGCAGCCATGGGTGATTTGTACAGTATCCTTATCCAGCGAATGAATGATTCTCCAAAGCCAAACTTTTCCAAGGTGGCGAATAAAAATCTCTATGTGTCGAAAATGAAATGATTTTGCCTCTCAGTACTACCTTAGCTGTTTCCCAGAGGAGTGTGGGTGATATGTCTGGAGAGTCATTCATTTCTAGAAAGGATGCCCACTTTCTCTTGAAATATGTGTTAAAAGTTGGATATTTTAATAAAGATATATTGAAGCACCATCTAGAAGTTATTTTTCTAAAGTATTTGTTATGTAAATCAAAACTAATTGGGACATGGTCTGAAATGATAATTGGGTGGATTTGTGTGTTAGAAATATTGGGCATAATGTGTTGCTTGTAAGAAAGAAATCAATCCTAGAGAAAGATTTGTGTATGGATGAAAAGAATGTGTACTCTTTTGCTGATGAGTTTTGTAGTTGCCAGCTATCACTAAGGCCAAAATCATCCATATATTGTTGTATTATTTTAGTGGAGTTCCAGGATATTTTATTTTCTGTAGTGTTTGATCAGTCAATCACTGGGTGTAAGACTGTATTAAAGTCTCCGCCTATTATCAATGTAGTGGATGAGAAATGAGAGTGCGTCGTGCGTGTTCTGGCTGCCGCTTCTCACCAGAGCTTTTTTATTTTATTTCTTTTTCTATTTTTTTCTGTGTGTTTGTGTAGTTTGATGTTGGTTTGAGTGTTTTGTCCGCCGGTTGTGGTGTAGCTCCGGACCTAGTTTTGGGCGTTGGTTCCCTCCAGGCCTTGGTTCGCCGTGGGTGATGCCTGCGCTCCCAGCTATGGACTGCAGTGAGCTTGTTGCTCATTTTACATCGTGGTTGTCCAGCGCTCTGCGCTTTAACGCTTGGCGTGATGTTCCGAGCGATGTTGCTCAGTGGTCTTGCGGCGGCTGTACAGGTGGTTTGGGACATACCAGCGCTCTGCGTGGCAGAGCTTCTCTGCTCGCTGTGTGGATCCATGGCATGGTGTCCGAGTGATGTTGCTGACGGCGTCATGGCGGCGGTGCTGGAGATGTGGGACTTGTTTTCGTGCGCCTTTTGGTGGGACTGTGGCTGCTACACCACGGGAATTACATCCTGACCCCTACTTGGTGGACTTTTTACTTTTTTAATTAATTAATTAATTAATTAATTAATTAATTAATTAATTAATTAATTATCTTTTTATTTATTTATTTATTTATTTTTCTTTCCTTGTCTATATTGTAAAGTGTCCTTGGGTTTTTTGAAAGACGCTATATAAATTTAACTTATTATTATTATTATTATTATTATTATTATTATTATTGATTGAACCATGGATTATAACATATCACCCTTCTGGGTCAGTAATACTTGAATTATAAATGAATGGTATGATTTTATTTATTAATAATAGAGACACCTCATTTTTTGGAATCACAGAAAGCAGAATAGACTTGAGTGTAGACTGAGGTTTTTAATTTTGTGTTGTCGGATTGCAAAAGTTGTGTCTTTTGTAACAGACAAATATGTGCTTTGAGATTAGTAACATGGTTTAATACCTTTGTTCCCTTTGCCTGTGAGTTAATGCTGCGGGTGTTCCAGCTAATGAATCTGACTGACATTAGTATCCAGATAGTTTGTCAATAAGTATATAAATCATATTAATTAAAATGCCATAGCTGGTGTAGGAAGGTATATAAATACATGCAAGGTATGTGTAAAAAAGAAAAGGAGCATTTTGTAGGTAGGGTGTGTGTGTGAGAGTGTATACATGGGCACATATGACTAAATATACATATCATTACATACAGGGTGCGATTTGTCAAAAAACCAGAAGGGGGGATGTTTTTTTTTTTAATCATGAAACGTCACAAAATTAAGGTAACAATAGGCTAACAGCTCAATAACATCCGATGATATCAAATGAATAACACTAAATGAAAACGAACACTAAACCAGAGATAGTAAATTCATCTTCCTATCTCTCTGACTAAATATACGAACACTAACACACAACAAAGTTCGCATTGCTTGTCGCGTTGCTGTGATGTTTCTCTCCCTCCGGATTAAATGGACAGTGACTCGAAAATCACTAAAATACATGAATACTAAATGAACAGTTTGCTCTGATGGCACAGTTCACATTGTGCGCAGCTTTCCGATTTAAACTGTTTTTTTCTCATCCTTATACTTCCTGTTTCATGGACTGTAACGGATTTGCTTATTTAGTAATTTTAATACAGAATTTACTTTGAAATTATAATCAGACACTCCAACGTCCCCTCTAAAAAACAATCGGCCGTGAAAAAGGCGGCATCCGCCAAAAGGCGCGCTGTTTGCATCCCTGCATAGAACGCAAAGATATTGTTATTATCTACAATGTATCTATTTGCTGGGGACGTTCGTGAACATCAAAGCTGCCACTTCGGGTCATTTTGAAAGTGAGTGCAATGTAGACCATAGAAAACTGTGTCACAACATGCCTGTCATGTCAACTTTTTTTTTGGTTTGTTTGTTTTATTGACGGGGTTGTCCCCGAGGATTTTTTTTTCAGCAGAGATAAAAACCAGAGGGGGGGGGGTGATCCCCCCCAGCAAATCGCACCCAGATTACATATATACATATCATTAGTGATAATTGTCATCATCACAATTTTTCTAATAAGCTATACAATAGTAATCATCATGATCATCATCATCAGTACCGTCATCATTACAGTTGTCATTGTTGTGGCACAATAAAGATGGCTTCACAACAACACATTTCCTCATGATATAGCTACACCTGGGGGATGGCCACGAGGTGACACTGTCAGACAGCAGGAGGTGAGATTGAACATGGCAGCGTACTGTTGCTAGACGCTGGGAATAACAACTACAACAACACGAGTGGATTCGATAGACTCAGCTTATTTTTTCCCCTCCCACTTATCAAAACTACAAAAATACAATTATTTAAGTGTGGAGAAGTTGGAAGAATTTATTGATAAATACTTTATACTCATGGAGAAAAGCGAACATGATGTGAATAACCCAAAAAAGAGAAAAAAGGACTGCCACTGACACAGACGATGTCCTCACTACTGAGGTTGAGGTGAGTGTCCTAGAATCAGTAAACAGAAAATTAACCATTCTTGAGGAATTACACCAAGAACTGCAACATGTTCGCGCTAGCCTGGAATACAGCCAGGCCCAAAATCCTAACCCTCAAAAATGACAATACAATACTGACACAGATGATCCACCGTCAAAATGCTCACCAAGCAAATGGACAATGTAATAAAAGAAAGCTGGTTAATGAAAGAAACTCTACTTGACATTCAATATTGAAGCATGCGTGATAATCTCATTTTCTCAGGAATACCCAAAAATCAGCAGGATAACCCAGAAAACACGATCTGAGAATTCATGCACACTGCGCTGAAACTTCCATCAGATACGATCGAGAAAATAACTTTCCACCAGGTCCATTGTCTCAGAGCGTGGGGTAAAGGAAATGGTCCTCACCCTATTATAGTGAAATTTGAACATTTTAAACACAGGGAACTGATTAAAAGCGAGGGAAAAGAGCTCAAAGGCACAAACTTTGGGCTCAATGACCAATTCCCTAAAGAAATAAACGAATGAAGGTAAAAACTGTTCCCAATTATGAAACAGCACCGGGCAAAGGGCAACTGCACATCAATTATCATGGACAAACTCTATATCAACGGACAACTATTCTGTGACAGCTCCATTACTCCTTGGCTGATTTGAGTTCCATAACTGTATCAAAACTTGAATAAATACAGTATAAAACCTCCTAATGTGATCTCACACATCTGATAACTTACTCAACCCTAAAGCAACTCTCTACCTTGCTTTCTGTCTCTCGCATTCAGCCTTCTCTGCTCTCTCTTTCTCTCCTACTCTCTTGCTCTCTCTTACTCGCTTGGTCTACCTCTGTGTACATCTGTGTGATTATGTCCTCTGTGTTTATGTAGACATAACAAATTGTATCATCGCACATATACACAGACGATATAAACACACATACTGTACAATAGTACAGTATGTGTGTTTATATCGTCTGTGTATATGTGCGATGATACAATTTTGTTGATTCACTGGGAGAGGAATGGATACAGTAAGAAAACTTATAATAACCCTAGGTATATAATAGGTGAGAGGCCGAGGGTTATAGAAACGGAGATCGGCACCACCCCCATGTGCCTCAAAGAGCTGGGTAGTACTGGGACAGGAGACTGCCTGGGAAGACCAGGTCCTGGTGTGGGACGGACTTTGATTATCTGTTGTACAGTGTCTTGCAAAATGATTCATCCCCCTTGGTGTTTGTTCTGTTTTGTTGCATTACAAGAAGGAATTAAAATGGATTTTTGGAGGGTTAGCACCATTTGATTTACATAACATGCCTACCATTTTAAAGGTGAAAATTGTTGCTTTATTGTGACACAAACAATTAAGATGAAAAAAAACCCCACAAATCTGAAGTGTGCATAGGTATTCACCCCTTTTGTATGAAACCCTGAAATAAGAGCTGGTCCAACCAATTCACTTCATAAGTCACATAATTAGTTAAGATCCACCTGTGTGCAATCAAAGTGTCACATGATCTGTCACATGATATCTGAGACAGAGTTGTGAAGAAGTATGGATCAGGGTTGGGTTATAAAAAAATATCCCAAACTTTGAATATCCCAGGAAGCAACATTAAATCCATTATAGCAAAATGGAAAGAATATGGCACCACTACAAACCTGACAAGAGAAGGCCGCCCACCAAAACTCACAGACCAGGCAAGGAGGGCATTAATCAGAGATGCAACAAGGACACCAAAGATAACACTGGAGGAGCTCCAACGATCCACAGTGGAGATAGGAGTATCTGTCCATAGACCACTTTAAGCCATACATTCCACAGAGTGAGGCTTTATGGAAGAGTGGCCAGAAAAAAGTCATTGCTCAAGAAAACATGTTTGGAGTTTGCCCAACAGCATATGGCAGGTTCTCCAATTACATGGAAGAAGATTCTCTGGTCGAATTAGACTAAAATTGACCTTTTTGGCCATCATGGGAAACGTCATGTGTGGCACAAACCCAACACCCTGAAAACACCATTCCTACAGTGAAGCATGGTGGTGGCAGCATCACGCTGTGGGGATATTTTTCATCTGCAGGGACAGGAAAGCTGGTCAGGACTGAAGGAAAGATGGATGGCATTAAATACAGGGCAATTCTGGAGGAAAACCTGTTTGAGTCAGCCAGAGGTTTGAGACTGGAACGAAGATTCATGGTCTAGCAGGACAATGACCCTAAACATACTGCTAAAGCGAAACTGGAGTGGTTTAAAGGGAAACATTTAAATTTCTTGGAATGGCCTAGTCAAAGCCCTGACCTCAATCCAACTGAGAATCTGTGACATAACTTGAAGATTGCTGTATACCAACGCAACCCATCTAACTTGAAGGAATTGGAGCAGTTTTGCCTTGAGGAATGGACAAAAATCCCAGTGGCTAGATGTGCTAAGCTAATAGAAACATACCCCAAGAGACTTGCAGCTGTAATTGCAGCAAAAGTATTGACTATAAAGTATTGATTGGGGGAGATACCTATGCACACTCCAGATTTCGGATTTTTTTTTTTAAATCTTAATTATTGTTTGTGTCACAATAAAAAAAAATCATGTATAAAGTTGTAGGCATGTTGTGTAAATCAATGGTGCTAACCCCCCAAAAATCCATTTTAATTCCAGCTTGTAATGCGACAAAAAAGGACAAACACAAAGGCAGATGAATACTTTTGCAAGACACTGTCTATGAAATGTTATCATGTATAAACTAATGTGAAGGTCTGTTATTTGAGCCAGACTTAGGAATCAAGTTCTGCACAGGATATGTGTTCATGAGAGAGACAGACAGGCCTACCTGGATTATCTGGACCTGTAACAGGAAGTTCTGCTTCAACAATTATATGTTCAGTTGTCTGGTCAATAACAGCAGACATTATCAGTCACGTTCTAAAAAAGCCTGGAACATTTAACAATTTATTTGGTTCTGTGTAATTTCATAAAACAGAAACATAAGGATTCAGTAGGAGAGATGAAGTCATGCCAGTTCTCACCACAATGTAAATCATCTCATCTCATTATCTCTAGCCACTTTATCCTGTCCTACAGGGTCGCAGGCAAGCTGGAGCCTATCCCAGCTGACTATGGGCGAAAGGCGGGGTACACCCTGGACAAGTCGCCAGGTCATCACAGGGCTGACACATAGACACAGACAACCATTCACACTCACATTCACACCTACGGTCAATTTAGAGTCACCAGTTAACCTAACCTGCATGTCTTTGGACTGTGGGGGAAACTGGAGCACCCAGAGGAAACCCACGCGGACACGGGGAGAACATGCAAACTCCGCACAGAAATGCCCTCGCCGGCCACGGGGCTCGAACCCAGACCTTCTTGCTGTGAGGCGACAGCGCTAACCACTACACCCAAGGCCGGATTAACTATATGGGCCTGCGGCACAGTGCCCAGGGGCACTAACCACTCACAGCCAGTGGGGGGGGCACCACATGACAGAAACTTTAAAAATATTTTTCGTGAATGTTTGTACACTTAAAATGGTTATACACTTGACATTGTTAAATAGTCATATATAATTCATTATGAACACTAATTTCATAAGAACAACAATAATCATAATTCTGAGCAAGAGTGGCCTATGTGACCATTAACCCCCCTTTCCTCAACCTGTCAGTTGAGCCAGTCCACCTACGGTGAAATGTATCAATTTTTTAAAAAACGCGGTAGAAATGAAAAAATGGACAGACATCAATTGAGTAGTTGTGCGAAGAGAAAGTTAAAAAAAAAGAGACTCCAGGCGTGTAGCTGCAATTAAAAATGTTCCAGTGTTAGATCGTTTTTTTATAAAAACATCGACAACTAGGGCGGCACGGTGGTGTAGTGGTTAGCGCTGTCGCCTCACAGCAAGAAGGTCCTGGGTTCGAGCCCCGGGGCCGGCGAGGGCCTTTCTGTGTGGAGTTTGCATGTTCTCCCCGTGTCCGCGTGGGTTTCCTCCGGGTGCTCCGGTTTCCCCCACAGTCCAAAGACATGCAGGTTAGGTTAACTGGTGACTCTAAATTGACCATAGGTGTGAATGGTTGTCTGTGTCTATGTGTCAGCCCTGTGATGACCTGGCGACTTGTCCAGGGTGTACCCCGCCTTTCGCCCATAGTCAGCTGGGATAGGCTCCAGCTTGCCTGCGACCCTGTAGAAGGATAAAGCGGCTAGAGATAATATGAGACATCGACAACTGCTGTCACTACCAGCGCTGAAGCCGAAGCTAGTGAAATCATCGATGCTAGTGAGGGAGATGGCCCTGCTCGCACTAGCTGGGGAGATGCTACAACCACACCCAGTGTTAGCCGAGGGGTCGATGACGACGAGGATCCCCTTGAGGAAGATGGGAGCGAGGGAGACCCTGGGGAGGAGGATATGTGCGAAGCCACTTTAAGCCAGGTAGAGATCAGTTCACACCATGGTGACGAGAAGGAAGACGAGGGATGTTATTTGAATTTATATTTCGAATTGAGACATTTGAATGTGTTGCCTAGATCGATGCTATTTTAATTGATACACATTTTGAATTGACACATTTGAATATGCTGTATTGTATATAGATGGATGCTGTTTAAATTGCTGATGCTGTTTGAATTGATACACATTTTGAATTGAGACATTTTAATATGGATAGAATAGAGTATGGATGCTTTGAAGGTTTTTATTGAGACATACAAATATATGCTGCTCATTTTTGAATAAGACATTTCAATATGCCTACATGCATATCGTTGGTTGTTTTCAGTGAATTTGATGGGCTGATGTAGCCTACTTAATAAATTTTCAATGAGGAAGAATGACCTTGTTTATGTGTACTATTGTTTATATGCTACTATTTTTGACAGCAAAGGGCAAGGTTTGTGTGTGCAGGAGGTTACTGAACGCATGCGCGCAGGGTGGTGGGGGGCACTTGAGGTATAGTGCCCAGGGGCACCGCATTGGCTTAATACGGCACTGACTACACCACCGTGCCGCCCAATGTAAATCAGTTTGTTGAAAATAAGTACGTTATGATTTGTGTATGGTGGCCTAATCTAACCTCCCTCCATTTTGCTGTTTAAATATGGTGTAGCAGTTATAACGAAATGTCACAAAATGGCGGCCGGATCACAGTTCTGGTTTAAACAACACTGTGAGAGGTTTTGTTCTCCCGTAATTGTATTACTTAACCAGTGTTTGTCTATTTTTCGGAACATTGTCTTCGTTTTCTATCACTTTATTCTGTTCCTCGAGTTATTTAGGCAAGACTCTGTAAAAACTGAACAATTCTATCCTATTTTGCAGCAGCTCGCTGGAGAAACAGAGTGCGCTCCACAGTCCCACCTAGCGGCGCTCCGTGAAATATCAACTGACCTTTTGAGATTTGAAGAAATATTTCAAGCCATTTTGTGTGAATTCAAAATGTTTTTTGCTGTCGATAAGTTAGAGTGAACTTATAGTAAATAATAAATATGCAAACAAAACTTAAATGAATATTAGGTATTTTTTACTTAAACTTCTTGTTGTTGCTGTTGATTATGCACAGTTGTCCAAACTACTTTGTGGAATGTAAGGAAAGAAGATATTTAATGACATATCACTGTACTCTCAGCCAGTAAGATATTTTTTTTTCAGAATAAAATATTAACAAGGTTTCCTCTTTGTTCTGCTTATGTTAATAAAAAAAAAAAAATCCAGTCTTGTTCCTAAATTAAATCACATGCTTGCAGATGTTTATGCTCATCATAGTTATGAGTGATTCAACAACACAAATGTACAACATAAATCCTATTTTTGTCAGGGATTGGGTAGGAGACAGATGTAAGTGCAGAAAAGATTTTATTAAGAAAGGTAAACATATAGGCTCCAGCTTGCCTGCGACCCTGTAGAAGGATAAAGCGGCTAGAGATAATGAGATGAGGTAAACATATGCAAACAATCCAAATTGGTGAGCGGAAATCAAACAGTAAACTAGCAAAAGGTCAAGTGAGGCACAAACAGGCTATCAAAGACACAGACAAAAGCACAATCAGAAAATGGGAACAATAGTCAAGAAACCAGGAGATAAACACAGGAAATATAAAGCTTAGTAATGTACACCAATGTATCGCAATAGCCTACTTCGCACTGAATGTGCGGTTTCTCAGTCTTTATATCGGCGCATTGATGCGCCCGAATCCTGTGCAGGTGTGCATGATTAACAGTGCGTGTGCGAGAGTCCACTTGGTGCACGCGCAGTCTGGAGCGTGCCTGAGAGTCCAACAGATGCACGCAGGCCTGACAATTTTAAGACATTGTATATATTGATAGGGAAAAGGGGATTACAGAGTGAATATTGACAAAAAGTTTGTGTGCAACAGGGTGAACTTGATTCCTGTGCTACGCATGTTCCTATGTTCAAATGGAAACATGTTCCTACCTTTTTGTTTTATTTTTTTAATCATAAGATAATTAACTTGTTCCCACATGATGATAATGTGTGCACAAGAAAATGAATGAATCTATCTATCACCGTCCCATAAGGTTAAGGTCATCGACCTCTCGGCTAACACTGGGTGTGGTTGTAGCATCTCCCCAGCTAGTGTGAGCAGGGCCATCTCCCTCACTAGCATCGATGATTTCACTAGCTTCGGCTTCAGCGCTGGTAGTGACAGCAGTTGTCGATGTCTCATATTATCTCTAGCCGCTTTATCCTTCTACAGGGTCGCAGGCAAGCTGGAGCCTATCCCAGCTGACTATGGGCGAAAGGCGGGGTACACCCTGGACAAGTCGCTAGGTCATCACAGGGCTGACACATAGACACAGACAACCATTCACACTCACATTCACACCTACGGTCAATTTAGAGTCACCAGTTAACCTAACCTGCATATCTTTGGACTGTGGGGGAAACCGGAGCACCCGGAGGAAACCCACGCAGACACGGGGAGAACATGCAAACTCCACACAGAAAGGCCCTTATGGGACGGTGATAGATAGATTCATTCATTTTCTTGTGCACACATTATCATCATGTGGGAACAAGTTAATTATCTTATGATTAAAAAAATAAAACAAAAAGGTAGGAACATGTTTCCATTTGAACATAGGAACATGCGTCTATGTTTTTATAACTGAATCTGATTTTGTAAAGATTCACACATGAAATTCTTCCACAATAAACTGACTGCTGTTGCCAACAATCTGAATAACATTAGAAAAAAAAATACAGTTGGATGTGAATATAGCTTTTGTTATTACTGTTATAAAGTCTGTCTCCCTAAACATTATCAAGACTCAGTTGAGTTTATCTTCAGCTTGGTCTCGATTATTTTCTTTTCTTTGGGGGGGGGGTCTTCATCCGTTCAAAAATATCCACCTGACATTACTGAATGAAGGTGTAGTAATGTCTCTTCTCTTCCAGCGGATGTTGCCACTTTCACATAATGTGTTAAGAGTTGCTCATCACCCTGTAAAAGGTGGAGAGAAAGGAAATAAAGTATGACAGAGGTAAGAATGAATGCTTCAGTCGGTCAGTTAGTAATCTCTGGGGTTATGATCACAACTAAAACAGCACTACATATGAATAAAAGGCCACAAGTCTCCTTGAAATATTGAATAAACAGCCTACCGTACATTAATTATGAAGATGTCACAGTAAAGAAACCAATATTATCCCTTCAAAGTTTCTGTAGGACTTAAACAACTATCATTACACCTTTAGTTTTCTTGACTGTAGGACTTTGGGGGCTGAATTCTTTGTTAATGAGATCATTCGATATGGACCCTCCAACTCTGTGAGAAGAGAAAGAAAACAAAACAATGGCACAATGAGAAGCTAGATCTGCTTCCAAAACAAATCAATAAATAATATTTATTATATAGACTAGCTGACTAGGCTCCAGCTTGCCTGCGACCCTGTAGAACAGGATAAAGCAGCTAGAGATAATGAGATATAGACTAGCTGACTAGGCTCCAGCTTGCCTGTGACCCTGTAGAACAGGATAAAGCGGCTAGAGATAATTGTTAGGGTTCTGCTGGGATTCGAACCTGCTTCGTTGGTGTGATAATCCAGCAAACCCCCACTAGGCCACCAGGGGGATGACTCAAATGCAGAGGCATGAGGCAGAAGTAGAAAAAAGTATCAAAAGGTTTATTTACAATATATACACAAGAAAAATCCAAAAAGTAATAATCCAAAAACACTCAGAAGATATAAGGGAAAAAATAAAAATAAAAAATCCAAAAGTACAAAACAAAAGCCAAAAAACCAGAAAAGAAAAGGCAAAAATACCAAAGCTCAGAAGATCCAAAAACACAGTAACTACAAGGTCCAAAAGAAAAGCAAAGTGCAAAACAAAGAACACGGTACAGAGGAAACTGGAGATAAACATAACAGCTCAAAGACTCCGTGACAAGAGGACTGAACTCAGGGGGTATAAATACACAAACTAAATTGAAAACAGGTGAAGATAATCAGGACTAAACAGGCAATTAACACAAACACAAAACACAGGAACAGTGGCGGCCTCTAGAGGCCAAAATAAACATGACACGAAAAGGAAATAACAGCGGCCTCTAGAGGCCAAAACAGTCCTAGTCCTAACAATAATGAGATAATGAGATGTATTATATAGACACAAGGATTTTACTGGGAAATACGTCACTCATATTTTTCATATGAACTACTTCTGGGACACTGAGGAACTTTTTTTTTTTCAATATCCTCACTCGTGAGGAAATCGATGATTTTGGTAAATTTGAGTATCATCACCACATCGTGGTGTAGTGGTTAGCGCTGTCGCCTCACAGCAAGAAGGTCCTGGGTTCGAGCCCCGGGGCCGGCGAGGGCCTTTCTGTGTGGAGTTTGCATGTTCTCCCCGTGTCCGCGTGGGTTTCCTCCGGGTGCTCCGGTTTCCCCCACAGTCCAAAGACATGCAGGTTAGGTTAACTGGTGACTCTAAATTGACCGTAGGTGTGAATGTGAGTGTGAATGGTTGTCTGTGTCTATGTGTCAGCCCTGTGATGACCTGGCGACTTGTCCAGGGTGTACCCCGCCTTTCGCCCGTAGTCAGCTGGGATAGGCTCCAGCTTGCCTGCGACCCTGTAGAAGGATAAAGCGGCTAGAGATAATGAGATGAGATGAGATCACCACATCGTCATAATTTGGGAACCACATTATCAGCTTGAAGCACTCTGGTGAGATAGAAATTCAAATAATTTAAAAAAATGGTTAATTTAAAAGTCATTTTGAAATGCGAGTTTTACAGCCTGATTATGTTTCTGCTTCAACTCACCTTGAGACACATCAGGACTTAAATCCAGTTGCCTAAATTCATGGTCCTCCTTTGATGTAAAGGGGTAATCTGCACTGAGCAAGTTATACAGAAGTATTCCCAGACTACAGATTGTATCAGGAATGCCCATGTACTCTGTATACATCAGCCACTCAAGAGGTATAAATTCTCAGTGCCTGAGTGAGAAAGATTACCATCAGAAAGGTTACAAATATTACCAAAAAAAAAATCTCCACTGCATTCGCTTTGATTATCTCATCTCATTATCTCTAGCCGCTTTATCCTGTTCTACAGGGTCACAGGCAAGCTGGAGCCTATCCCAGCTGACTATGGGCGAGAGGGGGGGTACACCCTGGACAAGTCGCCAGATCATCACAGGGCTGACACATAGACACAGACAACCATCTCATTTCATCTCATTATCTGTAGCCACTTTATCCTGTCCTACAGGGTCGCAGGCAAGCTGGAGCCTATCCCAGCTGATTACGGGCGAAAGGCGGGGTACACCCTGGACAAGTCGCCAGATCATCACAGGGCTGACACATAGACACAGACAAACATTCACACCTACGGTCAATTTAGAGTCACCAGTTAACCTAACCTGCATGTCTTTGGACTGTGGGGGAAACCGGAGCACCCAGAGGAAACCCACGCGGACACGGGGAGAACATGCAAACTCCGCACAGAAAGGCCCTCGTCGGCCACGGGGCTCGAACCCGGACCTTCTTGCTGTGAAGCAACAGCGCTAACCACTACACCACTGTGCCACCCCGCTTTGATTATATTGTGGCAGCGGGGGTGTGGTCTGGCACTGGTCTGTGACAGGGGGGAGGAGTCAGGGAAGGTAAGTGGCAGAATCACTACACCTGAGAGCAATTAACCTGTGTTTGTGTGTCTTCCCAGTGACCGCGCCTGACTTAAGGAGGGAGAGTGAGAGCAGAAGGAGCTCTTCCCCGAACCAGACGCCAGTGTGTGTGTGTGTGTGTGTCTGTAAATTGCATAGTTGTTAGACTGAAAAGTGTAGCAATAAAACGCTATATCAACCTGAACTCTGTCCTGCTGTCTTCTGTGCTCCACCCTTGTGCAAGAACCACTACAGTGGTGCTGAAACCCGGGAATTTGGAGCGCAGATGCCGAACCGCCCCATGGAGTCTTCCCCGTTCGCCGACCTGGTCCACGCCCTCGCCACAACCCAGCAAAGCCAGCACCAGGCGCTAGTCACGCTCCGTAAGGAGCAGGAGCAGCGATTGGAGGCCCTGGTGTTGGCCCAGCAAGAGGATCGACGGGCGTTCCGGCACCTCCTCGCGTTGGCGGGGTTTACCGACGCTCCCACCGCGGGCCCGTCCCCCCTCACCCTGACAAAGATGGGCCCGCAGGATGACCCTGAGGCTTTCATCACGCTCTTTGAGCAAGTCACAGAGACCTCGGTGTGGCTGATGGATCAGTGCGCGGTGCGCCTCCTCCCCCTGCTAACGGGAGAGGTGCAGCTGGCTGCGCTACAGCTCCCCACTGACCGCCGGCTGGCCTATGCGGACCTTCACTGGGCTGTCCTCCAGCGTGTGGGGCACACCCCCGAACAGCAGCACCAGCGCTTCCGCGCTTTGCGCTTGGAGGAAGTCAGCCGGCCGTTCGTGTTTGGCCAGCAACTCTGGGACGCCTGCTGGCGGTGGCTGAGGGCCGACAACTGCAACACCGAGGGGATCGTTGACCGGGTGGTGCTGGAGCAGTTCATAGCGCGCTTGCCAACAGGAACCACGGAGTGGGTCCAGTGCCACCGCCTGGCGTCGCTGGATCAGGCCATCGAGCTGGTGGAGGACTATTTGGCGGCTGTTCCGGTGGCAGGACAGCAGACAGCCTCTTCTCTTCTCTCCTCTTCTCTCTCTCTCTCCCCCTCCTCCTGTGTCCCGTCCTTGCCCCATTCCCCCACCGCGGAGGCGGGGGCCGGCACTACCCCAGCCGGCCCGCCGCACCCACGGTGCCCTCCCGTTTCTCCCTTCTGTGTCTGTCTCTCCCCCCCCTCAGGTGAGTGAGCCCCAGAACACCAGTGCAGAGAGGAAGCCCGGGCCGGTTGGCTGGCGCTGCGGGGAGCCGGGCCACCTCCAACAGCAGTGCACGACAATGGAGGTGGGTGCGGTGGTTCAGATCCCCGATGCGCCAGAAGCCGCCCTCGATCGGGCCGGAGCATATCGCATACCGGTGAGTATTCAAGGGGATACATATCAGGCGTTGGTGGATTCCGGTTGTAATCAAACCTCAATTCACCAAAGCCTGGTGCAAAACGAGGCATTGGGGGGAGCACAGGGGGTGAAGGTGTTGTGTGTGCACGGGGATGTTCACAGCTACCCTTTGGTGTCGGTCCACATTTTCTTCTGAGGGGAAAAATTTATAGTAAAGGCGGCGGTTAATCCTCGCCTCACCCACTCGATCATTTTGGGGACTGATTGGCCGGGATTCGGGGAGTTGATGAGCCATTTAGTAACGAGTGGGTCCTGCCATACGTCAGCAGGGGGAGGTCCCGGTGTCGCCTTGGCGGGAGCAGCTGTCACAGAGCCGTCTACATCATCTCCACATAGGCGTGAGGAGCCACAGGCTCCTCCTCTTTCTCTTGGGGAATCCCTTGCGGATTTCCCGTTAGAACAGTCGCGGGACAAGACTCTGCGGCATGCGTTTGACCAAGTGAGAGTAATCAATGGTCAAACACTCCCGCCGAACGGCACCCTGTCCTTCCCCTATTTTTCTATTATGAAGGATAGATTATACCGAGTGACCCAGGACACTCAGACGAAAGAGCAAGTCATGCAGCTTTTAATTCCAAAGAGCCGCCGGGAATTGGTATTCCAGGCGGCTCACTTTAATCCCATGGCTGGACACTTAGGGCAGGATAAGACACTAGCCCGAATAATGGCCTGATTCTATTGGCCGGGGATTCGCGGCGACGTTCGTAGGTGGTGTACGGCGTGCCGCGAATGCCAGTTAGTAAATCCAGCGGCCATTCCAAAAGCGCCTTTGCGCCCTCTACCATTAATCGAGACCCCATTCAAAAGAGTTGGGATGGATCTCGTTGGGCCATTAGATCGGTCAGCACGAGGGTACCGCTTTATATTAGTTCTGGTGGACTATGCAACGCGATACCCGGAAGCAGTGCCTCTGCGCAATATCTCAGCACGCAGTATTGCGGAGGCACTCTTCCGCGTTATCTTCCAAGTTGGAATCCCGAAAGAGATTCTGATTGACCAAGGCACCACGTTTAAGTCATGGACACTGCGCGAACTGTATGGGTTATTGGGGATTAAGCCGATCCGCACCAGTGTGTATCACCCACAGACAGACGGTTTAGTTGAACGGTTCAACCACACCCTCAAGAATATAATTAAAAAATTCGTAAGTGAGGACGCACGTAATTGGGATAAGTGGCTCGAGCCCTTGCTGTTTTCAGTGCGAGAGGTCCCCCAAGCCTCCATGGGGTTCTCCCCATTTGAATTATTATATGGGCTTAAGCCACGCGGCATCCTAGATGTGCTGCGGGAAAATTGGGAGGAGGGACCTTCACAAAGCAAAAACGAAATTCAATATGTTATGGACCTGCACACAAAACTCCACACCCTCACCCACCTAACCCAGGAGAATTTGCGGCAGGCCCAAGAACGGCAAACTCGCCTGTACAACAAGGGTACGCGCCTTAGAGAGTTCGCACCGGGAGATAAAGTACTCGTACTGTTGCCCACATCGAGCTCCAAATTGGTCGCCAAGTGGCAAGGACCCTTTGAGGTCACATGGCGAGTCAGGGACATCGACTACGAGGTGAGGCGAATGGACAGGGGTGGGGCGCTACAGATTTACCACCTCAATCTGCTTAAACTCTGGAATGAGGAGATCCCTATGGCGTTGATGTAAGTGGTTCCGGAGAAGGCGGAGCTGGGGCCGGAGGTTCAAAAAGGGGCATTAGCATCATGTATCCCTCCGGTCCCCTGTGGAGACCACCTCTCCCCGACCCAACTTGCGGAGGTCGCCCAGTTGCAGACCAAGTTTTCGGATGTGTTCTCGCCCCTGCCCGGGCGCACTGACCTCATAGAGCACCACACAGAGACACCCCCGGGGGTGGTAGTGCGTAGCCGCCCTTACAGGCTACCCAAACAAAAAAAAAGGTGGTTCGGGAAGAACTCGAGGCCATGCTCGAAATGGGCATCGTCGAGGAGTCCCACAGTGACTGGAGCAGCCTGGTGGTCTTGGTACCCAAGGCCGACGGGTCGGTCCGGTTCTGTGTGGACTATAGAAAAGTCAACGCGGTGTCTAAATTTGATGCATACCCAATGCCTCAGATTGATGAGTTGCTCGATCGACTAGGCACGGCTCACTTTTATTCGACACTGGATTTGACAAAGGGATACTGGCAGATCCCCTTGACTCCACTATCCCGAGAAAAAACGGCCTTTTCCACACCTTTCGGATTGCACCAATTCATCACACTTCCTTTTGGGCTGTTTGGGGCGCCCACTACGTTTCAGCGGCTGATGGACAGGGTCCTCCGCCCCCACGCTACTTATGTGGCCGCTTACCTCGATGACATCATCGTCTATAGTAATGACTGGCCGAGGCACCTCGAACATCTGAGGGCCGTCCTTAGGTCGCTGAGGCGAGCAGGGCTCACAGCCAACCCAAAGAAGTGTGCGATTGGGTGGGTGGAAGTACGGTATCTGGGCTTCCACTTGGGCAACGGGCAGGTGCATCCCCAAATTAATAAGATGGCAGCAATTGAGGCCTGCCCAAGGCCCAAGACCAAAAAGGGGGTGAGACAGTTCCTGGGGCTGGCTGGCTATTACTGTAGGTTTATACCTAATTATTCGGACGTCACCAGCCCACTGACTGATCTGACTAAAAAGGGGGCACCAGATCCGGTCCAGTGGATGGAGCAATGCCAGCGGGCTTTCTCTGAGGTAAAGGCTGCACTGTGTGGAGGGCCACTTTTACACTCCCCTGACTTCTCTCTCCACTTTATGTTGCAGACAGATGCGTCAGACAGAGGGCTGGGGGCTGTTTTGTCCCAGGAGGTGGAGGAGGAGGACCGCCCAGTCTTGTACATCAGCAGGAAGCTGTTGGTGCGTGAGGGGCGCTACAGCACCATCGAGAAAGAGTGCTTGGCGATCAAGTGGGTGGTCCTTGCCCTCCGTTACTACCTGCTGGGACGCCCTTTCACCCTCTGTTCAGACCACACACCCCTCCAGTGGCTCCACTGCATGAAGGATGCCAACGCGTGGATCACCCGTTGGTATCTGGCACTCCAACCCTTTAATTTCAATGTAGTCCACAGGCCGGGGGCGCAGATGGTCGTGGCGGACTTCCTCTCCTGCCAAGGGGGGGGGAGTCGGCTGCAGGCCGGACGGCCGCCTGGCCTGAGTCGGGCGGTGGGGGTATGTGGCAGCGGGGGCGTGGTCAAGCGCTGGTCTGTGACAGGGGGGCGGAGTCAGGGAAGGTAAGTGGCAGAATCACTACACCTGAGAGCAATTAACCTGTGTTTGTGTGTCTTCCCAGTGACCGCACCCGACTTAAGGAGGGAGAGCAAGAGCAGAGGGAGCTCTTCCCCGAACCAGACGCCAGTGTGTGTGTGTGTGTGTGTGTGTCTGTAAATTGCATAGTTGTTTGACTGAAAAGTGTAGCAATAAAAACGCTATATCAACCTGAACTCTGTCCTGCCTTCTTCTGTGCTCCACCCTTGTGCAATAACCGCTACATATATACTATGAAATTACCTGAAGGTTCTTCATAGGGTGTGTCCTTCAGAAGTGCACCACAGCCAAAATCATTCAGTTTGACGTGCAAGGTATCGGTGTTGTTGAGGAGATTCTCTGCCTTGATGTCCCACTGGAACACTCCATGATCCCAGCAATGACGAGCCACCGGAAACACCTGCACCATGATGTCTCAAGTCTGTGCTTCAGACAAACGGCTGTTCTGAGACTCAATGAAATTAAAGAGGTCCATACAGGGGCTGGGCCATTCCAGGAACAACACGTACTTGTGGGCCATGTCAGACCACTCCAAGAGCTCCACCACATTGCTATAGCAAGGTGGCTTGGACACCATCTTCATTAGTACCATCTCTGATTTCTTGCTGATGATTTTACTGTCTTCTTTGAGAACATTTTGCCCCAGATAATCTTTGAACCTCTCTCTGGGTTTATCCCAATGAAACTGCAAACACAGCAGTATAGCAAGTATAGAGCAATGATAATTTGGTGACAAGTGAAATGAGGCATGCAAAGAACATAAAGAAAGTTAGATTTAAGGAACAAGGTGTCTTACCTCTGAATGAACTCAGTACAAGAGGTTGCTCCTGTACTGTAAACAGAACATGTAGTGCACTGTGAACAAAGTTGTAAGTCCATTCAGGAAAAATCTTGGAAGACCAAACCAGTGTTGGGATAACGAATTGCAAAGTAACATCTTGCAGTCATTTCATTACTTTTCTGCATAACAAAGTAAAGTAACACATTACAGTTCAAATTTGTTACTGGATTATTGTCTAAAAAAGGTCTATTCTTTTCTACAAACTAAAAGGAATATGTGTAGAATTTTGTCATATTCTTTTCTACATCTTCAAAATGCTTTCTATTCGATCATATTTCCCTCTGTTCTCTTATAATATACTCTATTATATTGTCCTAATGTCTATCCTATTATTATTATTATTATTATTATTATTATTGTCATGCTGTCTTCTGTTCTGTGCACATGCACTCTATTCTCTATGTTCTATCTTAATATATACTAATTTGTCATATTCTATTCTCTCCTAAGTTATCCTACTCTATCCTATTCTATTCTCTGTTTCTATCCATAATGCATTACAGTGCCATTCCTACTGTAGGTCTGGGTATGACTTTAAACTGCAACTGGTGGCGAGTCTCAGGTCCAGGAGGACTTGAGTATTGGGGAAAGTGGAGTTACCCCTTAATCACCATTGCTCCCAGGTCCATTCTGACCTGGAGTGGTAGCACCTGCCTGGGTTCCAGCTATGGGTTAAATAGTGCATCACCAATAAGGTGCTGGCAGTAGGGTGCTTTTTGGTGCATTGTGGCAGATGAACCCAACAGGGTCAATGGCACACCACCTGATGGCATGCGGAAGAGCCACTCAAATGGCCAACGGATGGCATCACTCAGCAAGTCAGTTGTCACTGTGGGGCAACTACCATACCCGTCAGGTCTTTGGCACTTATGTGCACCACTTGGTATCAGGTCTGGGGTTCTGGAGAGACAACACGATGGGGGCACAACATTATTTCATTCATTCATTCATTCATTATCTCTAGCCGCTTTATCCTTCTACAGGGTCGCAGGCAAGCTGGAGCCTATCCCAGCTGACTACGGGCGAAAGGCGGGGTACACCCTGGACAAGTCGCCAGGTCATCACAGGGCTGACACATAGACACAGACAACCATTCACACTCACATTCACACCTACGGTCAATTTAGAGTCACCAGTTAACCTAACCTGCATGTCTTTGGACTGTGGGGGAAACCGGAGCACCCGGAGGAAACCCACGCGGACACGGGGAGAACATGCAAACTCTACACAGAAAGGCCCTCGCCGGCCCCGGGGCTCGAACCCAGGACCTTCTTGCTGTGAGGCGACAGCGCTAACCACTACACCACCGTGCCGCCCCACAACATTATTTGTCTTACCTTACTGTGCAAGGCGCTTCATGAGGAAAGGAGAATAAGTCTGGTGTGCTCTGGTGTGGGCCTCGCAGCCTATCTGTGTTTCTGCGCATCCTAATGAAGCAGTCATCATCACTAGTGATGGACAGCCGATGATGAGTGGATTATTGAAGTGTCCTTTCCTGAAATTACCCATGCCTTATCAATGCATTTTTTTGTACTGTTGAATATTTAAATTTAATTTATTAAAAGGATATTTCTGGTCCTGGGCTAAGCTGGCATGTTTATTTTTGTCACTGGTCAGAAATGTGAATTCATGATGAATGAGGCTGCTCTTTTTTGAGTAGCAAGATGTGAAACGCATGCGTGCTTAGGCTGAGATAGAGGTACAGTTATTATAGAGTTTAATTTGAGTCACAGATCAGGGAATAGAAACATGGAAAAAGAGACAAGGGCTTCAATCACCGGAGATACTTTCATTATTTTCAGTTTACTGGACAGAAAGACAAATATTTCTGTGAAATGTAAGCTATGTCCAGGTGAGAAACGCCTTTCTATTGCTGCAAATTCAGTGAGCAACCTGTCCAAACACCTATTGAGGTTGCATGGTTGCACAAAGCTGGTGGCGAAAGATCCTCAGGTCAACCATACTGACGGAGAGACTCAGAGTGTCCCAGCACCACCTGAAGAGGCTAAACTTGATTTACGTCCAGAAGTGCATTAGTCCGGGAGCCAAAGGCCCAAATTTGGCTGAACCTGGCTTCGTCAGTTAAAGTTTTTTTTTTTGCTGTTTGTTGTTGTCCAAGGTCTACTCATTAAGATAAGAGAGGGTGCCCGGTGATATCCCTTGGGCAATTCCGGATATTGGCCCTTTATTGTTGGATGTGCTGCAGTCATAGCCTAAATTCTGACATTTTGACATTCTTCACTTTATGTTCACCAAAGTCTATATATCATACTTATTTTTGTGTTTGTTAACATAATAGGATGAGTTTAAGGCCTGGGGGTGGGGTTCCAGCCATGGTTGGGGGTGTGGCCATGCAATTGGGGGCGGGGCTTATACCAAAAAGCCCTTTATTACTCTATTACTTTGGTTGTTAATGCGAGCCTTAAATTATTAGGCATACACTCCATTGTCATCCTTGTGTTTACTTCTGCAGGGGCATATGAGGGACACAATTAGCTAATTCAAGCCAACTTGTGTAGCTATCTTGCTAACTCTGTCAATCACACTGCCCCCAAAAGATCACAGCACGCATAAGCTAAGCAGAGAAACTATTTGACTGTAATCATGAAAGAGCAGTGACATGTACTCACTGCTCACCAGTGAATTAGACCCATAGTTTCACAACACTGGCTAGCACACCCAACTCTCACCTAGTAAATGCTAGTCACTGATTTTTTTAAGCTAATACATTAAGCTAATAGATTGCTTATTTTAATGATATTGACTGTTGAAATAGTAATGTCCCTGGTTCCCTAGTAAAATTCATGGCATTGTCCCCGATTATCATCTCAAAAGTCTGTTAACCTTACCCTCACCCCCACTCCAAACCACACTGCTTGTGGACTGAGAGTCATGTGCACTAGCCAGTCCACTGACTAGCACGACTTTTAAAATGTTGGGCAGTAAGGTTTCCTTAAGCTAATACATTAAGCTAATAGATTGCTTATTTTTACGATATTGACTGTTGAAATAGTAATGTTCCTGGTTCCCTAGTAAAATTCAGGGCATTGTCCCCGATTCACCCCCACTCCAAACCACACTGCTCTTCCACTGACTAGCATGACTTTTAAAACGTTGGGGAGTAAGGTTTACTTAACATTCTCCTCTGTACTAGCTGGCATCCAGTACATAAGCATATTTTTACAGACACTAAGCAATGGCAAAGGGTTTAGAGGGTTTTATTTTTCATCTGAACTCTTAGTTCTTTCCTTAAATAGTTTTTGTGTTTTGTGTGTGTGTGTTTGCATACTGTATGTAATTATTTTACATAATTATTGCTCATTAGTGTGTGTGCATGTGTATGTGTGCGCGTGTGCATGCATGCATGCACGTACATGCTTTATGTACTGTAGTTCTTGTATCAAAATTGTTAATTTTGCAAATTTATGAAAGGGTCAATTACACGTTTGACTAATTTGAATGACAGTAAAGCGTGAATACTGTACAGCCAATTTGGTTAATTGAAAATCAGTATCTTTTGCTATTCTTGTGTGTGTGTGCGCATGCTGTATATGCCATTTTGCATGCTTGATATATTGCATACTGTAGTTTTACATAGTGGATCACTGGTGTGAGTGTATATGCATGCTGTATATAGTTCTATTGCATGCTGTATACAGTTCTTTTACATAGTGGATCACTGGTGTGAATGTATATGCATGCTGTATATATTTCTATTTCATGCTGTATATACAGTAGTTCTTTTACATAGTGGATCACTGGTGTGAGTGTATGCATGCTGTATATAGTTCGTTTACATAGTGGATCATTGGTGTGAGTGTATGCATGCTGTATATAGTTCTTTTACATAGTTATTGGTCATTAGTGTGTGTGTGTGCATGCTGTATAGTTCTTACATAGATATTGATCATTATTTTGTATTAACTGTAGAGTTTATGTAATTTGGAAAAGTCATGAAAGGGTTAATTAATCCACATTTGATGTATTTGAATGACAAATATAGAGAAAAATGTGAATACCTATCAGATACAGCCAACTTGGTGCATTTAATATCAGTATTTACACTGATATTATTTTTTTTGTATTTTCTTCCATTATTTGGGCGTATAGGGCATTAAAGGGTTAATATATTAAATTGCCCAAGGGATATCACCGGGCACCCTCTTAAATCTTGAAGAGCTACCTCAAATCTATAAGATAAAGCAAAAAAAAAAAAAACTTCAACCAAAAATTCCGGGTCCGACCCCATGGCTCCCGGACTACATGTGACACAGGGACAGATTAACAGCAACGTATACAGTGGAGGAAATTGTTTCTATATTAGTGAATCTTAAAAAAAAAAAATTACAATATCATGAAAAAGTTCAATATTTTCCATCAGTTATTTAAGAAAATGAAAATTTAATATATACTAGACTCATTACATGTAAGCTAAAATGTTTCAAGCATTTTTTAATTTTAATTTTGATAATCATGGCTGACAGTGCTAAAAAAAATCTCAGAATCTTAGAATTTTTGAGTTTGAGTAGAACAGTATAAATACCCTTTATCTCTCAATCTAGTTCAGTACATGCAACCACAATCATGGGGAAGACTGCTGACTTGACAGTTGTCCAGAAGACGATCATTGACACCCTCCGCAAGGAGGGTAAGCCACAGAAGTTCATTACTGAAAAAGCAAGCTGGAAAAGGTGCACAAGCAACAGGGATGACTGCAGCCTTGAGAGGATTGTGAAGAAAAGTCGATTCAAGAACTTGGGAGGGCTTCACAAGGAGTGGACTGAGGCTGGTGTCAGTGCATCAAGAGCCACCACACACAGGCATCTTCAGGAAAGGGGCTACAACTGTCTCATTCCTATTATCAAGCCACTCCTGAACCAGAGAAGACATCAGAAGTGTTTTACCTGGGCTAAGGAGAGAAAGAACTGGACTGATGCTCTGTGGTCCAAATTCCTCTTTTCAGATGAAAGCATATTTTGCATTTCATTTGGAAATCAAGGTCCTAGAGTCTGGAGGAAGAGTGGAGAGGCACAAAATCCAAGGTGTTTGAAGTCCAGTGGGAAGTTTCTGCAGTTTGTGATGATCTGGGGTGCCATGTCGTCTGCTGGTGTTGGTCCACTGTGTTTCATGAAGTACAAAATCAACAAAGCCATCTACCAGGAGATTTTAGAGCACTTCGTGCTTCCATCTACTGTCAAGCTTTGTGGAGAGGCCATTTTCTTTTTCCAGCAGGACTTAGCACCTGCCCACAGTGCCAAAACTACTCCGAAATGGTTTGCTGACCATGATATTACTGTGCTTGACTGGCCAGCCAACTCGCTTGACCTGAACCCCATAGAGAATCTATGGGCTATTGTCAAGAGGAAGATGAGAAATACCCGACCAAAAAATACACACAAGCTGAAGACAGCTATCAAAGCAACCTGGGCTTCAATAACACCTCAGCAGTGCCACAGGCTGATCATCTCCATGCCACACAGCACTGATGCAGTACTTCGTGGTAAAGGAGCCCGAACCAAGTATTGTGTATAAATTAACATACTTTTCAGAAGTTGGACATTTATGCCTTGTAAATCCTTTTTTGATTGATCTTAGGAAATATTCTAATGATTTGAGATACTGGAGTTCTTATTTTCATGAGCTATGAGTCATAGTCGTCAAAAATGAAAGGAAAAAAGCTTGAAAATTTTCACTTTACAGTTGCACGGTGATGTAGTGGTTAGCACTGTTGCCTCACAGCAAGAAGGTCCTGGGTTCGAGCCCAACGTCCGGCAAGGGCCTTTTTGTGTGGAGTTTGCATGTTCTCCCCGTGTCTGCGTGGGTTTCTTCTGAGTGCTCCGGTTTCCCCCACAGTCCAAAGACATGCAGGTTAGGTTAACTGATGGCTCGAAATTGACTGTAGGTGTGAATGTGAGTGTGAATGGTTGTTTGTCTCTATATGTCAGCCCTGCGATGACCTGGTGACTTGTCCAGGGTATACCGTGCCTCTCGCCCATAGTCAGCTGGGATAGGCTCCAGCTTGCCTGCGGCCCTGTAGAGCAGGATAAGCAGCTACAGATAATGGATGGATGGATGAAAGTTTACCTTTTTGAATTAAATGATGAAAAAATGAAATTCATCTCATTATCTCTAGCCGCTTTATCCTGTTCTACAGGGTCGCAGGCAAGCTGGAGCCTATCCCAGCTGACTACGGGCGAAAGGCAGGGTACACCCTGGACAAGTCGCCAGATCATCACAGGGCTGACACATAGACACAGACAACCATTCACACTCACATCTACAGTTAATCTAGAGTCACCAATTAACCTAACCTGCATGTCATTGGACTGTGGGGGAAACCAGAGCACCCGGAGGAAACCCATGCAGACACGGGGAGAACATACAAACTCTGCACAGAAAGGCCCTCGCTGGCCACAGGGCTCGAACCCGGACCTTCTTGCTGTGAGGCGACAGCACTAACCACTACACCACCGTGCCACCCCAAAATGAAAATTTTCGAGATGCACTAGTAAGTAAAGGATAATATGCACATGAAATAAAAAGGGGGTACAGTTTCAAACAAAATAAAAATTAAAGTAGGAAGCAAATCAGACGCACACATCCACTACTAAATCACAGACACTGGCAGAAACAACACAATCCTGAGAGTTCCAGCTGAATAAATTCAATTAAGTTAGTCATATTTCTCAGACTGGTATTAAGTGTGCACATGCTGTAGCTTTAATTAGCTTTTAAACTAAAGCTAAAACGGCAGATCAGGGGTCCTTAAAGTGCTTTATCTTTAAATCTGTACTATTCTCCCTTTCCAGGTTAAATATAGTAAAGATATAAAAGATGTAGGCTCCTCTTATGTGCTTCCACACCAGCAACAAGAAAAATCCCAGTTTGTTGCCTTTATTTCTGAGAGTGTAGAGTCACAGTGTCGAAATAAGAGATTAAACCGAGTCGGATCAATTATCTAATTTGTCTCATTAATGTCTAATTTATCTGATCAGTGATGCGGAGCTGCTGCAGGCACACAGCTGGTTTCACCACTGGACATCATCTGAACTGATTCTGATTTTTCTGAAGGCACTGACGAACTGATAATAAACTTCATCCGTCTCTGAAAGCAGAGAAATGAAGGTGAAGTTCTCACTGCTCATCGCACTGAAACCGACTGTTCGGATTTATTTTCAGCTCAGAGCAACAGTCCACACTGAGAGTCATGACACCGTGACCACGTGACTCTCCGTATCGCGAGAACATCGGGACTGTCCCGAATGCGCGCTCGAGCACCAGGGAGCCGCTTCGATGACGTCACTGAACGTTTCGATTCGGAACTGAGCCAATGCGCTTGTGACGTTTGTGGAGGAGGAGCTGCTTTACTATTACAGCCGGTTTCTTACTGCGCTTTTGCTTCAGAACGACAGACGAAAATACAATGTCTGAGAAAACATTGCCAGACAGTTATAATGAAAAGGAAGAAATGGCAACAGAGCAGCAAACAAACCTCTCCTTGGAGCAGGCAGAAACCTGTTTGAAAGGGAATGACCTTGCCAGGCAGCTCTACCAGGATCAGGAGTTCAGATCTCCAGAGATCATCCAGCAGCTGAGTGAGGATCCGGAATTAGCCGAGGCAACCGTGAAGGCTTACATGAAGTACTTTACGTTTACATCGAGGTCTCTGGACAAGGCTCTCCGATTGATCCTTGGAGTATTTTGGCCAGAGGATGAACCTGAGATTCAGCATCTCCTTTTAACTCACTTTGCTCATCAGTACCTTACGTGTACTGGTCAACCGCTCAAATTCCAGACAGCAGTGTATCACCTGAGCTCGGCCATGATCAGACTGAATGCTGATCTTAATGGCGGTCACGAAGGTAGGAAAATGACTTGTGAAGAATTTATAGAGGATGTGAACAGTGTGAGTTGCAAGTTTCCGTATTCTCCGACACACTTGGAGAAGATTTATAAATCGATCGAAGTGAAGCCGATTAATGCGTTCATTGTAAAAAGCAGATGTCAGGAAACATCGATTCCAAGGTCTGACAGCACCACTGTCTACAAAACAGGAAATCTCATCTGCAAAAGAGTTATGGATAAGAATGGGAGAAAAACCAGAAAGGGCCAGAGAGCATGGAAGCCATTTACTGCAGTTCTAAAAGGCATGGTTTTGCATTTACAAAAAGACGCATCTGATTTGTGTGAGGCCGACAGCAAGAATGCCATCAGCCTGCATCATGCCGTGGCGTGCCCTGTAGATGACGCAAAGAGGCCCCATGTGCTGTCCCTCAAGACCGCAGACTCCAGACTCTTCTACTTCCAGGCCGAGAGTGAAGTTGAGCAGAAATCATGGATTGCGATCATTAACCGCATCGCCGGCCATTACTCTGTTCCTCCATCCATTTCTGCTTCACACACCATGGAGACGCATAGTCCTCCAGTCCTACCATAATTTCCCAGCATTCCGTCTCGAGAGCACCAGCTTGAGTACTACAAGGACCTGTTACAGAGGCATTCAGAAGATATCGATTTGTATTTGTCAATGCCTTGTTGTGTTGACTCTTTATTTGTTGATCATCTGTGCAGGAGGTGGCACACTACACAAGATATGTGAAAGCATTACAGGAGCTCATTTCAGAAGATGACCCTGAAGAAGGCTCCAGCACCTCAAATTAACATCAGTATCAAAAAATAAATGAAGATCAGATGATACAGTGATGGCTCTGATATAATAGACTTTTGCACTGACATCACATTTATGTTAGCACCCATCGCTACCCTTGTCCTGGGGGACAAGCGAACTTTGTTTGCATACTGTTCAAGTACTGAAGACAAGCGAAGATGTCTGAAGAAAACTACAGCTAAAAATGCTCTACTATCAGATTACTCAGATAATCTTTGTCAGAAAAAAGCAAAGGATAGAGGTATGTGGAAATTAAGGTTTGTTGGTGTTTATGATCTGTACAAAATTCCTTGAAATGCTTGGAGTGACAAGGTAGATTTGTGGCCTAACATTACATACATAGATGTTGGAATGTACCTTCTTTTTCCAAAGAGTTCCTACACAGAAGAACAGTTAAAAATCTACCAAAATTTCGTAAATGGCTGGGTCAGGGAAGTACTTGTTAAAGCATTTGACGAAAATCGACAAGTAATTGGAAAGGTAAGCTTGTTGATTGCATTACCAATTGCCGATTGTTATTGACGTTGTCTCATGTTTATCTTGCCCCCAGGTCTAAATTTGTCTAAATATTCTATTCTAGGTTAACCACTTGCAAAAAGTGAATGAAAGATCTTTAACTCCATGGATTATTGGTGGAAAAAAAAGGCAAGCTCGTGGCTGCATACTGCGACTGTATGGCAGGCCTTGGATAGAGCTACTCCTACATAACCTCATTGTTGTGGGCTATCAAAGCTGGAATAAAGCAGAGGGATTCACTTACGGTCACAGATAAAAAGGCATACTGGGTTCTTCCTGCTCCTGGATCAGAGATATTTCCTTTATAAAGAAATGCCCAAGTCACGTTCCTTGGCTACAAATAGAAGTACAGGACAAAGTTCTACCACCTACTACCGGTACATCAGAGATATCCTCTTTTTTTTCTCAGACATCCACTTAGCCAGTAAATCCAAGTCAGTACTCCTGTCCTTGATCAAACAATTTTCGGATCACTATGTTCTAAGATCCCATAGCCCTGACCTACCAACAGTCCTGTCTGAGTGCTTTGACAAGGAATTGTTAACCACTGACTATACTGCAATCGAATGAGTAGCCAACCAGAAGCTGTCTCTTTATATAGTAACTGAAGATCAGGGAAGGGCAGTGAAGGAAAAAACAAGACTGCAGTTTACTTTCAGAATCTGGGTTAGAATGAAAACAGGCAGGGTCACCGCTTCACAATTTAAAGCTGCATGTCACACAAATCCAGAAAATCCATCCACGAGTCTCATGAGTATTTAGCATACAGAGATAGCTAAGTTCAATACTGAAGCAACAAAATGGGATTGCTGTCATGAAGAAACTGCTAAGGAGGAATGCAGAGAATTTCAGGAGAATAAGCAGAAGGATTCATCAATGAAGTTATCAAAATCTGGATTATCAACATACCACATGGCTTTATTGGTGCAACACCTGATAGCCTAGTTTGTCGCAGTTGTTGCGGTGAAGGTGTGTGTAAAATTAAGGTATGAAAGCTTACCTTCTTATTTTTATCAATCATGATGAAAATTATATGTAAAGAATGACAACACAAGACTATTATCAAAGTTTAAATTAACAATTTCTTTATTTTCAGTGTCCATTTTGCCAAAAGGATAAAGACTTGGTAGAATCAGTGCAAGACAAAAACTTGTGCCTTGAAGTATCCCAAGAAAAAGAGAGCTAAAGCATAATCACGCATACCCCTACCAGGTACACAGGACTAGATAAATATAGATTATTTAAATAATATTGGCTGGCACTGAGAGAAATATCAGATATATTCCATTCAGCTAGCATGATATTGAATGAGTCAAAGATGAATTGTCAAAGAAATGATGAATGAGTCAAAGAAAAAAGCCAGCCAATATTATTATAATACATACACATTACTTTCAGGTGTTCGACCCGTCTTTCTCTTTCAAAATTCTCTCATAATATTCCATATTTAATGATGCAAACCTGGCAGTCATGTTTGTTTACAAATTGTCACAGTCGCTCGCCAGCGCAGAAGTTTTATGTCTCCGACCTGTGACATCATGTTGTCTTGACAACCATGCAATATCGTAAACCATATTCAACGCTCATTCTCCATTGGGTAGAGTGACGTGATACACATAGGATAAGTAATATGCTAACAATATTGCATGCTATCAAACCAAATGAATGAAACCCACTGGAAGGGAATAGAATACATGTTTTTATTCCATTGAAAAAGTGTCCTATATGTATAATAGGACACAATATTATTACAAAATATAGATTATTGCACAATAGTGTTTTTGGTGAACTTTATTACAGGTTCTCTTGTAGGTACAAGTCCAACTATTATGCACTGGCTGCACCGACTGTGACTTTGTCCTCTGGTCAAAGAAAACCTTTGTGGAAAGAATTTTTCCCAATGTCAGAACTGCTGGCTAGATGGTATTCCCACCCCTCCATGTCTCAGGAACCCCAAGGACATTTAGTTGCAGAGCTATTTGCATTCTGTCAGTTCTACACTGATACTTGTTAAAACAATATCTGAAGTGTTGTTATTTTACAAATAATAAAATATCTTGCTTTAGACTTTCAAACTATTAATATTGTCAGATTTTTTTTTCTAATTTTACCTAATAGTGGATGGTACAATAATTAGCAACTTGAACATAACCATCACATTCCACTTGTAGCTACAGCCATATAGTATCTATATTCACCCTTGCAATAATAATTTCAATAAATGTTTTATGTTCAGTTCCCTCTTCATTTATTTTGAATATTAATCTATTCAAAAGGCACAACTGACTTATGCAGGTTGATAAGTGGGCAACTGACAGTAACAGTTTTATCCAAAATAGTTTTACCATCACCTCTTGCAATTACAAAATCAATAGGCTGGGTAACACTAAAAATACTATATTTTTCTATTTTTCTATATGCTATTTATATATTCCTGATGTTGCCAATAATTATTTTACCATGAACTCTTACATTTGCTATGCCCCTTGTTTGCTCTACTTCAATCCCACTCAACTGCTTTTTCCCTTTAGTAAAGGCTGGAATTTGAATGTGTGCACAGTAAAGTCCAACAGACTCTTGAATGTCAAACACTCTGTCTGCAAGAATGACATCACCAGGGATCAACTTCTCTAGCAGGCCACTTTCTTCTGCCAGGTGTTTGTCACTTACTCTTCCTCCCCATCCATCCGATATGAAGCTTACACTGCCTTGTGGTGTTATTCCATTCAGGTACTTGACTGTGTTATGATGCTTATACGAGGCTTTGCACTGTCACATGACCCCATAGCAATGGTAACTAGGGTGCCATGACAGGGGGCATGCTTATAGTGCTTCATTCAGCCGAGTTAGTTGTTATTGATCAGTATGGGAAGGTTTTGCTGCATTTTTGGATATGCAAATCATTTTGAACGAAACAAAGACCACAGATTTTTTTAATTTGCCAAAAGTAATTCATTATCGGGGGAAAAAACTAGAGAAATTTCCTCATGTAGAAGGGAAAAATGGGGGGAAAACATTCAGTGGGACTCTGTGTCAAAAGGAGAGGTTGAAAACCCTATGGTATACTCACTTAATTTCAACGAAAGTCAGAATTAAAAAATATTGTGGCAGCGGGGACGTGGCCAAGCATCGGTCTGTGAATGGAGGGCGGAGTCAGGGAAGGTAAGTGGTGGAATCATTGCACCTGATGGGGATTAACCTGTGTTTGTGTGTCTTCCCCAGTGACCGCGCCCTTTAAAAGGAGAGGAGAGCAGAGAAAGGGAGCTCTCCCCAACCAGAACACTTGTGTGTGTGCGCGTGTGGCTGAGAAGTGATAAAAGGCTGAAAAGCTAGCAATAAATAGTTCATTGAGAACTCAGTTCTGACCTGCCGTGCTTCTGTGCTCCATCCACCTGGTCCAATACTACAGTGGTGCCAAAACCCGGGAAAGTGCAGAAGGGAACGGCCACATGGAGTCCTCCCCCTTCCAGGACCTGGTCCATGCCCTCGCCACGGCCCAACAGAACCAGCACCAGGCACTGATTGCCCTCTGGAAGGAGCAAGAACAATGCTTCGAAGCCCTGGTGCTGGCGCAACAGGAAGATCGCCAGGCGTTCCGGCACCTGCTCGCGTCGGCGAGGGCCCCGATCACCACCGCCGCGGACCCTCCTCACCTTACCCTAATGAAGATGGGTCCGCAGGACGACCCTGAAGCCTTCCTCGCTCTTTTCTTTTTGAGGCATGGGGTTGGCCGGTGGAACAGTGTGCGGTGCGCCTCCTCCTCCTGCTAACGGGCGAGGCTCAGCTGGCCGTGCTACAGCTCCCCGCCGACAGCCAGCTGATCTATGCGGACCTCTGCAGGGCCGTCCTCCAGCCCGTGGGTCGCACCCCGGAGCAGCAGCGGCAGCGCTCCCATGTGCTGCACCTGGAGGAGGTCGGCCGGCCGTTCACGTTTGGCCAGCAACTTTGGGACGCCTGCCGGTGGTGGCTGAGGGCTGACAACTGCGATGCTGAGGGAATCCTCAATCTGGTGGCGCTGGAGCAATTTGTCGCCCGACTTCCGGAAGGAACCGCGGAGTGGGTCCAGTGCCATCGCCCGGCGTCGCTGGATCAGGCCATCGAGCTGGCGGAGGACCATATTGCGGCCGTTCCAATGGCAGGACAGCGTGTCTCCCCCTCTCCCCCTCCTCTCTCTCTCTCTCTCTCTCTCCCCCCTTCTGTTCCTCGCCCCATTCCCCCAACGCGGAGGCGGGGGCCGGCTCCACCCCAGCCAGCCCGCCGCACCCGCGGTGTCCTACCGTTTCCCACTTCCGTGTCTGTGTCCTCCTCCCCTCAGGTGAGTGATCTCCGGAACACTGGTGCAGAGAGAGAGCCTGGGCCAGTATGCTGGCGCTGCGGGGAACCGGGGCACCTCCAGCATCAGTGCTCAGCGATGGAGGTGGGCGTGGTGGTCTGGATCCCCAACACGCCAGAGACCGCCCTCGATCGGGCCGGAGCGTATCGCATACCGGTGAGTATCCAATGGGATACGTATCAGGCTTTGGTGGACTCCGGCTGTAATCAGACCTCAATCCACCAAAGCCTGGTGCAAGATGAGGCATTGGGAAGAACACAGTTGGTGAAGGTGTTGTGTGTGCACGGGGATGTTCACAACTACCCTTTAGTGTCAGTCCACATTCTGTTTCAAGGGGAGAAATTTAGAGTACAGGCGGCAGTTAATCCTTGTCTTACCCACTCTATAATTTTGGGGACTGACTGGCCGGGATTTCGGGAATTAATGATGCACTTAGTGAAGAGTGGGGCCTGCCATAGTTCAGCGGGGGGAGGTCCCGGAGTGGCATTGGCAGGAGCAGCTATCACAGAGCTGTCTATGTCATCACCACGTCAGAGTGAGGAGCAGCAGGCTCCTCCTCCCTCTCTTGGGGATTCCCTCGCGGATTTCCTGTTAGAGCAGTCGCGAGACGAGACTCTGCGGCATGTGTTTGACCAAGTGAGAGTAATCGATGGTCAAATGCTCCAGCCAAATGCCACCCCGTCCTTCCCCTATTTTTCCATTATTAAGGATAGATTATACCGAGTGACGCAGGACACTCAGACTAAGGAACAAATAACCCAACTTTTAATCCCAAAGAGCCACCAGGAATTTATATTCCAGGCAGCTCACTTTAATCCCATGGCTGGACACAGGGCAGGACAAGACACTAGCCCGAATAATGGCCCTGTTCTATTGGCCAGGGATTCGCGGCGATGTCCGTAGGTGGTGTACGGCGTGCCATGAATGCCAGTTAGTAAATCCCGCGGCCATCCCAAAAACACCTTTGCGCCCTCTGCCATTAATCGAGACCCCATTCGAAAGAATTGGGATGGATCTCATCGGGGCCATTAGATTGGTCAACACGAGGATATTGCTTTATTTTAGTTCTGGTAGACTGAAACACGATATCCAGAAGCAGTGCCTCTTCGCAATATCTCAGCACGTAGTATTGCTGAAGCACTCTTCCACGTCATCTCCCGGGTCGGAATCCCCAAAGAGATTCTGACTGATCAAGGCACTACGTTTATGTCATGTACACTGCGCGAACTGTATGGGTTACTGGGAGTTAAGCCTATCCGCACCAGTGTTTATCACCCACAAACGGATGGCTTAGTCGAATGGTTTAATCGCACCCTCTAAAACATAATTAGAAAATTCGTAAGCGAGGACGCACGCAACTGGGATAAATGGCTTGAGCCCCTGTTATTCACAGTTCGAGAGGTCCCACAAGCCTCCATGAGGGTCTCCCTATTCGAATTACTATACAGGCGTAAGTCACATGGCATTCTGGATGTGCTACGGGAAAATTGGGAGGAGGGACCTTCAACCAGTAAAAACGAAATTCAATACTTTATTGACCTGTGCGCCAAACTCCACACACTCACACACCTAACCCTGGAGAATTTGCGGCAGGCCCAAGAACGTCAAGTCCGTCTGTATGACGGGCACGCGCTTTAGGGAATTCACACTGGGAGACAAAATACTCGTGTTGTTGCCCACGTCGAGCTCTAAATTGATTGCCAGGTGGAAAGGACCCTTTAAGGTCACACGGCGAGTTGGGGACGTCGACTATGAGGTGAGGCGAACGGACAGGGGTGGGGCGTTACAGATATACTACCTCAACCTACTAAAACTTTGGAATGAGGAGGTCCCCATGGCATTGGTGTCGGTGGTTCCGGAGAAGGTGGAGCTGGGGCCGGAGGTTCAAAAAGGGAAATTGACATCGCCCACCGCTCCGGTCCCCTGTGGAGCCCACCTCTCCCCGACCCAGCTCACGGAGGTCGCCCACTTGCAAACAGAATTTTCTGACGTGTTCTCACCGCTGCCCGGCCGCACCCCCCTCATAGAACACCACATTGAGATGCCCCCAGGGGTAGTAGTGCGCAGCCACCCTTACAGACTGCCTGAACACAAAAAAAAGGTGGTTCAGGAAGAGCTCGAGGCCATGCTCAAAATGGGCATCGTTGAAGAGTCCCACAGCGACTGGAGCAGCCCGGTGGTCTTGGTTCCCGAGGCCGACAGGTTGGTCCGGTTCTGCATGGACTATAGGAAAATCAGTGCGGTGTCTAAGTTTGATGCGTACACAATGCCTCGTATTGACGAGTTGCTGGATTGACTAGGCATGGCTCATTTTTATTCAACACTGGATTTGACAAAGGGATATTGGCAGATCCCCTTGACTCCGCTATCCCAAGAGAAAACAGCCTTTTCCACACCGTTTGGCTTACACCAGTTCATCACACTTCCTTTTGGGCTGTTTGGGGCGCCCACTATGTTCCAGCGGCTTATGGATAGGGTCCTCCGCCCCCATGCCACCTATGCGGCCGCCTACTTGGACGACATTATTATTTATAGTAATGATTGGCCGCAGCACGTGGAACACCTAAGGGCTGTCCTTAGGTCGCTGAGGCGAGCGGGTCTCACAGCCAACCCGAAGAAGTGTACGATTGGGCGGGTGGAAGTACGGTATCTGGGTTTCCACTTGGGCAATGGGCAGGTGCATCCCCAAATTAATAAGACAGCAGCAATTGCAGCCTGCCTGAGGCCCAAGACCAAAAAGGGGGTGAGACAGTTCCTGGGGCTGGCTGGCTACTATTGTAGGTTTATACCTAATTATTCGAACGTCACCAGCTCACTGACTGATCTCACTAAAAAGGGAGCACCAGATCCAGTCCAGTGGACGGAGCAATGCCAGCGGGTTTTCTTGGAGGTAAAGGCTGCACTGTGTGGGGGGCCACTGTTACACTCCCCTGACTTTTCTCTCCCCTTTATTTTGCAGATGGATGCGTCGGACAGAGGGCTGGGGGCTGTTCTGTCCCAGGAGGTGGGGGGGAGGACCACCCAGTGCTGTACATCAGCCGGAAGCTGTCGGTCCGCGAGGGCAGGTACAGCACAATTGAAAAGGAGTGCCTCGCCATCAAATGGGTGGTCCTTGCCCTCTGCTACTACCTGCTGGGGCGCTCTTTCACCCTCTGTTCGGACCACGCACCCCTGCAGTGGCTCCACCGCATGAAGGATGCCAACGCACGGATCACCCGTTGGTATCTGGCACTCCAGCTGTTTAAGTTCAAGGTGGTCCACAGGCCGGGGGTGCAGATGGTCGTGGCGGATTTCCTCTCCCGTTGGGGGGGGGGGAGTCGGCTACAGGCTGGATGGCTCCCTGGCCTGAGTCGGGCGGTGGGGGTATGTGGCAGTGGGGGCGTGGCCAAGTGTCGGTCTGTGAATGGAGGGCGGAGTCAGAGAAGGTAAGTGGTGGAATCATTGCACCTGATGGGGATTAACCTGTGCTTGTGTGTCTTCCCCAGTGATCGCGCCCTTTAAAAGGAGAGGAGAGCAGAGAAAGGGAGCTCTCCCCAACCAGAACATTTGTGTGTGTGTGCGTGCGCGTGTGGCTGGGAAGTGATAAAAGGCTGAAAAGCTAGCAATAAATAGTTCACTGAGAACTCAGTTCTGGCCTGTCGTGCTTCTGTGCTCTACCCACCTTGTCCAATACTACAAATATATATATATATTTCACAACTGCAGCATGGTGCTCATTCTTATACAGTGAAGTGAACATGAGCCTCAACACAGCAGCTTGGCAGAGCCTAAACTTCACCAGGACTTAAAAAGTGCATTTACATTTGGAGATCTTTCGGAGCACATTGTGTGTGTGCTTGGGACCCAGTCATTATGGGAAACACCTGATGATTTGAGTGCAGTCAGCACAGGACAGAGGCTTGCGAAGTATTATCATTATCACTGTCACGTTTGTTTCTAGCCATGTTTATGACTCTGCTTTTGGTTTCACTTGTGTTTTGTTTTTGTACATATCACGTCTGCTAATAAACACTCTTCCTGCACTTAGACCCGTCTACCGTCACATACCTGACAGAAGGCTTCACAAAGTCTCAGTGAAAACAGCATGCTGATGGCGCTCATATCAGCGTCAGGTGTTTCCCATAATGACTGGGTCCCATGCACGCACAATGCATGCCGAAGGATCACTGAATGTAAATAAACTTTAAGTCTTGGTGAAGGTGAGGCTGTGCAGAGCTGTTGTGTTGAGGCTCATGTTCACTTCCCTTCAAGAATGAGCGCTCATTCACTTTAAGAATGAGCACCACGCTGCAGTTGTGATATAATTTTTTTTTATCTTTACCTTCGTGGAGGGTTTTTGACCTTTCCTTTTGACACCGAGTCCTGCTGAATGTTTTTTCCCCCATTTTCCCCTTCTAGGTTAAGAAATTTCTCTATTTTTTCCCCCAATAATGAATTACTTTTGGTAAATTAAAAAAACCTGTGGTCTTTGTTTCGTTCAAAATGATTTGCATATCCAAAAACGCAGCAAAACCTTCCCATACTGATCAATAAAAACTAACTCGGCTGAATGAAGCACTACAAGCGTGCCCCTTGTCATGGCACCCTAGTTATCATTGCTATGGGGTCATGTGACGGTGCAAAGCCTCAATACACGATCCTCCTTGGTCTTCTTTTCATTCAAGTTATGATATGGAAAAATCCCCAAAGCTGTAATTCATGAACGGTCCACTCCACATACAAGCTGTCAGTCTCCATTTGATCACAAAACAATAAAGCTTTCCCGAATCAACATGTCAGCAACTTCAAATCAATATTTTGCTTTTTTACCAAGCTTTTTTATTTTATTTTCTCTCTTTTTTATCTCATCTCATTATCTCTAGCCGTTTTGTGTGTGTAGTTTAATGTTTATTTTTGTTTGAGTGTTTTTGTCCGCCGGCGGTGGTGTAGCTCTGGACCCAGTTTTGGGCGTCGGTTCCATCCAGGCCTTGGTTCATCATGGGTGATGCCTGTGCTCCTAGCTATGGACTACAGTGAGCTCGTTGCTCATTTTAACATTGTGGTTATCCAGTGCTCTGTGCTTTAGTGCTTGCCGTGGTGTTCCAAGCGATGTTGCTCAGTGGTAATGCAGCGGCTGGGCAGGCGGTTTGGGACTTGTTCTCGTGCACCTTTTGGTGGGACTGTGGCTGCTACACCATTGGAATGACATCCTGACCTTTATTTGGTGGACTTTTTTCTCCCCAATTTATTTATTTATTTATTTATTTATTTTATTTATTTATTTTTGTTCCCTATAATTGTAAAGCGACCTTGAGTTTTGAGAAAGGCGCTATATCAATTATTATTATTATTATTATTATTATTATTATTATTATTATTAAATTGAACTTATTAATATTAGTGTCCCCTGCTGCGGATTTTCTGAATCAAGCCGAAAAGTTCATCTACTCTGCCAGTGCCGCCATGATTGAAAATAACGTGATTGCATTCCTGTGCACTGATTGGCCAAAGCTCTTTTTTTTTCAGTTTTTTTTCTCAAATTTTAGAATTTTTTCAAAAGATGGAAATCTGTCAGTAGATGGAGATTTCCCACCTCTGTCGTCAAAGCCCAGACCTCAATCCAATTGAGAATCTATAGCATTACTTGAAGATTGCTGTAACCAACGCAACCCATCTAACTTGAAGGATTTGGAGCGGTTTTGCCTTGAGGAATGGGCAAAACCCCCAGTGGCTAGATGTGTCAAGCTAATACAGACATACCCCAAGAGACTTGCAGCCATAATTTCAGCAAAAGGTGGCTCTACAAAGTATTGACTTTGGGGGTAATACCTATGCACGCTCCAGATTTCTGGGGGTTTTTTTCATCTTAATTATTGTTTGTGTCACAATAAAACAACAATTTGCACCTTTAAATTGGTAGGCATGTTGTGTAAATCAAATGGTGCTAAGCCCCCAAAAGTCCATTTTACTTCCAGCTTGTAATGCGATAAAACAGGACAAACCCCAAGGGGAATGAATACTTTTGCAAGACACTGTATGTGGCAGGGCATTCAGCACATGACCAACTTCAGGAGCAACAGAGACCCACTGACAGAAAACGGTGTCTCGTTGGCTGCGGAGCTGAACTGCTTATTTGCCCAATTTGAGAATGGACCGGACAATTCACCCCAGCTGGACACTGCTGACCCCCCGATTACCCTGCAGACACAAGAGGTTAAGTGAATCCTGAGAACTGTTAATGTCAAGAAGGCAGAAGGTCCAGATGGGATTTTAGGCAGGGTGCTCAGGGACTGTGTTCATCAGCTTTCAGAAGTTTTCACCAACATCTTTAACTTTTCCCTGGCATATGCTACTGTACCAGCCTGTCTGAAAACCACCACTATCATCCCAATGCCCAAACAGACCAACATCAGCTCCCTCAATGACTACAGACCAGTCGCACTCACGCCCATCATATCCAAGTGTTTCAAAAAACTAGTTCTTCAGCACATCAAAACCAGCCTCTCGCCTACTTTAGATTAACACCAGTTATGCATATGGGTCAAATACATCCACAGAGGATGCCATAAACACAGCTCTCCACACCGCATTGACCCACTTGGAGCAGAAGGGTACATATGTAAGAATCCTTTTTGTTGATTACAACTCTGCGTTCAATACTATTGTACCCAGCAGACTGGTCGGGAAACTGCTGGACCTGGGCCTCAGCAACAAACTGTGTTTATGTCTCAAGGACTTTCTTAACAACCACTCACAGATGGTGAGACGTGGTCCTTATGTCTCCCCGAGTCTCACCGTCAGCACTGGAGCATCAGAAGGGTGTGTGCTAAGTCCCCACAAATACAATTATAAAATTTGCTGATGACACAACAGTAGTGGCACTGATCTTTAATGGTGATGAGACAGCTTATAGGAATGAGATCTGCAAACTGACTGAATGGTGCGCAGATAACAACCTGTCAATAAACATCAAAAAGACAAAGGAGCTTCTTATAGACTTCAGATGGCATCAGGAGGAGCCCCTGCCACTGGAAATAAGGGGAGAGGAGGTGGAGAGGGTCTCCCGTTTTAAGTTCCTGGGTACCCACATCAGTGAGGACCTCAAGTGGACGGTTAACTCCAGTGTTCTGGTCAAAAAGGCTCAACAAAAACTATACTTCCTAAGGACTCTGAGGAAGACTAACCTCTCTGCAAAGCTGCTGGAGTCATTCTACCAACTACTTGGTTGAGAGCATATTGACATATTGCATAACAGCCTGGTATGGAAATTGTTCAGCAGCAGACAGAGCAGCTCTTCAGAGGGTTATTAATATGGCACAAAAAAAAAAAACATCATTCTGCCCCTGCTCCCCCTGGAGGACATCTACAGATCTCGCTGCCTCAGCAGAGCCTGCAACATCATTAAGGACAATACACATCTATTTCATCACCTGTTCTCACTACTGCCATCTGGAAGACACTACAAAGCCTTAAAGGCCTGCACTTCCAGACTCAGGAATAGCTTCTACCCAACAGCCAGTGTTGCCAGATTGGGCGGTTTCAAGTGCATTTTGGCGGGTTTTGAACATATTTTGGGCTGGAAAACGTCAGCAGTATCTGGCAACACTGCCAACAGCTATCAGTGAACTGAACTCACACCCCTCCACTGCCACCACAACAACTTTACCTCAATTGCAATCAGGATGCACTAATGTGCAATAACTGCATAAGTCACTTTAAGTTGTTTTAGAGACTTTAAATTATTTTTATATTCTATTTAAATTGTATTTTCGTTATTACTTAGTTAATTGATTAGCTTCTTTTAATGTAAGTGAGTGAATGAACTGATGAGTAATGAATGGGGTATATATTTCCTTTAAGAGAGACACCAAATTTCGTTTTACGTTAATATGCAATGACAATAACAGGCATTCTGATTCTGATTCTAATGCATATATAATACACATAACACCCAGGTCTTTAAAGGTGTTCCTGTGGATTTTCATGAATGATTTAGCTGGAAGAGAAGAGCAGGAAGGATTTAGAATCAAGTGGCTGTGGTTTGTTTACACCTGATAGTAAAACTTGTAGCATCCAAGCAACCACCACAACGACACGTACAAAAAGCCCCAAAATTCCTACTTACTCGGACATAAACAATCCAGAATTTATCTTGTGTCTTGATCCCCAGATCTTTAACCCAGCCACATATAAAAAGTTGTACGTCTCCATGCTCTTCCAGGTTTTCATGTGCCTGTCCGTGTAGAACAGGGGTCACCAAACTTTTTTCTCTGGGGGCCACATTGTCGTTCCTGACTGTGATGGGGGCCGGGGTCGGGTCAGCTATATCACATAGAATTGTATGACCCAGACAAATATGACCACCAGCAGGCCTCATTGTGTAGTAGAGATTACTAGCCTGGCACGGCCATCCCCACTACTATATCCATACTACTATATCAACACTTGATTCCTGGCACATATTTGTTTATCTTTACTAGTGGTTTGCAAAAGTAGTAATCAAGTCTTCACACTTTGTTTTAATTTAAAATACCACTGATATTCCATTTATTTATTTTCTAATAAAAATAATATCAAAGCTGTCAAGGTAAGAAACATCTGCCTATTTGAGGTGATTGACACTGGCAAAGGTGAGTGGAAAATTATAAATTGTAGGTAGGCCTGTTGATATTATTAATAATATAAATAACAATTGTATGCAGCACTTAATAAAGGTCAAATAAATAGGCCTATAAAATAAATACATTTAAAAAAACTGAAATTATAATAATATGAGCAATAGATCAATAGATCACAGCAGTTGTGCTGTGTCCTGCACGTCATTGCTCTCATCCATGGCCAAAGCAAAAAACTCGAATTCTGACGCTTTCTCATTCAGCTGGTCATACACGTTGTCCCCCAAATCTTCGGTTCGCCTGGTCATAGTAGGTGCGGAGAGACTCACCGCATTGAGCGCATCCTTCTTGTCGGGACACACCTCCTCGGCCACAGCAAGCATGCATACTTTAACAAAGTCCCCATCAGTAAACGGCTTTCCATGGGTAGCTAGTAGGTGAGCTACCTTATAGCTAGCTCAGACAGCAGCCTGGTTGATCTTGGTTTGGTGAAGGAATACATTCTGTTGTGCAGCCAGTCCGCATTTCATCCTCCGAATCCTGTCTTCTCTTGTTTGCCCTCGCAAACTAGCATACTCTTTGTGGCGGGTTTCATAGTGACGACGCAGATTATATTCTTTGAAAACCGGCACACTTTCTTTACATACAAGATAAACTGCACGGTCCTTACACTGAACGAAAAAATAATCGGTGGTCCACTGTTCTTTAAAAACTCTGCACTCTCTGTCAGCTTTTCGCTGACCGCTCGCCATTTTGCTGTCCTGAACACTGACAGTTCTCTGCGCGTGCACTGCCTGTCACTGCTTGGTCGCGAGCATATGACGAAAATTCGGAAAATATGAATAGTTCATTTTATAACTAAATATCAATTTTAATTGATAAAATCAACAAAATACAAGATGCAGACATGTTATTATTTGCCAAAAAGCAATTTAAAAAAATAGGCCATGACCACTTTTGGGGATTGCCTCATAGGGCCGGTTCAAGTGATGGGGGGCAGAGGGGCTGGGGGGCCGGTCAAAGGGGGGTGGCGGGCCGGATCTGGCCCGCGGGCTGTAGTTTGGTGACCCCTGGTGTAGAACAATGTCTGCAGCACCAGGTAGTTTGAGACGTCGGGGAACTCAACAGATGGATAATTTTGCAACTCATAGGAAAAATACTTCTTTGTTAGCGTGGAAGGATCTAATGTTTGCCATACACAAACATGGCAATAAGTTTGTGTGTTAATCGACCAGACTCCACTTTTGGATCATTAATCCCTTTTGACTGAGAATACTCTGCATGGTTTTATGTTGGCTGCTGGCACATCCATAGTTTTAAACACAATACCTACAATTAAAAAGTTTGGTTTTATTGCACTTATTTATTTTCTGGGCTCCCATCTGTAACAGGGAGTGATGTTGCAGTCCATTAATACACTTTAAAATAGATTATTCGATTCTAATAGAATAGATGAGCCAAAATAATTGATCTTTTTTAATGGGCCCCAACTCGTTGCAAGTACAAATAGGTGGGCCTTAAAGCAGAAAAGATTGAGAACCCCTGATCTAATCTAACCTTCTTCCATTTTGCTGTATTTTAAATATGGTGTAGCAGTTCTATCGAAATGTCATGAAATGGCTGCCACGGCGGAATCAAAATGGCGGCCGGATCACAGTTCTGCTTGAAACAACACCGAGAGGTTTTGCTCTCTTCTAATTGTGTTACTTAACCAGTGTTTATCCATTTTTCTGAACATTGTTTTTCTATCACTTTACTCTGTCTCTCGAGTTATTTAGCCGCAACACTGTAAAATTCCATCCTAATTAGCAGCAGCTCGCTGGAGAAATACAATTTGCTCCACACAGCTGGCAGCACTCCGTGAAACATCAATTGAGCTTTTGACATTTAAAGAAATATTTCAAGCCATTTTCTGTGAATTCAGAATTGTCTTTGCGGTCGATACCATATAATGATCTTTTCTAAATAATAAAAATATGCAAACAAAGCTTAAATGAATATTTTGTGTGTGTGTATATATATATATATATACATATACATACATACATACATTATCTGTAGCCACTTATCCTGTTCTACAGGGTTGCAGACAAGCTGCAGCCTATCCCAGCTGACTATGGGCGAGAGGCAGGGTACACCCTGGACAAATTGCCAGGTTATCGCAGGGCTGACACAGAGACAAACAACCATTCACACTCACATCTATGGTCAATTTAGAGCCACCAGTTAACCTAACCTGCATGTCTTTGGGAGAAACCGGAGCACCCGGAGGAAACTTATGTGGACACAGGGAGAACATGCAAACTCCACACAGAAAGGCCCTCACCAGCCGCTGGGCTTGAACCCAGGACCTTCTTGCTGTGAGGTGACAATGCTAATCACTACACCACCATGCCACCGCCGACACACACACACACACATATATAACTATGTGGAATGTAAGGAAAGAAGACATTTAATGACATATCACTATACTCACAGCCAGTAAGATCATTTTTTTGAAAAAACAAAAAAATATATAAAATAAAATATTCCTCTTTGTTCTGCGTACGTCAGTAAAAAAAATTCCAGTCTTGTTCCTAAATTAATCACATGCTTGCAGTTGTTTATGCTTGTCAAATTATGATTTATTATTGATTCAACAACATAAATTTATTACACAAATCCTATTTTAAAATACATTGTCTATATTGATAGGGAAAAGGGGATTACAGAGTGAATGACAAAAAGTTTGTGTGCACCAGGGTGAACCTGATTCCTGTGCTATGGAGCCCTTAAAGTCCTATAAGGTGATATTTATTTATTTACTGTAACATGTTATTATATCATGGGAATAAGTTATCTTATTATCCTGTTATGATTTAAAAAAAAGGTAGGAACATGTTTCCACTTGTTACACTTTTGCATGTTTTATAATTTAATCTGACTTTGTAAAGATTCACATCGGGAGGGAATTCTTCCACAATAAATTACTCCTGACAAAAAACTGTCTGCTGCTGTCAACAATCTGAATAAAATGATTAAAAACCCATACAGTTGGACGTGAATATAGTTTGTCGTTCTTACTTTTATTCATATAAAATCTGTCTCCCTAAACATTATCAAGACTCAGTCCAGTTTGTCTTCAATTTGGTCTTGACTATCTTCATCTGTTCAAAAATATCCACTTGATGTTACTGAATGAAGGTGTAGTAATGTCCCTTCTCTTCCAGCAGATGTTGCCACTTTCACATAATGTGTTTAAAAAGTCACTCATCACTGTATAAAAGGTGAAGAGAAAGGAAATAAAATTAGATAAAGGTAAAAATGAATGAATGAATGCTTCAGTCGGTCAGTTAGCAATCTTTGGGGTTATGATCGCAACTGAAGCAGCACTACACATGAATAAAAGGCCACAAGTCTCCTTGAAATATTGAATAAACAGGCTACGTTAATTATGAAGATGTCACAATAAAGAAACCAGCATTATATGCAAAATATCTGTAGGAATTAGGTTTGTTTTTTTAAAGTCATGACACCTTTAGTTGTCTTGACTATAGGACTTAGGGGTCTGAATTCTGTATTAATGAGATCATTCGATATGGACCCTGCAACTCTGTGAGGAGAGAAAGAAAGCACAAAACAATGGCACAGTTAATAATAATAATAATAATAATAATAATAATAATAATAATCATCATCATCATCATCATCATCATAATAAATTGCTTTTATATACGTAGCGCCTTTCTCAAACTCAAGGTTGCTTTACATAGGTCAAAGAAAACAACACACACACACACACACACACAAGCTGGATCTGCTTCCAAAGCAATCAATAAATTATATTTATTATATAGACATGAGTGTGTTACTGGGAAGTACACCACTCATATTTTTCATATGAACTACATCCGGGACATTGAGTACCCCCCCCCCCCCCCCCCCCCCCACACACACACACAATTTGATAAATTTGTGCTCTTTTTGTTTGGGGATGTGTTCATAAATCACACGTTGGCTTGAAGATATTCAATTGAAGATATATGAAGTTTATCTTCTTGTGTTGAAAAACTCGCATTTTTCATACGAAATACATCGCGGATCTGAGTGACATATTTTCCCGCTGACCAAATGTAAGTTGTCAAAATGGAGATCCGTTTCAAAATGGCGAACCGATCCAAAATTAAAATTCTTTTGACGAACTTGCGTATTTCTTTTTTGTGTATGTGTCCATATAATGTAAAGAACATAATTAATTATTAATAATAATACATCATATCGAAACTTTGTTTGCCATGCTCATCTCTCCGATTGCCTGTGACATTGCGGTTTGCGCCATTTATCAAGCTGCTTTGCTCCTCAAGCTAGCGTATTGCTAGCGCAAAATGGACAGGTTTTTGAAGAAGAGACCGAAGGAACAAACCAACAGCCCTACTGTGGAGGACACTGCTGCAAAAAAAACTAAGAAGTCCTGGCCAACTAAAATCCAAAAATATGAGGCAGCATACATTAAGTATGGCTTTACAGCCATACAGAAAAATGGCCATGATTGCCCAAAATGCGTCCTCTGTCTGGAAACCCTGTCAAACGAGTGCTTAAAACCTTCGAAACTTCAGCATCACTTGGTACAAAAACATCCGACAGATGCCGAAAAAAACAGTAGATTTCTTCAGACGCAAAGAAGAGCGTTTGGTCAGGCAATCTGCTGCATTCACCCAGCAAGCTACTGTTCCCGAGCGGGCCCTGAAGGCATCATTTTTAGCCTCGTACCACATTGCTCGTACTAAAAAACCTCACTCAATTGGAGAAGATTTGATTTTACCAGCCACCAAAGACATTGTCCGAAAATTGCTTGGTGAGGATGCTGCCAAAAAAATCGATGCTGTCCCACTCTCTGATAACACCATGAGCCGACGGATTGGTGCCATGGCTCAAGACGTATCTGCTCAGCTGTTGGAGCAGGTGAGAGCCAGCGAATACTTCGCACTTCAGCTGGATGAGAGCACAGATTTATCCAATGAGGCCCAACTGCTTGTGTACATCAGATTTATTTCACAGGAAAGATTTGTGGAGGAAATACTATTTTGTAAAGCACTTGAAAGAAGAACTACTGGGAAAGACATTTTTCAAGTTTTGGACGGTTACATCGAGTCTAACGGATTGGACTGGACCCGTTGTGTGGGGGTGTGTTCGGACAGAGCCGCGGCAATGACCGGGAAGATCAGTGGAGTAACCGCGCTCATTAAGCAGAAGGCCCCGCATGTAGTGGCCACACACTGCATGCTCCATCGCGAGGCACTGGTCGCAAAAAGGATGGATAACGAGTTGAATCAGGTACTACAGGAGGTTATACAAGTAGTGAATTTTATTAAAGCCCGTCCCATGAAACACAGACTGTTTACCCTGCTTTGTAATGAGATAGGCGCTCATTTTGAGGGGCTGCTGCTTCACTTGAACGTGCGCTGGCTGTCACGGGGCACAGTTTTGAACCGTGTCTATGAGCTGCGGAGGGAGGTTGCAGAGTTCCTCTCATCTGAAAAGCATCAGCTGGCAGATTGGTTCACCGATGCAACCTGGATCCGCAAACTTGCATACATGTCAGACATTTTCCAGCATCTAAATGTACTGAATCAAAGCATGCAAGGATGTGACACGTACATACTCCAGGTGCAAGACAAAGTGTGTGCTTTTTCCAAAAAGATCATGCTGTGGTCAAACAAGCTCCAGGAGGGAGTTACAGAAATGTTCCCACTACTTCACCAGGAGCTGCTGTCATGTGATGATTTGGGCTCCATCTCTCCATTGATCCAGTCCCACCTGGAGCACCTCCAAGGATATTTCAAAGACTATTTTCCTGACCTCGAAAACACACATTTAAACTGGGTTAGGAACCCCTTTGCCCCCGGTGTCGGTTCTAGTCTGGACTTAAAGTCACAGGAGGAGCTGATTGAGATGACAAACTCAGGGGATTTAAAAATGGACTTTGAGGCTCTTCCCCTGTCTAATTACTGGCTACATGTAAGAAAGGACTATCCCAGCTTGGCTGACAGGGCATTGAAATACCTTCTCCCTTTTGCAACAACCTACTTGTGTGAGTCTAGCTTTTCAACTTTAAAGGTACTCAAAACCAAACATAGAGCACGTCTACATGTGGACAATGACATGGGTATGGCACTGACGGAGATTAAGCCCAGGGTTGACAAACTATGTAGGAGCCACCAAGCCCATCCCTCCCACTAGCGTAAACCGTCTGTCACTCCCAGACACACACACACACACACACACACACACACACAATTGAGAGTGGTTTGATTTCTTTTGTGCTGTTCTTATCAACAGTTTGTTGAAAAGTTTATTGTTCAGTGCGAAAATATTTGTGTTGAAAACATGTTAGTTAATAATATTCTTATGCTAAACAAATGTAACAATTATTGAATATTGAATAAAAGTAAGAGAAAACATTCTAAAAGTTGATGTTTCTTTACATATTTTGTAGCATTGTCTGTGGGTTTGCAAAGGGGGTCCCCAGCCAGAAGCTAATGCTGTTTGGGGGGCCTTGGCATGGAAAAGTTTGGGAACCCCTGGCTTAGAAGTTCCCCTGGGGTCCTTTGTGACCTCGCCGACTATTACACGCCTTGCTCTTGGAGTGATCTTTGTTGGTCAACCATTCCTGGGGAGGGTAACAATGGTCTTGAATTTCCTCCATTTGTACACAATCTGTCTGACTGTGGATTGGTGGAGTCCAAACTCTTTAGAGATGGTTTTGTAACCTTTTCCAGCCTGATGAGCATCAACAACGCTTTTTCTGAGGTCCTCAGAAATCTCCTTTGTTCGTGCCATGATACACTTCCACAAACATGTGTTGTGAAGATCAGACTTTGATAGATCCCTGTTCTTTAAATAAAACAGGGTGCCCACTCACACCTGATTGTCATCCCATTGATTGAAAACACCTGACTCTAATTTCACCTTCAAATTAACTGCTAATCCTAGAGGCTCATTTCCCTGAATAAATAAATGACCAAGTATAATATTTTTGTCTCATTTGTTTAACTGGGTTCTCTTTATCTACTTTTAGGCCTTGTGTGAAAATCTGATGATGTTTTAGGTCATATTTATGCAGAAATATAGAAAATTCTAAAGGGTTCATAAACTTTCAAGCACCATTTGCATGCGCTTCCACACCAGCAAAAACAAAAAAATTCCATTTTGTTGCTTTTATTTCTGAGAGTTCTTTCAAGCACCACTGTATACACACACACACACACACACACACACACACACACATATATATATAGGGGCAGCACGGTGGTGTAGTGGTTAGCGGCCGACGAGGGCTTTTCTGTGTGGAGTTTGCATGTTCTCCCCGTGTCTGTGTCCTTCCTCTGGGTGCTCCGGTTTCCCCCAAAGACATGCAGGTTAGGCTCATTCATGGCTCTAAACTGACTGTAAATGTGAGTGTGAATGGTTGTCTGTGTCTATGTGTCAGCCCTGTGATGGCCTGGCGACTTGTCCAGGGTATACTTGCCTGCGACCATGTACAGGATAAGCGGCTAGAGATAATGGATGCATATATATATATATATATATATATATCAGCTGTACTATCAGCTGGATAGTACAGTGGTAATGCTCACTGACTACGACGCAGGAGATCGGGGTTCGAATCCCGGTCGGGGCAAAACATCATCCAGTAAGGGTCCTTAGGCAAAACCCCTCATGATATATCAGCCTACCTCAGGAATGAGTGAAAAAATAACTGATAGAGTCATACCGGCTCAGACGTCGCCCGGGTCAACAAGGTCTGCGTCAGTTGCTAGGGAACCAGGGCAAACTGATGAGAAATGGGCTACTGGAACAAGACATCGATGGACGAGGACAGAAAATACGGATTTGCTGGAATGCTACTATACAAGCAATCCCAGAGAGAATGTGGGACCATTGGATACTTCGAAACCCACAATCAAGGCTAACAAAGAAACAGCTATTAGCCCAGTGTTCCAACATCCATAATCGAAATCTGCTATCACAACTAGAGATTAATGAAATACAACAACGATGCTACGGCAAGGGGGAGCCAGGAAGACAGGTCAGCGGGGAGATGTCATCATCCCCACAACCAGAGATTGGGTACCAAGCCCCAACAGCTAACAGCCTCAACACAAGAGCTGCTGACCTGAGAAGGAAGATCGTGACCCAACTGGAAACCTGGAGCCCCCGACGAATACCGAAGCTGAGTTGCCAAGTACCTTCAGAAGATCTACTAGTAGATGTGAATGCTGCTCTGAAGACAATCTCCACAAGAACCATCACTGAGACCAACAAGCTGATACACAGTACAGCAACAGTAATCATGGAGATGCTTGGACACAAGGTGGGCTCGGGACATAACAAACAGTATCCACCATGGAAGAGACGATTAGAGGCCAAGATAAAGGCAGCAAGGAGAGAAGTTAGCCAGCTAGCTGAACTACAGAAAGGGAACATGGTGAATAAAGGGGCGCCCAGGAAGTACAACTCACTCTCCATACCAGAGGCACTCGAAACTGCCAAACAGCGACTAACAGCTCTAGCCACCCGGTTGAGGAGATACACCAAGGAAGGAGAGGCCAGGAGAATAAACAAGCTGTTCTCCACTGAACCAGCCAAGGTGTACTCTCAATGGCAGGGGAACAACAACCGGTCAGACCCACCAAGAGCTGAGATGGAAAAATACTGGAAAGACATATGGGAAAGAAAGGCATCACACAACACCGATGCCCAATGGTTAGTGGACCTAAGAGCTGACCACAGCAACCTCCCAGAACAAGAACCAGTAACCATCTCAATGGCAGACGTCCAAGAAAGAGTGTCAAAGATGAAGAGCTGGACAGCACCAGGCCCCGATATGATCCATACGTACTGGCTGAAGAAGCTAACTGCACTCCATGAACGCCTAGCAGCACAGATGAACCAGCTGCTGAGGGATGGAACCCACCCAGAATGGCTAACCCAAGGCAGGACAGTCCTAATCATGAAGGACCCCCAGAAGGGACCCATCCCATCCAACTACCGGCCAATTACCTGTCTCTGCACAACATGGAAGGCCCTGTCAGGCATCATTGCGGCAAAAATGAGTAAGCATGTGGCTCAATACATGAGCGAGGCACAGAAAGGAATTGGCAGTAACACCAGAGGAGCCAAGCACCAGCTACTGGCTGATAGAACAGTCGCCCGAGACTGTAAGAAGAGACAGACCAACCTGTGCACTGCCTGGATTGACTACAAGAAAGCCTACGACTCAATGCCACACACATGGATACTGGAATGTCTGGAACTGTATAAGATCAACAGGAACCTAAGGACCTTCATACAGAACTCAATGGAAATGTGGAAGACAACCCTAGAGGCCAACTCAAAAAAACCCATTGCCCAAGTCAACATCAAGTGCGGCATATACCAAGGAGATGCGCTATCACCACTGCTGTTCTGCATAGGCCTGAACCCCCTCAGTCAGATCATCACGAAGAGCGGCTACGGGTACCGATTCCGTAGTGGGGCAACAATCAGCCACCTGCTCTACATGGATGACATCAAGCTGTATGCCAGGAATGAGCGAGAAATAGACTCGCTGATCCACACCACCCGGATCTACAGCGATGACATAGGGATGTCATTCGGATTGGACAAGTGTGGCCGGATGGTCTCAAAGAGAGGCAAGATGATCCGGACTGAAGGGATTGACCTACCAGAGGGCAACATAGGTGATATCCAAGACAGCTACAAGTACCTTGGCATCCCACAGGCTAATGGAAACCATGAAGAGGCCACAAGGAAGTCAACCACAGCCAAATACCTCCAGAGAGTAAGGCAGGTCCTGAAAAGTCAGCTGAATGGTAAAAACAAGGTCCGAGCCATCAACATGTACGCACTACCAGTCATCAGATACCCCGCTGGTATCATAAACTGGCCAAAGGAGGAGATAGAAGCCACAGATATCAAGACTAGAAAGCTCCTCACCATGCATGGAGGGTTCCACCCCAAGTCCAGCACCCTGAGACTATACACTAAGCGGAAAGAGGGAGGCCGAGGGCTAGTGAGCGTCAAGACCACGGTCCAGGATGAAACATCGAAAATCCGAGAATACATCAGAAAGATGGCCCCAAAGGATGAACTGCTAAGTGAATGTCTCAGGCAGCAGAACCCTGATGAGAGTGCGGAGGAGGAGGAACAGACAACCTGGAGAGACAAACCCCTACATGGCATGTACCACCGTCAGATAGAGGAAGTGGCTGATATCAAGAAATCCTACCAGTGGCTGGATAATGCAGGACTGACAGACAGCACAGAGGCACTAATCATGGCAGCACAAGAACAGGCCATAAGCACAAGAGCCATAGAGGCCAGGATCTACCAGAGTAGATCAGACCCAAGATGCAGACTGTGCAAAGAAGCCCCTGAAACAGTCCAGCACATAGTAGCAGGGTGTAAGATGCTAGCTGGATCAGCGTACATGGAGAGGCACAACCAAGTGGCTGGGATAGTATACAGGAACATCTGCAACCAGTATGGAATAGAAATACCCAAGTCCCAATGGGCCATACCACAGAAGGTGGCTGAGAACAACAGGGCCAAGATTCTGTGGGACTTCAGCTTCCAGACTGACAAACAGATCCTGGCTAACCAACCGGACATAGTGGTGGTGGACAAAGAGCAGAAGAGGGTGGTGGTGATAGATGTGGCGATCCCAGCTGACGCCAACATCAGGAAGAAGGAACATGAGAAACTTGAGAAGTATCAAGGGTTGAAAGAGCAGCTGGAACGGATGTGGAAGGTCAAGGGTTGCGTGGTCCCCGTGGTAGTGGGGGCACTTGGGGCAGTAACCCCCAAACTGGGAGAGTGGCTCCAGCAAATCCCAGGAACAACATCTGAAGCCTCAGTCCAGAAGAGCGCAGTCCTAGGAACATCGAAGATACTGCGCAGAACCCTCAAACTCCCAGGCCTCTGGTAGAGGACCCGAGCTTGAGGATGACATGGATACCACCACCCCCCCCGCCGGGGGTGAGAAGGAGATAGATAGATATATATATATATATATATATATATAGGTTGATTTTTGCAGGGCAATGAGGGCTGTGAGAGGAGCTGAGAGTGCTGCAGCCTGTTGAAGGGTTTTGTACTGTAAAATATTTCACTCACCAGGTCACCTACACTCTGCTCTTATACTTGGATCCCTTTAATATGGAGTCCCTTAATTGGAACAAATAACATTCTTTTAATAACTGATAGGGCCACAGCTCTTGCAAAAATCAGGGGATACCTCCTGTAATTATACATATATGTTATCATTAACTTTCAGGAAAAGGAAGCTTGTGTGGGTCAGGGTTGGATTTACCCTGTCTTGACTGGAGATGCAGTCAAAATGTTTTACAATCTTTTATAATCATGCTTACCTACAAAATGTATTATTATACATACAAGACACTTTTTCAATGGAATCAAAACATGTATTCTATTCCCTTCTAGTGGGCTTCATTCATTTCATTCAATTTGATGGCATGCAATATTGCATATCGCTTATCCTACATGTATTACATCACTCTACCCAATGGAGAATGAGAGTTGAATATGGTTTACCATATTGCATGGTTGTCAAGACAACATGACGTCACACGTCAGAGCTGACGCAAATATTCAGTGAGAAAGTTTTCCGCTGCGCATGTGAAGAAGTATTTCTTTGTTCACTGGCGGTGCCCACAGTATACTGTTGCAGTGAATTGAAAATGCCATATGATACATATTACACATAAAACTTCCGTGCTAGCGAATGGCTGTGACAATTTGTAAACAAACATGGCCATTAGGTTTGTTAAATACAGAAGATTTTAAGAGAATTTTGAAAGAGAAAGACGTGTTTAACATCCGAAAGGAATGTGTATGCATGATAATAATAATAATAATAATAATAATAATTATTATTATTATTATTATTATAATGGTATATCTTCAATTCATTCAATATCATGCTATAGCTGAATGGAATATATCTGATATACCACTCAAAGCCAGCCAATATTATTTAAATATTTGTATCATGAAGAACTGCACATGAACATGCATGTATATGTTGTCTGTGCTGCCGTGCAAATTCTAGAAAGTGAAATGTAGTCGTAGATACTGTGGATTGTTTCATTATTATTATCCATCCATCCATCCATTATCTGTAGCCGCTTATCCTGTTCTACAGGGTCGCAGGCAAGCTGGAGCCTATCCCAGCTGCCTACGGGCGAAAGGCGGGGTACACCCTGGACAAGTCGCCAGGTCATCACAGGACTGACACATAGACACAGACAACCATTCACACTCACATTCACACCTACAGTCAATTTAGAGCCACCAGTTAACCTAACCTGCATGTCTTTGGACTGTGGGGGAAACCGGAGCACCCGGAGGAAACCCATGCAGACACGGGGAGAACATGCAAACTCCACACAGAAAGGCCCTCGCCGGCTGCTGGGCTCTCATTATTATTATTATGAATAGTTTCAGGTTAACAGGGCTGAATGAACTGAAGCAGCAAGTCATTCATTCATTCATTCATTCATTCATTATCTCTAGCCACTTTATCCTTCTACAGGGTCGCAGGCAAGCTGGAGCCTATCCCAGCTGACTACGGGCGAAAGGCGGGGTACACCCTGGACAAGTCGCCAGGTCATCACAGGGCTGACACATAGACACAGACAACCATTCACACTCACATTCACACCCACGGTCAATTTAGAGTCACCAGTTAACCTAACCTGCATGTCTTTGGACTGTGGGGGAAACCGGAGCACCCGGAGGAAACCCACGCGGACACGGGGAGAACATGCAAACTCCACACAGAAAGGCCCTCGCCGGCTGCTGGGCTCTCATTATTATTATTATGAATAGTTTCAGGTTAACAGGGCTGAATGAACTGAAGCAGCAAGTCATATTGCTATTTCTCCTATCTTGTAATCTGTCCCTGAGTTTGGTACCTTTCTGTCTAGAAGCGTATAAAAATAACTGTTCTATTCTCACATGATTTGCATGTTTGAGTAGGGTTTCCTCCCACCTCTGAAAACATGCCAGTGGATGGATTAGAGACTAAATTGACCCCGGGAGGGAGGAAATACATGAGGGTGTGTATGCAGATTTGGACTCACACCTTAACACCTTGCTCTGTGGCAGATACACACTTGTAACGTGATTGGCGCACACAGGCACGCCGTTTATAAAATAAGTCCCGCCCCTTACGACTCCACATACTGTTGCCACATTGAGAGCTTTTCAAGGAGATAGATTTTTTTTTGACCGGAGAATTTGAACAAGTTGAACAGGCGATAGGAGAATCTGGCAACCTCGCGCACTGGCTGGAGTACAGAAACTTTACGCACGGTTCCGATGGAGTATATAATTCACGCGCGCACGCACACGAACATGGAGAGACGCGCACCGGAGGACACTCATTCTTCAGCCCCCGGCTAAAAGCAGGCACTTGGATGATGGACATGGACAGGCAGTGAGCCAGATGTTGAGTGAGAGATGCCAGATGTCGAACGCCTCGCGATGCTTGTGAACGGAACTCAGGCGAACGGCTCCACCACTGGAGAGCACGCGCTCCACAGACGTCCGTGGGTCACCACAACGCTCAGCTGCTTCCTCATCTTCACCATCGTGGTGGATATTTTGGGCAACCTGTTGGTGATTTTCTCCGTTTACCGGAACAAGAAACTTCGGAACGCTGGTGAGTTGAGTGACGCGCGCGCGCGCGCAATCCAGGAACGGCGTGCTGCTTTTCCACCAGTGGCGTTCCAATGCGCGCGCGCTCACACACACACACCTCACATCTGGAGCACAGGCAGGATTCATCTGAAAGGAAGGAAAAAAAAGATGCAGTATGTAAGATATAAAATGTAAGCAAGTTGTTTTTCCATCTAATTCATGTTGGATACAAAGTAGAAATTCACTCATCACTGAGGACTTAGGTCTAGTCTCATCTCATTATCTCTAGCCGCTTTATCCTGTTCTACAGGGTCGCAGGCAAGCTGGAGCCTATCCCAGCTGACTATGGGCGAAAGGCGGGGTACACCCTGGACAAGTCGCCAGTTCATCACAGGGCTGACACATAGACACAGACAACCATTCACACTCACGTTCACACCTACGGTCAATTTAGAGTCACCAGTTAACCTAACCTGCATGTCTTTGGACTGTGGAGGAAACCGGAGCACCCGGAGGAAACCCACGCGGACACGGGGAGAACATGCAAACTCCACACAGAAAGGCCCTCGCCGGCCACGGGGCTCGAATCCGGACCTTCTTGCTGTGAGGTGACAGCGCTAACCACTACACCACCGTGCTGCCCCACTGAGGACTTAGGTTTAGATATAAAATCCGATCCATCAGGTCCACCACATTTAAAACAGATTTTGCTCTTCTTCTTGAATCTCTGGGAACCTTTTGGGTTCTTGCTGACGTTATAAACTTTTAGAAATGGGGTACAGTACAAGTCCATTTGTCCTCCATGGTACAGTCTACACTAATGTACCCCTTTGTGCTCATTACTGGACCTCAAGGTAACTACATAAGTAACATTATGCAGTCAGTACAAAAACATTTCCAAATATTAGTTTTCCTGCACAACATTAAATGCTACAGAAAAATGTTTGTATATCGGTAAAGAAAACAGCATGGTTCAGAATTCATGCAGGGGAAGCCATGGCCTAATGTTTAGACAAGCATCTTTGGGACCAAAAGGTTGCTGGTTTGATCCTGGACCAGCAGGAATGGCTGAAGTGCCCTTGAGCAAGGTACCAACTGCTCCCCAGGCTGCTAGGGTTATGTTGTACGTCGCTCTGGATAGAGTGTCTGCTAAATGCCATTAATGTAATGTAATATATGTTCCTAAGTGATATATAAAGGGAACAAATAAATGCCTTAGAGCAGGGGTTTTCAAAGTGTGGGAGAGTCAGCCCCCCCCTCGGAGAGCAAATAAACAACAGCGCTCCCCCCTACAATTTTTGTTGTTGCTATACTTAATGTTCCATTCATATTTTTAAAAAAATGGTTGTACACATTTTTCTTTTTTTCTTTTTCACATTTTAAACATCTGTGCTTTTTAAAACATCTTGTTTTACACATTTTAAACATCTCATAGCATCGTTAGCTAGCACCTCTTGGCAGACAACACACTGTGGCAGTGGAGCATCTTCAGATCCAGTCCATGAAAATCCAAACTTTAAATAATCGTTGTCATACTTCCTTCTTTTTTCAGTCCCCCCAGGATTCCGCGGGCCTTTTTTGTGATTGTTGCGGGCTAAAATGTCTGATGTTGCGGGGGTTTTCTCAAAAATTGCGATGGAAGTTGCGGTGTTTTTTAGGTTTTTGTTGCGATTACATTGCGGGAAGGAAGTGAAAGTTGCGAGAAATTGTTGCAATTTTCTCTTTTTGTGATTAAAATGGAGTGATATGTTAAATATTAAGTTATTACTGAAAAACTATTGATTAAAAAAACAAAGACACTGAGAAATGGTCCTATAAACAACTTTACCAATATAAAAGATTACCAGGACTACAAAAATGCAGAAAAATAGGCTTTACTTATCCAAATGCACCTGTTGGTTCAAAAGTTAAAGTGCACAGAACCTCACAGCACAACATGAAGTTACCTTAAAATATAATATAAGTGCCTCAGCTTTCATGTAAGAAAAAAAAAACTATTAATACTAGTACTGTGTGCAGGCAGTCTCTCCTGAAGACTAAATTAAACAATAATTATAAACTAATAAAATAAATGGCTCAGGCTTCATAGAAGAAAAAAAAACAATTTGAACAGAATCTCACAGTATGATGCTGAAGCTGCCTAAACAATGGAAAATAAAATACCATTTTGGCAAAAATGTTGGCATCCATTAATTTCTTGCATTAAGTAAAAAATAATGTAAAGTGCACACAGTCCTTCACTGTAAACATAACACACTTTCAGTAACAGAATTTAAGCCTACAGTGGTGCTTGAAAGTTTGAGAACCCTTTAGAATTTTCTATATTTCTGTATAAATATTACCTAAAACATCATCAGATTTTCACACAAGTCCTAAAAGTAGATAAAGATAACCCAATTAAATAAATGAGACAAAAATATTATACTTCATCATTTATTTATTGAGGAAAATTAGCCAATATTACTTATCTGTGAGGGGCAAAAGTATGTGAACCTTTGCTTTCAGTATCTGGTGTGACCCCCTTGTGCAGCAGTAACTGCAACTAAACATTTCCGGTAACTGTTGATCAGTCCTGCACACCGGCTTGGAGGAATTTTAGCCCATTCCTCCGTACAGAACAGCTTCAACTCTGGGATGTTGGTGGGTTTCCTCACATGAACTGCTCGCTTCAGGTCCTTCCACAACATTTCGATTGGATTAAGGTCAGGACTTTGACTTAGCTATTCCAAAACATTAACTTTATTCTTCTTTAACCATTCTTTGGTAGAATGACTTGTGTGCTTAGGGTCGTTGTCTTGCTGCATGACCCACCTTTTCTTGAGATTCAGTTCATGGACAGATGTCCTGACATTTTCCTTTAGAATTCGCTGGTATAATTCAGAATTCATTGTTCCATCAATGATGGCAAGCCATCCTGGCTCAGCTGCAGCAAAACAGGCCCAAACCATGATACTACCACCACCATGTTTCACAGATGGGATAAGGTTCTTCTGCTGGAATGCAGTGTTTTCCTTTCTCCAAACATAACACTTCTCATTTAAACCAAAAAGTTCTGTTTTGGTCTCATCCATCCACAAAACATTTTTCCAATAGCCTTCTGGCTTGTCCACGTGATCTTTAGCAAACTGCAGACAAGCAGCAATGTTCTTTTTGGAGAGCAGTGGGTTTCTCCTTGCAACCCTGCCATGCACACCATTGTTGTTCAGTGTTCTCCTGATGGTGGACTCATGAACATTAACATTAGCCAATGTGAGAGAAGCCTTCAGTTGCTTAGAAGTTACCCTGGGATCCTTTGTGACCTCACCGACTATTACACGCCTTGTTCTTGGAGCGATCTTTGTTGGTCTACCACTCCTGGGGAGGGTAACAATGGTCTTGAATTTCCTCCATTTGTACACAGTCTCTCTGACTGTGGATTGGTGGAGTCCAAACTCTTTAGAGATGCTTTTATAACCTTTTTCAGCCTGATGAGCATCAACAACACTTTTTTTTCTGAGGTCCTCAGAAATCTCCTTTGTTCGTGCCATAATACACTTCCACAAACATGTGTTGTGAAGATCCGACTTTGATAGATCCCTGTTCTTTAAATAAAACAGGGTGCCCACTCACTCCTCATTGTCATCCCATTGATTGAAAACACTTGACTTTAATTTCACCTTCAAATTAACTGCTAATCCTAGAGGTTCACATACTTTTGCCACTCACAGATATGTAACACTGGATGATTTTCCTCAATAAATAAATGACCAAGTATTATATTTTTGTCTCGTTTGTTTAACTGAGTTCTCTTTATCTACTTTTAGGACTTGTGTGAAAATCTGATGATGTTTTAGGTCATATTTATGCAGAAATATAGAAAATTCTAAAGGGTTCACAAACTTTCAAGCACCACTGTACATAAACACTAACTCGCACATGCAGTGTTGCCAGATACTGCTGACGTTTTCCAGTCCAAAATATGTTCAAAACCCGCCAAAATGCACTTGAAACCGCCCAATCTGGCAACACTGCGCGCATGCTGCTTCTCTTGAACGTGTACACGGAAGTAAGGTGGAAGGTAGTTTGTCGACGTCACCTCAAGACGACGCCAACGATTGGTCAAATTTGCGGGAAAGTTGCGGTGATTGGATATAATTGCAACACCGCCCTGAATTCGCGGGGATTGGTTGAATTTGCATTGAAGCTGCAAATCGCAACATCCTGGAGGTTCTGGTTTTTTTGCTTGGCCCAGACTCTGTCTCCTCACTCACTGTAGCTTTAGGTACTAAAAATTGATCCATTTTGTCTCTGGTAAAGGCTAGCTGAAGTTCGCTAAATGTCCGCAATAGTAACTTTATTCTGGTTTATTTTTCCTCATGTTGCGCCCCCCCGAAGAACTCTGGCGCCCCCCAGGGGAGGCGCGCCCCACACTTTGAAAAGCTCTGCCTTAGAGGGTACTGCCCTGGTGACAAGCCACTGTATCCCTCAAGGTACAATAATGTACTTTATTTTCTGAGACTGTAGTTGTTTTCAGAGGCATCAGTGTGGCACATGTTGCTAGGGTGGTACCATCAAGTGTATTCCTTTTGCACCTTTAATATATCTCGTTTACTGAGAAAAGTGGACATGGACTTTTAAAGCTTTACTTAATGTAAAGCACTATGTATACAGTGGAGCAAAAAAGTATTTAGTCAGCTACCAATTGTGCAAGTTCTCCCACTTAAAAAAAATGAGAGAGGCCTGTAATTTTCATCATAGGTACACCTCAACTATGAGAGACAGAATGGGGGGAAAGAATCCAGGAAATCACATTGTAGGATTTTTAATGAATTAATTGGTAAATTCCTCGGTAAAATAAGTATTTGGTCACCTACAAACAAGCAAGATTTCTGGCTCTCACAGACCTGTAACTTCTTCTTTAAGAGGCTCCTCTGTCCTCCACTCGTTACCTGTATTAATGGCACCTGTTTGAACTCGTTATCAGTATAAAAGACACCTGTCCACAACCTCAAACAGTCACACTCCAAACTCCACTATGGCCAAGACCAAAGAGCTGTCAAAGGACACCAGAAACAGAATTGTAGACCTGCACCAGGCTGGGAAGACTGAATCTGCAATAGGTAAGCAGCTTGGTGTGAAGAAATCAACTGTGGGAGCAATTATTAGAAAATGGAAGACATACAAGACCACTGATAATCTCCCTCGATCTGGGGCTCCACGCAAGATCTCACCCCGTGGGGTCAAAATGATCACAAGAACGGTGAGCAAAAATCCCAGAATCACACGGGGAGACCTAGTGAATGACCTGCAGAGAGCTGGGACCAAAGTAACAAAGGCTACCATCAGTAACACACTACGCCGCCAGGGACTCAAATCCTGCAGTGCCAGACGTGTCCCCCTGCTTAAGCCAGTACATGTCCAGGCCCGTCTGAAGTTTGCTAGAGAGCATTTGGATGATCCAGAAGAGGATTGGGAGAATGTCATATGGTCAGATGAAACCAAAATAGAACTTTTTGGTAAAAACTCAACTTGTCGTGTTTGGAGGAGAAAGAATGCTGAGTTGCATCCAAAGAACACCATACCTACTGTGAAGCATGGGGGTGGAAACATCATGCTTTGGGGCTGTTTTTCTGCAAAGGGACCAGGACGACTGATCCGTGTAAAGGAAAGAATGAATGGGGCCATGTATCGTGAGATTTTGAGTGAAAACCTCCTTCCATCAGCAAGGGCATTGAAGATGAAACGTGGCTGGGTCTTTCAGCATGACAATGATCCCAAACACACCGCCCGGGCAACGAAGGAGTGGCTTTGTAAGAAGCATTTCAAGGTCCTGGAGTGGCCTAGCCAGTCTCCAGATCTCAACCCCATAGAAAATCTTTGGAGGGAGTTGAAAGTCCGTGTTGCCCAGCAACAGCCCCAAAACATCACTGCTCTAGAGGAGATCTGCATGGAGGAATGGGCCAAAATACCAGCAACATTGTGTGAAAACCTTGTGAAGACTTACAGAAAATGTTTGACCTCTGTCATTGCCAACAAATGGTATATAACAAAGTATCGAGATGAACTTTTGTTATTGACCAAATACTTATTTTCCACCATAATTTGCAAATAAATTCTTTAAAAATCTGACAATGTGATTTCCTGGATTTTTTTTCTCATTTTGTCTCTCATAGTTGAAGTGTACCTATGATGAAAATTACAGGCCTCTCTCATCTTTTTAAGTGGGAGAACTTGCACAATTGGTGACTGACTAAATACTTTTTTGCCCCACTGTATATATCAAATGGAGACAAATTTGTGTGTGCTCTTGTGTTCTTTACATGTAGCATCTCTCTCTCTCTCTCTCTCTCTCTCTCTCTCTGTCTCTCTCTCTCATGCTGATTGCACAGTTGTGTTGCATTGTCATGCACTTCTGTTACATCTAACTCTATGGACTTTGATTTGGACTTTAAATTGATGCATGTGCCTAAAATTGTTTCCCTGTCTTTGCTCTGATTCTTTCTTTCTTTCTTTCTTTCTTTCTTTCTTTCTTTCTTTCTTTCTTTCTTTCTTTCTTTCTTTCTTTCTTTCTTTCTTTCTTTCTTTCTTTCTTCTCATGCATGTTTTGTCTAGGCTTGTCTTGGCACAAACATTGATGTCAGAACACATGTGCGCGTGCATATAGGAATGTGTCACCTTTAAAACACCTTTTAACCCCCCACACACGTCAGTTTTTAGAAACATTTTTGTCCACGTTCAGAATCATGGAATCATGGGCCATGTGCAATGCTCGTGCACACTTGTCTGGAATAAAACAGATTTTAGAGCGGAAACTACCTAAACCTCATCACTGATGTGGGACCTTGTAGATAGAATACATCTTTTGTATCTGTAGCCTAATATACACATTTGATGGGCGCCTTTCTGTGTATACACCTGTGTATGTTCTCCTCGTGTCTGAATGGGTTTCCTACGGGTGCTCCGGTTTCCTCCTACAGTCCAAAGACGTGGATTAGTTAAACTGGCTACTCTAAATCACCTATAGGTGTGAACATGAGTGTGAATGGCTGTCTGGCTCTCTGTGTTAGCTCGGTAATAGATTGGTGACCTGTCCAGGGTGTATCCCGCCTCTCACCCAGTGTCAGCTGGGATTGGCTCCAGGTCATCCAAGATCCGCAATGGATAATTAGTATAGATAACAAATGAGAATCCATCTTATGGATCACTGATGTGCCTTTATTTATCTTTTAGAGGTCAAACCTGTAAATTATGCACCTTTTGCAGGTAAAAATGATATATACTATAGTACAAAAGGTATTTCCTTCAGCATGCCACCACACTGACACAACCACTACCTTCTCCCAAGAATAAAAATGTGAACAATTTAAAACCACAAGCCCCTAAACCCATCATACATGATGAGTATCAAAAGCAACATCAGGACACACCTGTGTGAGTATGAGACATGGACTGTGTTGGAAAAACTTCTGTCTGATTTCATAATGAGATGATTCAAAGAAATCTAATTAACTTTGACCCACTTTGCGGCTTGCATATATTTCCTAGATCTCGTATGCCCTGGACAGGTTTTTTTTTTTTAAAAAAAGAAACCTTTTCTGTTCCAATTTTTTTTTTTTTGGGTGTTAAATCTGAAATAGACATCCGCTATTACTGGGATGCTCTAGCTGCCAGTTACTAACTTTGTTCTTTGTGCAAATCAACCACTCTGGCTCTGGTTTAGCAGTGTGGTTTTAGATTGTGTTTTTATTTGAAGTGTGTGATGGGTTTGAATTTTTTTACCTGACGCCTTTGACGTGATTCCAAACTGTGTTTCATGGATGACAAAGACGTGCAGGGCCGCTGACAGCTTTGGCTGGGCCCGGGACAAAATGCTCTGAATGTTACGCCCCAAGCCTGCATGCGACAGCCCCCGCAATACCTTCCTAAACTCGTGGATAGTCTACTATAATCACGCAATTGGGGTGCTCTTGAAGGAGCAGCGATGGACGGGGGATTTCGGGCAGGGCTGGGGGCGAACATAGTATACTGTGCGTGCGTACTGTCCAGTGTGAAAAGCAGAGAAGAACACACTGCTCGAGAAACGGCGGGATATGATTGCGGGCTAATGTGAATATTCTTAGCTTCAATCAGATATATGAAACACAATGTTAAGCCATTGTGGTTATGAAATGATTCAATGCCCTGTGCGTTTGATATGGTGTTCAGTGTGACTTGCTCTCCCCTCGTTTGTAACATGAATTGCGTGCCATGCGTGCCTTGGTTGGGGTTACTTTACGGGGCTGGAAAAAGTTGGCTGTGTCTTACCTGGCTCAGCTGCCCCACTGCCTTTGCTAGTACCTGCTGCATCATCCGAATCTTTTTTAAAATATTTATGCAGTGAGCCCCTGAGTCTCTTGGTTTCTTCCTCTCTTTTTCTCTCTCTTTTCTTTTCTGTGCTCCTGACTTGTGCATGTTGGCAAATGACACGCACGCTGATTGTCGAAGCGCTATGATCGAACGATGTCGTTTTTTTCCCCTTAATCAAAGAGTCAGACCAAACCATTTTTGCATTAGGGGTGGTAGGGGGTTCTTGACGCCTTTTTCAAAGACAATAAAGGTAAAAGATCTAGAAATCATTTATTGAATGCAAATATAGCACATTTCTCCCCCAAATCAACACATTTTGAAATGAAATAAAATAATCGCAACTTCATGAGAGCCCAGTTCTGGGCCCTCCCCATTCCTGGGCCCGGGACAACATACCCGTTTGTCCCCCCCTGTCGGCGGGCCTGAAGACGTGTCCAAATTCCATTTACATACAGTATATTCATTAGGAGGCTGATGCTTTTATCCTAAGCCATGGAGATAGGATGTAAGGGTCTTACTCAAGGACTTCCATTGGTAGCGACAGACCTAGAGTCTCCACAGAGCCTAACACCCAAGGCAGATTCGGAAAAAACAAATCGGATTCAGTCTTCCTACTTTACATCAAATGCAGTTGCTTTGGTGAAGTTTCATGTCCAATCCCTTTTCCATAAATACATTCCAAAATCTTCATATACATACTTCTAATGACCTTCTAGTGAGCTAATATATTCACTATCCATCATTGAACATCACTATCCAACCCCAATCAGGCCACTTTTGAGGATTTTAGAGCTTGTCAACTACATTTCAGTCTTGTTTTTGCACGCTGTTGAACATCAGGTCCTGGGTTTGTCTGGAAAGACTTCCCAGACGCTTCTGTAGAGATCATGTAACCATCCAAGTATGGTTGAGCTATAAATTTGAAACATGATCTGGTCTGACATAAAGTTTCCACAATGTTCCCCTGGCTATTGTTGATGGACAAGAGCTTCCATTCTGTGCGCTTTCACTTCCAGAATCAGTGATTTCAGATGAAACACCATTTTTAGAAAGGGTACACCTTTATATAGTATAATGTTATATTCAGATTTATTATTTTGCACATTTATTTTGTTGATTATTTTTATTTTGTTTCTTTATTTTTGTTTAGAGTGTGCTCTAAAAACAGTGAAGTCAGAAATGTTATTTTTCCTTCTGTCTGTGTTGAAGGAAAATTACTTGCTAGCTAAAAGTGGCTAAATTAAAGATGCAAAAATAATACGGCAAACACGTCTCGGGTCATGGGCTGCATTGGGCATAAAGGTGAACCTTGTGGAAACTTTATTTCAGACCAGATTATATTTCAGATCCACATAAAAACCTGTTTCTCAGCCAACAGTGACAGCTGCACGTGTCCTGATTTCTGTGTGTAGGGCATTAACAGATTTCCATCCTTCAACCTTTCATTCATTCTTTCAAACTCAGTTTCTCTTTATCCCCAGGTCCCTTTCAGCTGAAGTTTCCGCTCCACGTTCCCATCACATCTTTCTAATCTTTGCTTTTTAAAAAAAATTACATCTTTGTACTTGATTATGTAATAACCTGCTGTCTAGGATTTAGAGTTACATAAATAGTGTTCCTGCCATTTGATGTTCCACAGTTTGGAATGATGCCGCGTGTGTGTGTGTGTGTGTGTGTGTGTGTGTGTGTGTGTGTGTAATCTTTTAATCTCAATATCAGAGTTATTTCAGGAAAATATGAAGATTTGCAAAGCATGCTTAACAATATTCAGTCAGTTGGTTGTTGCTTTGTTTTTTCATTTATTCTGAGCATCCATTCATTGGCTCCTTGGCTTTGAGCAATGGTTTGTTTATTCATTCATTACGTTGCTGATTCTATCATTGATCATTCTTTTTGCATTTATTTCAGTTTTTATATATGCTTCATTCATTCATCCATCCATTATCTGTAACCACTTATCCTGTGCAGGGTCACAGGCAAGCTGGAGCCTATCCCAGCTGACTATGGGCGAGAGGCAGGGTACACCCTGGATAAGTCGCCAGGTCATCGCAGGGCTGACACATAGAGACAATCATTCACACTCACATCTACGGTCAATTTAGAGCCACCATTTAGCTTAACCTGCATGTCTTTGGACTGTGGGGGAAACCGGAGCACCCAGTGGAAACCCACACAGACACAGGGAGAACATGCAAACTCCACATAGAAAGACCCCCATTGGCCACTGGGCTCAAACCCAGAACCTTCTTATTGTGAGGTGACAGTGCTAACCACTACACCACCATGCCACCCTCATTCATTCATTCATTTGGTTATTCTTCATTCAGTTGTTCAGCCAGTCATTTGTTCATTCACTAATTTTTGAGTTATTCATTTGATGATTTTTTTGTCTTATTGTGATAATATTCATTCATTCATTCATTCATTCATTTTTTTAATTCATAAATTGACTTGCTTCATTCATTCATTCATTCATTCATTCGGTTTCTTTGATTTTAATTCATTTACTCATGTTATCCATGTTATGCCTTCAATGCATTTGTTGGTTCATTCATTTGATCATTCATTAATTTATTCATTCACTGTTATGCCTGTTCCATTACCGCTTACTGTATTAATTCTTGAATATATTGTAATCTTTACATGTTCGTTCATTCATTCATTCACAAGTTGGTGGGTTCTGTGGATGTAAATTACGGGGGGGGGGAGCAGTGTTTGTAACCCCCCAATAATCAAAACTGGCCAAAACACCCTCCTACCTCTCACGAATAATCATCTCATCATAATAAACAAGAAATATTAACTGTTATAAAATATGCTAAAGTGGTGGGTTTTCATGAATCAGTGTAACTGGCAAGCAAAGGATAACATTTTTCTTGTCGTTTTAAAACAAAAATAGAAAAACCTCTCCACAACAGGAGGTATGCTACTGTAATAGTACTACCACTCATGGGTCAAATGACTGAATGAAAGTCTTATTTTCTGATGTATTTTCATTGTGTTAGGTGAACCAGTTCAGACCACTTTTATTGTCATTATGAGCTAGTTGTTATTATCTTGCTAGTATGAGGTCTAAATAGTAATTAGTAATTATTTCTAAAGTATCAATTAATGATTTATTGTTCACAAATAATGATTTAGGAATTACCCATGATGATAAAACAATGTTCAAATCAAGTTACACCCTTGGTGGGATCATACAATAACATGTGAAACACTTGTTGATTAATTTGCTATTTTTTTCCCCAAACATTTTAATCAGGATCATTCATTAATTTGTTTCACTTAAGATTTCTTTATTCACTTTTTTTAGTCACTGAGTTTGTTCATTTACTGTTTCACTCAGTAATTCACTTGTTCATTGGTTGTAACCATGACATTGTCGGTGTTTGGAAGCTATTTATTCAGTCATTCATTTGTTCACTTGCTTATTTATTTATGAATTCATTCATAATTCTGGCATCCCTTTATCCACTTATTTCTTTGCCCATTCATCTACTGAACTGGTTTTTCATTCATTCATTAATTCTTTCATTCATTTCACTGAGAGATAAACACCTGGACGTGTTCTTTCAAACATAGTTCGTTTACAGGCAGCTGTCAGGATTGTAACTGACCATTACAATGATGTTTTATTATTAATCAAAACCCACTGCATGTGTGTGTTGATGATGCGCTTGTCCATAGTGTTTATCAGTGGAGCAGAAAGCTGTCTCCTTCTTCCGATGCCTTGCCAAGTTAACAGCGGCCTTTACAGAAAGGTCCAATCATAAAGCGCTGGGTAGGAGCAGAGGTGGGTAGAGTAGCCAAAACTTGTACTTAAGTAAGAGTATTGTTACTTTAGAATAATATTACTCAAGTAAAAGTAAAAAGTAGTCGTCCAATTAATTACTTGAGTAAGAGTAAAAAGTACTAAGTGAAAAAACTACTCAAGTACTGAATAACTGCTGAGTAACTTTTGTTTATTGATCAGGATGTCATAACAGGCAGAGATTTCATATATATTTCACATAAACTGTGTGTGTGTAGTTCTGTGTATTAACAATAACAACAAGAAGCTCAAGGCAGTCTGCACATAAACCATAACACTGTGTGCGCGTGCACGTTCACTCCGTGAAGTGACTGTTCAGCTTTAACAGCAGCTGAACATCACACGTAATATCTCCTCGTACGAAAAAGACTGGAAATAATCCTGTAAGATGCGATCAACGATGTTAATCCTTTCGTCTCCCAAAAAGTTGTTTACTGGATCCATCTCGCAGAGGAGTTAGCAAGTGGAAGTAACAAGCAGAAAGGTTGCTAACTAGCTGCCAGTGCCCAGCTTGGCTGGGTGGTGGTGGGGATTGCTAGCAAGCGGTCAAGCTAACAAGCTAATGCCCTTCCTTTTGTGAACAAGCACTTGTAGACAAATAATAAAACAAATCTCACAGAAAAAAACACCTAAAGTCTTCACAAATCCCTCTAATCCACAACAAATACAGTAGCTTGAAAAATGGAGATTTCACAAACGATATGTTACGCGTTGTTAAGTTGTTAAGTTTTCACCAGTCTTCCATTCCCAGTTTTTGACCAGAGCCGTGTACAACTGTAACGCTATTGAGGAGCTGACATTAGGCGAGCAACCTTATTTTCATGAGCATTTTTTGGTTTCACATTAATAAAAAGTGATTGTTAGGAAGATTTTTTGTAGTTTTATTTCTTGGTTCTCTGGTGTGTGTGTGTGTGTGTGTGTGTGTGTGTGTGTGTGTGTTATCTTGCTGTCTGAGGCCGCAGTGCGTCAATACATTTCCACAAAACAATGTATTTTACAGTTATTTATGATGTTACAACAGGGCTAACGTCTGCCTACGAAGACAGCCAAAAGCGCACAGCCTACTTAGCGCAATGTGTTTCCTCAAATTTGACGTTGAGTTTTTATAAGCTGAAACGTCCACTGGTTTGGGGAGACACATGTGACACCGCATAACATATAACTATTATTTTTTTGTTGTTTGGAGAGTGAACATGGTTTGTATGTGTGGCCAGGGGTGTGCCTCTTCAGCTTGATGAGAAACGCTGGCCGCTGTCTCTGCCATTTTTCTTCTGCTTCCGTGCTCTTTTCCACCTGGACTGGTCTTGCCGTGGGAATTTTGTGTGCGGGCGCGCACGGCGGCTTGGCTCTGTTTGATTGGCCAGTCCCCCCAGGATTCTGTGGCCCTTTTTTGTGATTGTTGCGGGCTAAAATGTCTGATGTTGCAGGGGTTTTCCCAAAAAATTGCAATAAAAGTTGCAGTGTTTTTTAGGTTTTTGCTGCGATTACATTGCGGGAGGAAGTGAAAGTTGCGAGAAATTGTTGCGATTCTCTTTTTGTGATTAAAATTGAGTGATATGTTAAATAAGTTATTACTGAAAAACTATTGATTAAAAAAACAAAGACACTGAGAAATGGTCCTATAAACAACTTTACCAATATAAAAGATTACCAGGACTACAAAAATGCAGAAAAATAGGCTTTACTTATCCAAATGCACCTGTTGGTTCAAAAGTTAAAGTGCATAGAACCTCACAGCACAACATGAAGTTCCCTTAAAATATAATATAAATGCCTCAGTTTTCATGTAAGAAAAAAAAAACTATTAATACTAGTACTGTGTGCAGGCAGTCTCTCCTGAAGACTAAATTAAGCAATAATTATAAACTAATAAAATAAATGGCTCAGGCTTCATAGAAGAAAAAAAACAATTTGAACAGAATCTCACAGTATGATGCTGAAGCTGCCTAAACAATGGAAAATAAAATCATTTTGGCAAAAATGTTGGCATCCATTAATTTCTTGTATTAAGTAAAAAATAAAGTGCACACAGTCCTTCACTGTAAACATAACACACTTTCAGTAACAGAATTTAAGCCTACAGTATATAAACACTGACTCGTACATGCAGTGTTGCCAGATACTGCTGTTTTCCAGCCCAAAATATGTTCAAAACCCGCCTTAATGCACTTGAAACCGCCCAATTGAGTGGGAAACCACCCAATCTGGCAACACTGGAAGTAAGGCGTAAGGTAGTTTGTCGACGTCACCTCAAGACGACGCCAACGATTGGTCAAATTTGTGGGAAAGTTGCGGTGATTGGATATAATTGCAACACCACCCTGAATTTGCAGGGATTGGTTGAATTTGCGTTGATGTTGCAAATCGCGAAATCCTGGAGGGTCTGATTGGCGAAATGGAGTTAAACCATAGCTCCTCCCACTATGGCTCTGGCTGCCCCATTTGATCGGTGAGATGTGGTCATGTGACAGAGCCTCTGCTGGAAGTCTCGACAAAACATAAACAAACAGACCACGCATCGCACGGATCAATAAAAATTAAAAATAAAGTAGTGAGTAACGAGCAGAATATAGCCCAATGTAACGGAGTAAAAGTACCGATTCTTCTTCACAAATATACTCAAGTAAAAGTAAAAAGTATGCTGCATTAAAACTACTCTTACAAGTACAATTCATCCAAAAAGTTACTCAAGTAAATGTAATGGAGTAAATGTAGCGCGTTACTACCCACCTCTGGGTAGGAATAGGATGGTTTCATGCATCCAGCTACCAGCAGATCAACTGGATACTCTCACTCTCTGAGAGTATCTCGGCTACAAATCATGCTCCTATTTTTGTAAGTCTCTTTTATAAACATGCTAGTTATCAGAAAAAAGTTTGTAGCTAATACTAAGGACTCCGCTACCGACCTTGCCAGCTATACTATCCGATTTGATTAGGTAGGTTTCTGAGCAGTGTGGTCATTCAACAACTCTCAGAAAACATGGTGGCCTTTTGTTAACTCTAAAGAAATAATATCATATTTCTTTTAGCAAATAAATTACATCCTGCTGTTTTTTTTTTTGTTTTTTGTTTTTTTTACAATGCCCCAGACTTTAAAGATTGCCTTGCAGTGAAGTTAGCAAGCAGCACCACAAGGATTGTGACTACCTAGCTAAGAGCACAGTGTACAAAAAAGCAAGCTGCACACATCCACCATTTTGTTCTGCGTGTGCTAAATCTTCAAATAATGCAGCTCAGCCACTTTAGTGACACCTGTTAGTGTCAGCTACATTAACACTTCTTCCTTCCTCCAGCTAGTTGAAAACACTTAACCTTTTCTTTCTCTTGTGTAGTGTTATTACTTATGTCCAGATTGAAGGACTTGTCTTATTTCTGTTCATTCATGGATTTGTTTTGGGCCACTTTTTTCAGGCCCTTGATAGGAAATATTAAGTCGGTCAATCAATAATTAAATATAAAAACATTATTTAAACATCACAATGTAATCCATATATAAAAATCCGACTAACGCCATCACCAATTATTATACATTTTTTTTTTTTTATCTGAACAATCGAGGTGGACGTTAATGAGTCTCCTTATATGTAAATTTACCCAAACTCAGGTGTGATGCCTACGATATGAACGTTTTTTTTTTTTTTTCTTAAACAATTTGATTTCGGAATGGTTTTTTGAATAAATTTGTTTGTATCCGATGCAACAAATAAGACCCATTTTGGGACGCTGACAACAATTTGCTAGATTTCCTTTCACAATATTCTTGCATTTCGAAGTGTAAAAAGACACAAAGAATGAAACTCTTGTGTATTTTCTGACGTGCTGTTACTGTAAAGCGGCGCAATATGCTGACATCACCAGTACTAACACGTCACAAACACACATCATGGAAAGACTTGAACACAAATTACTTGTTGCAAAATCTCTTATTTGCAGTTTGCATACAGTTCAGCCATAATTTATAAGAATAATTGCTATAATTAGGGGACTTCCTTTCAGGTTTTTAGTAGGGGTCGACCGATAATCGGCCTGGCTGATATATCGGGCCGATATTCTGCATTTTTAGGGTTATCAGTATCGGCCATAATTTCCACCGATATGCCGATAACATGCCTTTTTGCAGCCATTTCGTTCCTAACGTGACTGTCACTGCACGTCCTTTCCTGCACTCGCCTCTGAGTTCAACAACACGGTCCTGCCCACCACAACATCTGATTTGTTTGGCACAAGAGATATAGCCAATCGACACGTGTAGCTAAACGCTGTGAACTGTTTCAAGGTGGCCATATGGGCACTCGGGCAGAAGCAGATCCCACTTCAAGGTAAGGACACGCTGCTTTTCCCGCAATAAGTCACAAACACACAAGTTGCAAAAGCACAACATCATTATATGTTTACATTCTTCATCTACTACTCGTTTAAAAATTGTCCATTTGCATCTGTGTAGCCAGGCAAACTTAGCTTACGGAAGGAAGCACTTGAATTAGCCTACAACCAACTAGTCTCGCTGAAACTACATGTAATGTTGTCCATAGTAAGCAGTCCCCAGCATAACGTAGGCTGCAGTCATTTTTAAATCCCCGTCTGGAAACGTGAATGTGTCAGTAGTTCTACTTGAACAGTAGAATGACAGCCATACAGAGAGGTGGTCAAGGGAAGACGAAATAAAACGTAGTGTTTGTGTTCTGTAGGCTAGCGCAAGCCTACTGGCTATTTGTTATGGTGATGAGTAAACTTCATGACGTGACTCGTGCTCAAAAAGCGCATTGCATTTGTATATGAGGTAACTTTATAAAGCGCTATTTGAACATTTAAACAAGCCAGGTGTGACTAGTATTTATAATTCTTGCGCAAGTGATTTCTCCTCGCTAGCGCTTCTGATTCGGAAAGCGATATACTCTTAAAGGAGCAGCCACTCCTAATAGGGAGTGATAGCCTACTTTATGTTTGATTTTACTTTTTAAAAAAATGCTGCAGGCAGCTCCCTACACTTGATTTGTTATTTAAAAACTACTTGACGTTGGTAAGTCTTACTTAGTTCTTAGTATAAAAGAATCCAGAGTGTATTTTCATTTATTTTCCACTGAAAATGGTGAGCTGTAATATAGTAGGGAGTGATTTATTTTTTTATTGGTGAATATTTATTTTATTATTATTTTATTTCTCATTTTATTCTAACTAATGTTTGACTTTATTGTACAAATGCTGCTGGCATCTCCCTGCACAAAATTTCATGTTCAATTTTACAATTAAACATACATTTCATGGATATGAAGGTCTGTGTCAGTGTGTGCCATGTTTAATTTCATGTGAATTATAATGTTTACATTTATCGGTTGCACATATCGGTTATCGGCATCCCAATTCCATAATTATCGGTATCGGCCCTGAAAAAAACATATCGGTCGATCCCTAGTTTTTAGAATGCACACACTGTAAGTTACGATAAGGCATAATAAGGGCTGTCCTGTGCAAGGTAATAAACATGGAGCGTAATGAGCTGAGACATATACCATGGTTATCCCACTGTTTATTAACTGTGTCAACCCACCAACATTCCCACCATATTTGCACAGATTGTTTTCTGAGGCTCTTCTTTGTTTTGTTTGGCCTCTTCCTGTCTGTTCCAGCTCTAATCAGGCTTCTCCCACTGAGCTGGCTTGACCACTATCCCATAGTAAATATGATTTGTTTTCATCATCTCCATGTCCCTATTCATTACACACTCTTATTGTGTTTGTCGACACCAATATTAAAAGACCAGTGCCCTCGTAATTGACACACAACAGATCAGTAAGGTTTAGCTTGAATACACAAAGCATTAAATGTTGTGTGCATGCTAAGTGTTTGCAACACAACAGCATTAAATGTTGTGTGCATGATAATGTGCATGCTGTGTCAAAGACATTCGTTTTATTACTCTGCACTGTGATAATTAGCCTTTGTTGGTTTTATTTTGGGTCTCAGACTGGCCGGCTCCATGTGCACTGGAGGAGAACGGGGCTTGAGGGCAGCATGATAAGCAGTGTGATCATAAGACCAGGCGTGTGACAGGAAAGTTATGAAATGCAGTTGTACTGTATTGTGCTAGAGCCAGGTGAAGCTTCATTCACTTTCACACTGACTTAGAAAACACTGGCATCCAAACATTAATGCTATATTTAAAAAAAAAAATCAGTATTGTGATGTACTGTATTAACATCTATAGAAATAACTTTTGACATGTAATTAAATATTGTGGCATAAAAAAAGTGTTGCAAAAGTACTGACAATATTCACAATTGTCAAAGAATAGTGTTTTTTTTTTTTTTTTTGTAATTTATCCCTTTTTTTTTTTTTTGCCAAATGTTTCCACCAATTCCCACCCACCAGACAGGTCTCTCCCTATCATATTACAGTTACCAGCCAGCTAAGGTGAAGGCTATCACGTGCTTCCTTTAAGGCACATGATGCCAGCTGACTGCATATTTTTCAAAATAGGAATGGAGTAACACACTTGGAGAAAAGTGCTATCCGCCCACTTCCGTATGCATGAGCCCACAGATGCCTGTGATTTACGTATTATGATGGTGTATTAGAACCACAGTTGTAAAAGGGTAATATTCCAAGAAAATAATTTATGAGAAAAACCTCAGATATTCTCTGAGATGAATTTGCGAGAAAAAGAATCAGAAATTCTGAGATTAAATAGTCACAAAGAACATCACGCTCCTAATTTGCAATCCATGGCTGAGCGAACGACGCTAGGCACACGCCAACATTTCATTTCCATATCATGAAAGGTGTCTAACATCTTGGCATCATTATATAACTTGAATATATAATTTTGTTTTATCATAGTGAGGAGCTACAGTCATGTCTTTTAGCCCATATATTAATTCAATAATCCATCCTTTATATATTTCTGAGTGAGAATCCAGGCCTCAGAAGAAGTTTTTGCTTTTTTTTTTTAATATAAAAAAAATTTCTGAAATATCTTGTCAAAATATCTTGGCTTAGTATATGTTAGCTAGCTAGCTAGCTTTAGCTGTGGCTATTATGGACATTTTAAAACAATGTAAACAAAATTCTGTCAGAATTCCTGTCAGCTTTGCTTGTGTTAGCTTGCTGGCTAAGAAAAAACGTGGAAATGCAGGATTCCTTCTTCTCTTTGAAGACTTTGTGTATATCAAAATCCTTCTAAAATCTGTATAAAAAGTTGTTTTATTTCCTGCGTTCTATTTAGTGTTCATATTAAAAATGTAATGTGTACTCAAGGTTTAACTGTTGACCTATGACTAATTCTAGACATCTTTGATGGTTTCCCAATGGGATTCACGGTTTGATTTGGGATTTGGCTTTGAATCCTGGATGTATTTGATGTTTTCCCAGCAGAATGCAAAGTGGGGCACTGTGGCTTCCCAATTGGAATCAGGATATTTACTCTTGAATCTTGTCCCATCCAAAGTCTTTCATTCACAGACCATCTGTTAAACATTTAGGACTCACTACATTGGGATATCAGAACTAGGGATGTTAACCGATGACCGTTTGACCGAATCAACGTCAACCGGTTAACTTTTTTTTGGTTGTCGGTTAAAAAAAAAAAATTCAATCGTTTTGAAGCTGCCAATTTTGGAGCGGAGAACCTGGAATTCCGTATTGTAAATGCTTGGGGTATGCCATACGGTGTAAGGACGACAGCTGACAAATCAGAAACACCCATTCAGTCATGTCCCGCCCTCCCGCCCCAGTTAAAGACAGCTGACAAATCAGAAACACCCATTCAGTCATGTCCTGCCCTCCCGCCCCAGTTAAAGACAGCTGACGAATCAGAAACACCCATTCAGTCATGTCCCGCCCTCCCGCCCCAGTTAAAGACAGCTGACAAATCAGAAACACCCATTCAGTCATATCCCGCCCCAGTTAAAGACAGCTGACAAATCAGAAACACCCATTCAGTCATGTCCCGCCCCAGTTAAAGACAGCTGACAAATCAGAAACACCCATTCAGTCATGTCCCGCCCAGCTGCCACTCAGCGAAAGAAAAGTGTAGACACAGGCTTTTTCGCTTACAAATTACTATTCTGTTTTTTTTTAAATTATTATTAGAAGGCACATGGAGTTTAGTCCTGCCTTGGCCAGTGCATTCTGAAAGTATGTTTCGGTCTGTAGCCAACAATGCATGTTATTGCAGATCATATCTCTCCACACAAACTAAAGACGCAGATGCCGACTTTTTTTTTTTGAATCGTGCAGATCCGTTTTTTTTTGGGGGGGGGGGAGCATTGGAGTGTCTGATTGTAATTTCAAGGTGGATTCTGTATTAAAATTACTAAATAGGCGGGTGCCGTTGCAGTCCATGAGGCGTGGGGTGTGTGGGAGGAGGGCAGTGGATCGGGGGGCTGCGTGCGTTTGCGTGGAAGCTGCGCACTCAGTTTATTAAATTGTACGTTAAATTTTGCGCGGCTTCGGCGCGGGCGTGTGCGGCTTTCTGATTTGCTGTTTTCTTCTCGTGCTTGTACTTCCTGTGTTTCGTGGACTGTGGTGGCATTTGCTTATATGCAGAATTTGCTTTGATGAAGTTGTGGTCGGACGCTCCAACGCCCCCCCCCCCGGGAAAGGAAGCTCGGATCTGCGCGATTCAGCTGTGGAGAGGGCGGCATCTGCCAAAAGGCGCGCCGTTTGCATCCCTGTAATAATTCCAATTCTAGAATTTTAAACTCATAGGTTAACCAACTTTAACCGGCTAATGAGGCTCGGTGGTCGGCCAAGATTTTTTTTAGTTTTCGCCATCCCTAATCAGAACAGAACACATTTCTATTGGTTCCTCGTGATTTTGTAATGGTTATTATTGTTGTTTCCTGTTTCTGTTGATCTTAAAACCTGTGTACTAACAGTTTAAAATGTGATGTGACCAATTCTAGATGTGTTGGATTGGTTTCCGATGGGATTTGTAGTACTGTATTTAACTTTGAAACGAGATGTTTGATGGTTTTTCCAATGAAATTCATGATATTTAGCACTGAATCCAAGAGATATCTGATGTTATTTTCAATGGAAGTGAAAGTGGGACACTAGGTTGTCCAATGGGACTTAGGTGTAATGATGTTTACTCCTAGTTGAAAAAACAGTCAAACATATCTTCATACAAAAGTCTCATCTCATTATCTCTAGCCGCTTTATCCTGTTCTACAGGGTCGCAGGCAAGCTGGAGCCTATCCCAGCTGACTATGGGCAAAAGGCAGAGTACACCCTGGACAAGTCGCCAGGTCATCACAGGGCTGACACATAGACACAGATAACCATTCACACACACATCTACGGTCAATTTAGAGTCACCAGTTAACCTAACCTGCATGTCTTTGGACTGTGGTGGAAACTGGAGCACCCAGAGGAAACCCACGCGGACACGGGGAGAACATGCAAACTCCACACAGAAAGGCCCTCACCGGCCACAGGGCTTGAACCCAGACCTTCTTGCTGTGAGGCGACAGCACTAACCACTACACCACCGTGCCGCCCTCATACAAAAGTCATCTTTGAAATCTATAAGACTCTTTATATTGTATTGTGGGAACAGAAAGATGTCCTGTTTTCCTAGTGGCTCTGTGATGGTTAGTAATGTTATTTACTGTTTTCTATTTGGTGCTGAAATTAAAAATGCAATGTATTCACGTGTTTCATATCTTCATTTTAACATCATCTGAAAATAGGAACGGTTTCTGTTGGTTCCTAGTGGTTTTGTGATGTACTGATATTACAGCAAAATGGGTCCTAATGGTTTAAGAGGTTAATCCATAAATTTATTTTTTTTAAGGTTATTCCAAAAGTGTCCAATGGAATGTACTGGTTTTCTGATGGAATTCGTCATTTTCACATTTTCATGTTTAGAATCTGTCCCAGGTCACATGTTACATCATTACTAACCATAAGAGAACCACTAGGAACCAACAGAAACCTTTCTCATTTTCATATAGTGTTCAGATCAAAGCACAAAGGGTCCCAGTAATTTGCCACATGACTAACTCTAGGGCGGCACGGTGGTGTAGTGGTTAGCGCTGTCGCCTCACAGCAAGAAGGTCCTGGGTTCAAGCCCCGTGGCCGGCGAGGGCCTTTCTGTGTGGAGTTTGCATGTTCTCCCCGTGTCCGCGTGGGTTTCCTCCGGGTGCTCCGGTTTCCCCCACAGTCCAAAGACATGCAGGTTAGGTTAACTGGTGACTCTAAATTGACCATAGGTGTGAATGTGAGTGTGAATGGTTGTCTGTGTCTATGTGTCAGCCCTGTGATGACCTGGCGACTTGTCCAGGGTGTACCCCGCCTTTCGCCCGTAGTCAGCTGGGATAGGCTCCAGCTTGCCTGCGACCCTGTAGAAGGATAAAGCGGCTAGAGATAATGAGATGAGATGAGATGAGACTAACTCTAGATGCTTCTACTGGTTTTCCAGTAGAACTCAATCCTGAGCGGCGTCAATCCCATTGAAAAAACATGAAATGCAATTACAAGTGTATCAGGTCACCAGAACGACCAGGAACCATTAGGAACTTGTGATGGTGACTGTTCCTATTTTCCATTAGGTGTTGAAATCAATATGTAATGGGTCTTAATGATGTTTCAATGGGATTCAAAGTTGTCTAGTGGGACACAATGGCTTTCCAAATCTTTTCATGATATTTGCATTGAATATGATCAATATGGGCAGCACGGTGGTGTAGTGGTTAGCGCTGTCGCCTCACAGCAAGAAGGTCTGGGTTCGAGCCCCGTGGCCGGTGAGGGCCTTTCTGTGCGGTGTTTGCATGTTGCCTGTGTGGGTTTCCTCCAAGTGCTCCAGTTTCCACCACAGTCCAAAGACATACAGGTTAGGCTAACTGGTGACTCTAAATTGACCGTAGGTGTGAGTGTGAATGGTTGTCTGTGTCTATGTGTCAGCCCTGTGATGACCTGGCGACTTGTCCAGGGTGTACCCTGCCTTTCGCCCATAGTCAGCTGGGATAGGCTCCAGCTTGCCTGCGACCCTGTAGAACAGGATAAAGCGGCTAGAGATAATGAGATGAGATGATCGATATGATTCACAGGTCACTTGTTCCAGGTACTTTTTAACCATTAGAGAACCACACGCAACTGAGTGGGTAATGCTTCTCTTTTCAGCAGATCAGTGTTCTCGATTAGGCCCATATTTGATACAGCCAGCCTGCTTAATGAAGCCTGGCACTTTTTGAATCAGGTCAGTAATTAAAAAGTTTATCATGTCCTCTCATCTTTCTGTTTGTGTCCTAGAATGTGCACTGAGATTCAGAATGAGGAGCTACTGCCTCCTGTAGCACTCCAGTATCACACGTGTACTTTTGTCCTGGTTTCCTTTATACCTTCAGTTTATTTCATAACCTGAAAGAATTATTCTGCCATGGGCGCTGTGTGAGACCGCTGCCTCTCCAGTAGCTCTGTAGTTTTTAGCTCTTTAAACCTCTTTTTCCACCTTTTTTTACTTTTTTGCTCTTCTTACGAAGACAGTGTGTTTAACTATATAACATGGATATATTTAACTTTAACACACAACCAGGAGCCAGTTTTCTCACTTATTCGAGAGAGGAGCTGCTGGCCCTGAAAACAATGGGACAAGCCAGGATACGACACCCCATCCCGGCTGACTGAGGAGGAAACCCAGAGGCTGCAAAGCTGGAGCTAAGCTAAAGGCTAGGCTAGCGGACAACCGGTGGCACTACAAACCATCCATTCCCTCCGTTATCATGGGGAATGTGAACTCGCTGCCGAATAAAGTCGACAAGCTATCCGCACTGAACAACCAGCGGATTTACCGGGAGAGCAGCTTATTTGTTTTTACGGAGACATGGCTAACACACCTTGTACCGGATGCTAACGTGGACCTGCGGGGATTCACTGCTGTGAGGACCGACAGAGACACTAACACATGCGGGAAAAGCAAAGGTGGAGGACTCATTTATGTTAACAACCGCTGGTGTAACCCGGGACATATCTCCATAAAGACAGTTTTATGTTGCCTGGACTTGGAGCTGCTAGCCGTTAGCCTGCGGCCATATTATCTGCTGAGGGAGTTCAGTCACGTGATCACTATCTGTGTTTACATCCCTCCGAAGGCAGATGCAGCCGCTGCATGTGAGAGGATTCACTCTGTCACAGCAAGGCTGCAGACACAGCACCCTGAGGCATTTATCATAATTTCTGGGGACTTTAATCGTGCTACTTTGGACTCTGGCTGCTTTTTACCAGGCTGTGGATTGTCCAACAAGGAACAACAGGACAATTGACTTCCTGTATGCTAATGTGAGGGATGCATACAGTGTCACACCCCTCCCCCCCACTAGGGAAGTCTGACCACAACCTGGTTCTTCTACAGCCGAAGTACATCCCCCTGGTTCAAAGGCAGCCTGCAACAATTAGCTCCATCAGGAGGTGGTCCCCTGAAATGGAAGATGCCCTCAGAGACTGCTATGACATCACAGACTGGGATGTGCTGCTTAGCCCACACTGTGAAGACATAGAGGGGCTGATTACCTCAACTTCTGTGTAGACATGGTCTCCCCCGCTAAGACTGTATGGTGTTGCCCTAATTATAAGCCATGGGTAACACAGGAAGTCAAAGCTGTCCTCAACAGGAAGAAGGCCGCCTTCAGGAGCAGGGATAGGGAGGCAATGAAAGCAGGAGGTGAAACGCTGCATGAGGGAAGCTAAGGACAGCTACAGGAGAAATGTGGAGCAGAAGCTGAAGGAGAACAGCATGAGGGAGGTCTGGGAAGGTGTGAAAACCATCACAGGCCACAATACAAAGACCAGAGTTGTTGAGGGAGTAGTGGAGAGGGCGAACGAGTTGAATGACTTCTTCAATCGGTTCAACCAGCCCACGTCCCCCCCACCCTCTCCCTCACTGTAGCCATCTCTCCTTCTTCCCTCAACACACCTTCCCCCAGTCATCACAGCAGCCCCCTCCTCCCCCACCTCAACACAGACTCCTCTATGCATTACTGCAGACCAGGTCAGAGGTCAACTGAGGAAGCTTCACCCCAGGAAAGCAGCAGGCCTGGACAAGGTGAGTCCACGACTACTGAAGACCTGCACTGCTGAACTGGGTGAACCACTCCAACGCATCTTCAACCTTAGCCTGTAGCTGGGGAGAGTGCCAACCCTCTGGAAGACATCATGCATCGTTCCATTTCCCAAAAAGAATCGGCCCAGCGAGCTGAATGACTTCCGACCGGTGGCACTCACTTCACATCTGATGAAGACGTTGGAGCAGCTCTTCCTCAGCCTCCTCAGACCCCAGGTACAACATGCCCAGGACTGTCTGCAGTTTGTGTACCAGGCAGGTGTTGGTGTGGAAGACGCCATCCTCTACCTGCTACACCGAGCCCACTCGTATCTGGATAAGGGAAATGGCACAGTGAGGCTCCTCCTCTTGGACTTTTCGAGTGCCTTCAACACCATCCAGCCCCTACTGCTTCAGGACAAACTGAACAGGATGCGAGTGGACCCCTGCCTGGTCACCTGGATCTCCAGCTACCTCACTGACAGGCCGCAGTACGTTAGGCTGAAGGACATCACATCTAACACTGTAATTAGCAGCACCGGAGCACCCCAGGGCTTGGTGCTGGCCCCTCTTCTCTTCACCCTGTACACTGCGGACTTCTGCTGCAACTCGGAGCTGTGTCACATTCAGAAGTTTGCCGATGACACAGCCATCGTTGGGTGCATCAGTGACGACAGAGAGGAGGAGTATAGGAGCCTGGTGAGGGACTTTGCTGTGTGGTGCAACAGGAACCATCTGCAGCTCAACACCTCGAAGATCAAGGAGCTGGTCATTGACTTTGAGAGGTCCAGACCAAGGTCACAACCAGTTCTGATCAAGGGAGTCGAGGTGGAGGCTGTGGATTCCTACAAGTACCTCGGGCTGTGGCTGGACGGCAAGCTGGACTGGACTTATAACACCAAACACTTGTACAGGAAGGGACAGAGCAGGCTATACTTCCTTAGGAAGCTGCAGTCCTTTAACATCAGCAGGAAACTCCTGTGGATGTTCTCTCAGTCTGTGGTCGTCAGTGTCCTGTTTTACACCGTGGTGTGCTGGGGGGGCAGCACATCCAAGAAGGACACATCCAGGCTGGACAAACTGATCAGGCGGGCCGGCTCTGTGGTTGGCATGAAGCTGGACTCTCTGGTGACGGTGGCAGAGAAGAGGTCTATGGACAAACTATTGAACATCATGGACGATGCCAGTCACTCTCTGCACACCGTCATCAGCAACCAGAGGAGCCTGTTCAGTGACAGAATGCTCCTTCCCAAGTGCAGGATGAACAGACTCAAAAACTCCTTTGTCCCTCACGCCATCAGACTGTACAACTCCTCTCTGGGGGGAAGAGGGGTAACAGGAGGACGGAGGACGGGAAGGAGCAGTAGCCTAGCCTAACAATAAGCAATACCGGACAATGTGCAATATAAAGTGCAATATTTTTCCTGCTCCCCCCCCCCCCCCCACACACACACACTTGCCCTAACCCCACTTCTCCCCCCTTTCCCCCCTCCCCCTTCCTCTCTTCCCCATAACTTATTCTTTTATATTTGTATATGTAAATACCACTGACGTGCAGGGCCTCACCGGTCATCAACCAGCCATCATGAGATGTAATGAATGTAAATAATGATAACAATAAAGATTTGTCCAATCATCTGTGCTATATATGCCATTTCTGTATGATTCAAATAATTTCAATCATTTTTGCGATCAAAATCGCCGTATTTGCCTATTTCCTATTCAATTGCAGCGAATATGCAGCGAAGTGAGGCAGCACCAAGCCGTGCCTCACGTCAGATTGCGCAATCCCTTGTTAACTGGGTTGAGCACGTGCCTTTTGCTTACTCTGTGTATGCTACCAACGTAATGCTGTATTAAAATGTTTTTTATACATTGTAGACATGTGTATAATATGTCCTCACTTTCCTTAAAGTATGTAATGTTTTCTACATATGTGTATCACTTATTTAGCGTTAACAATTTGACATAAAGCTGCACTGAAAAGACATGAGGTGAGGCAGGCAGTAGCTCTGCCACAACGCAGAGGGTGTACGTGAGCTCAGTTATTCTTGTTTGGTGGTTGCTTGTTTGGTGGTCACGTAAAGTTTAATTTGGACTGTTGTTGGCTTGTTCCGATTGACTGCAACAATGGAGGATGTAATAACTCAACTGAAAGGTTTCTCAAAGTTGGACTTTCAAGGAAAACGGGACATGATAAAGAATGGACGGCCGACGCTGGAGCTAAAGGAATTACTTCAAAGGACTGGGCAGAAGATAACCCGATTGTTTCAAAGTGAGTGGTATAACCGAAAAGAGTGGCTGTACTACAAGAAACCGCCTTTTCTGTTATCCCTGTCTCTTGTTCTCAACCAGTGACAATGTCTGGACTAACATGGGATTTTGTGACTTAAAAAACCTACCAAGAAGCCTCCTGAAACATGAATGCTCAGCTACTCACGTTCAAAGCCAAATTGCTTTAAAAACTTTTGGGACTTCTCGAATAGATGTGGCTTTGAATGAACAGCACCGGCTAAACATTAGCATGCACAACGCTAAGGTGAAGGAAAACCGAGAGATCTTAAAATATCTCATTCATGCAACCTGCTTCTTAGCCAAACAGTAAAGGTAAGACCAGTGTTCGAATCCTGTGTTTGTGTGTGTATGTGTGTGTGAGGGAGAGCATCCACCGTGATGCTGTGCCTTGCGATGGATGTATGTGGCACTGGCCGTGGTGCTGTGTGGCCTGTTCTGTCTGTAGCACCGTGGTTCGTGTGCTTGTTCTGTGTATGGTACCCGCTGTGTGGTCCGCCGTGGTGTTTTTTGGAGGTAGGCTACTGAACCGCCATTCATTTTTCATTCTTCCTTGGCCAAATATGTACCTTCAAATGTACCTTATGTAAAGAATGCTGCTATGAGATAGGAAACTAATCGGTATTTGGCAAATATTTTGGTGCATATTTGAAAATCTGATTTTGAAAAAGTCAGTGCCTCGCTAGCCACAAACCTCACCACACGTCACTGGTAAATACTTAATTTATTTTAATTTATCTAGAAGTTTTCTCGATTTCTTTTCTCTGTTTATCTGTAATGATGCTGCTGGAATCTTAATTTCCCTGAGGGAACCCTCCCAAAGGGATCAATAAAGTTTAATCTAATCTAATTGACACCACAAGTGAATTGTATAGTAACTTGCTTTACACTCCATATTTTTCCTCTCCAATGTTGACATCAACAAGTCTTTCAGGATGAAATATTAGGCCATGTTTATGTGCACGTGATTGAGTGACCTCTACGATCAGGTGTGCGTCTTGTCGACATCCTGTGAGTCTTTTCACTCACGTGATGGACTGATGGGTGAGTCAGCGTCAAAACGGGTTTCAGAAGTTTGATACGACACCTCAACTCAGGTCAAGTGCAAAAATATTCAGTTCAGTTTCAGGCTACACACAGCCTTGGGGAGTCTTTGCATGCTTTTCTGGCCCCAAGTTTCAGATTATTGAAGCTTGCAATCTGATTGGCTGTCTGTACTTACATGTATACACACTAATATTCTCCAGTTTCCAGTGGGGGGACAACTTTTGAAGACTGGACAAAGTGATCTTGTCAAAGCAAGATATAGTAAATGAATACTGAAAAACATTTATGTGTACATTTTTAAAAGCTACATGATTCTTGCATGAAAGAGAGGACAATAAATAAGATACTTTTGCATGTTTGCCAACGTTACTAGGCAGTAATGTCACTCCCAGTTTGCCATGGAAACATGCCTAATAATGCTGTTCTTACGGGTGTTGTATCTGGGTGGTTATTGGTCAATAGGGGACCAATGTACCTGTCAGTCAAATAAATTACACTCCTACAATTCCTGATTGGCCCTGGATGTCTACATTCCATGTGGGATATTATACTTGTCAATCAAAGGAATTATTAAACCACAAATATTCCAGATTTGATCTTGGATGGTTACCATTTTGGTGGAAAGGGAAACTCTTACCTACCAATATACAAGTCATCTCATAAAACTCCCCTATCCGTGATGTATCGATTCAGGCCAAAAGAATAGTAGTGCATGGGTTACTATAGCATCGGGGTGGAGCTAAAGGGGGGGCATTACCCCTGGGCCCTCCCCCTAGCCATACAGGGCCCCACCCTTTGACATTCAGGCCCTCCCAATAAATGTGCCATACACGATTTCATTGGAAATTCCTTGAAACCTACAAGTTTTCACATGATTACAGACTAGTTGACCTATATATTTCTCATTTTTGCCACACATTCTTATCATTGTTAAAAAAAATAAAATAAAAAAAACCCTGTGAAATCCCTAAACAAACTTAAAATATAATAAATTGTCATGTTTTCAAGCTAAACTAAGCTGTTCCTTTTGTATTTAATTGTTTTTCATTTGAGGAATTTGCAAAAAAACTGCAATGCATGATGGGTAGGATCTAAAGGCTGCCTAACATCCTCATCTGTCTGACGACATACAACAAGACTAGGAAGGTGCATGCCTGGTTGCGGTTGTTGGTTGTCTACTAGAAACGAATTCAGCATGTTTAAAAGTAAAAGTGGGGCACAAAAGAGGAAGGAAAAGAAAAATAAAGAGGAGGTAAACTCTAAACTTCCAAAGTTGGATTCATTTTTTACTTTGCCTTCTCCTGTCCCTGAATTTGCTAATAGTGAACATGCATTGCACTAGCAGCAGTAACATGGTGGTGCTTAGCAGTAGCTTTGGCCAAAGTCATATAGAAGAGGGTGGGGAACGTGGAGAGGGGTTAGCTGAGATGAGCAACCAGAATCTGCAGGGTAGGGAACGTGGAGATTTAGCTGAGTTAGCTGAAGTGAACAGCATGATTCCCAGCATCTCGTTTCGTCTCGTCTCGTTTTGTCTTCTTCCGCTTTATCCAGGGCCGGGTCGTGGAGGCAGCAGTCTGAGCATGGAAGCCCAAACTTCCCTTTCCCCAGACACCTCGGCCAGGGGAAGAACACCGAGGCGTTCCCAGGCCAGCCGAGAGACATAGTCCCTCCAGCGTGTCCTGGGTCTTCCCCGGGGCCTCCTCCCGGGGGGACATGCCTGGAACACCTCCCCAGGGAGGCATCCAGGAGGCATCTGAAAAAGATGCCCGAGCCACCTCAGCTGATTCCTCTTGATGTGAAGGAGCAGCGGCTCTACTCTGAGCTCCTCCCGAGTAACTGTGCTTCTCACCCTATCTCGAAGGGAGCGCCCAGCCACCCTGCGAAGGAAACTCATTTTGGCCACTTGTATCCGTGATCTTGTTCTTTCGGTCATTACCCAAAGCTCACGACCATAGGTGAGAGTCGGAATGTAGATCAACTGGTAAATTGAGAGCTTCGCCTTTTGGCTCAGCTCCTTCACCACGACGGACCGGTAAAGCGACCGCATCACTGCAGAGGCTGCACCGATCCGCCTGTTGATCTCACGCTCCATCCTTCCCTCACTCATGAACAAGATCCCGAGATACTTAAGCTCCTCCACTTGAGGCAGGACTTCTCCACCAACCTGGAGAGGGCAAGCCACCCTTTTCCAGTCGAGAACCATGGCCTCAGACTTGGAGGTGCTGATTCTCATCCCAGCCGCTTCACACCCGACTGCAAACCACCCCAGTGCATGCTGAAGGTCCTGGTTTGAAGAAGCCAACAGGACAACAACATCTGCAAAAAGCAGAGATGAAATCCTGTGGTTCCCAAACAGGATTCCTTCTGGCCCCTGGCTGCGCCTAGAAATTCTGTCCATAAAAATTATGAACAGAGCTGATGACAAAGGGCAGCCCTGCCAGAGTCCAACATGCACTGGGAACAGGTCTGACTTACTGCCGGCAATGCGAACCAGACTCCTGCTCTGTTCGTACAGGGACCGGACAGCCCTTAGCAAAGAGCCCCGAACCCCATACTCCCGAAGCACCCCCCCACAGAATACCACGAGGGACACGGTCGAATGCCTTCTTCAGATCCACAAAGCACATGTGGACTGGTTGGGCAAACTCTCATGAACCCTTGAGCACCCTATGAAGGGTATAGAGCTGGTCCAGTGTTCTGCGACCAGGACGAAAACCGCATTGTTCCTCCTGGATCCGAGGTTCGACTACTAGTCGAATTCTCCTCTCCAGTACCCTGGATTAAACCTTCCCTGGGAGGCTGAGAAGTGTGATTCCCCTATAATTGGAGCACACTCTCCGGTCCCCTTTCTTAAAAAGAGGGACCACCACCCCAGTCTGCCACTCCAGAGGCACTGTCCCCGACCGCCACGCGATGTTGCAGAGGTGTGTCAACCAAGACAGCCCCACAACATCCAGAGACTTGAGATACTCAGGGAGGATCTCATCCACCCCCGGTGCCTTGCCACCGAGGAGCTTGCAAACCACCTCAGTGACTTCGGCTTGGGTAACGGATGAGTCCACCTCTGAGTCATCAGCCTCCATCTCCTCAATGGAAGACATGACGGTGGGATTGAGGAGATCCTCAAAGTATTCCTTCCACCGCCCGACAATGTCCCCAGTCGAGGTCAACAGCTCCCCACCCGCACTGTAAACAGTGTTGGCAGAGTACTGCTTCCCCCTCCTGAGGCGCCGGACAGTTTGCCAGAATTTCTTCGAGGCCGACCGATAGTCCTTCTCCATGGCCTCCCCGAACTCCTCCCAGTTCCAAGTTTTTGCCTCCGCAACTGCCCGAGCTGTGGCACGCCTGGCCTGCCGATACCCGTCAGCTGCCTCAGGAGTCCCGGAGGTCAACATGGCCCAATAGGACTCCTTCTTCAGCTTGATGGCATCCCTTACTTCTGGTGTCCACCACCAGGTTCGGGGATTGCCGCCACGACAGGCACCAGAGACCTTGCGGCCACAGCCCCGAACAGCTGCATCCACAATGGAGGTAGAGAACATGGTCCACTCAGACTCAATGTCCCCCGCCTCCCTCGGAAGCTGGGAAAAGCTCTCCCGGAGGTGGGAGTTAAAGACCCCCCCGACAGAGTGCTCGGCCAGACGTTCCCAGCAGACCCTCACCATATGTTTGGGCCTGCCAGGTCTGTCCGGCTTCCTCCTCCGCCAGCGGATCCAACTCACCACCAGGTGGTGATCAGTTGACAGCTCAGCCCCTCTCTTCACCCGAGTGTCCAAGACATAGGGCCAGAGATCAGATGAAACAACAACAAAGTCTATCATCGACCTCCGACCTAAGGCATCCTGGTGCCATGTGCACTTATGGACACCCCTATGCTCAAACATGGTGTTTGTTATGGACAAACCGTTACTAGCACAGAAGTCCAAAAACAAAACACCACTCGGGTTCAAATCGGGGAGGCCGTTCCTCCCAACCACGCCCCTCCAGGTGTCACTGTCGTTGCCCACATGAGCATGGAAGCCCCCCAGTAGCACAATAGAGTCCCCAGTCTGAGCACCTCTCAGTACCTCTCCCAGGGACTCCAAGAAGGCCGGATACTTTATACTGCTATTCGGCCCATAGGCACAAACAACAGCAAGAGCCCTCTCCCCAATCCGAAGGCGCAGAGAGGTGACCCTCTCGTTCACTGGGGTAAACTCCAACACATGGCGGCTGAGCCGGGGAGCTATAAGCAAGCCCACACCAGCCCGCCGCCGCTCACCATGGGTGACTCCAGAGAAGTGGAGAGTCCAGCCCCTCTTGAGGAGCTGGGTTCCAGAGCCCAAGCTGTGCGTGGAGGTGAGCCTGACTATCTCTCGCCGGTACCTCTCATTCCATGTCCCAACAGCTAGCCGCTGTGTCCAGGGATCAGGTCGTCGAGGCCCCTGCCTTCGACTGCCGCCCAATCCACACTGCACCAGCCCCCTACGGCTACCTCTGTGGGTGGTGAACCCACAGGAGGTCGGGCCCACATCACCTCTTCGGGCTGAGTCCGGCCGGGCCCCATGGGCAAAGGCCCGGCCACCAAGCACTTGCATACGTGCCCCAACCCCGGGCCTGGCTCCAGGGTGGGGCCCCGGCTGCACCTTACCGGGCGACGTCACGGTCCTCGATTGATTCTCCATAAGGGTTTTGGTGAACTGCTCTTGGTCTGGCCTGTCACCTAGGACCTGTCTGCCTTGGGAGACCCTGACAGGGGCGTAATGCCCCTGACAACATAGCTCCTAGGATCATTCAAGCACACAAACCCTTCCACCACAATCAGGCAGTTCTAGGAGGGGGATTCCCATCCATGATGATTCCCAGCATGGAATCATCAAACCCAGCTAATTTTCCAACAGATCGTGGTAATTTCCCTGAAAACATTGCAGATGCTAATGTGAAGAGGTATATCCTTCAAACTGGCCCATGTAAGCCAAATGGTCCCTTTCCCGTCACTGGCAATTGCAGTTTTTCAACCCATTACTACACATCTGTCACTAAAGCTGGTATTAAACTTCCACAAAGCTGGTTATGCTACTCGCCCAAGCTTGACTGTGCATATTGCGAGCCTTGCTGGCTTTCTGCCAATCGTCAAGCCCCCTCCTACAATAATGCCTGGGTAAACGGAGTTAGAGATTGGAAACATATCCCCTCCAAAATTGCAGTGCATGAATCTACCCAGATCCATCTCAGTGCGTGTGTAGTCTATGAGCAGTGGAAACTCCATGGTACAATAGATGCTGATATGGAGAGGGATCTTTGTAATGCAGCTAACTTTTGGAGGCAAGTGTTAGAGCGCATTGTGAATGTCACATTGACCTTAGCGTCATGTAACATGGCATTTAGGGGACACCGAGAGTCCATTGGGCAGGGGAATGCAGGAAACTTTTTGTCCATCATTGAACTGTTGGCCCACCATGACCCTGTCCTGAAAGAACTGATCAGCTGGCCCGAGGGATCAGTTAAATATCTGAGCCATGCTATTTAGGATGAGATCATTTATATATTATCACAGAGAGTCAAGAGCAACATAGTCCATGAAATAAATGCATCTCCACTTTATTCCATCATTATGGACACCATTCAAGATGTAGCAAAGCGCGATCATCTGAGCCAGGTCTTCAGGTATGTTTTAATTGATCGAGATGAAATGGGTGTTGCTACAGATATCAGGATACTTGAGGCTTTTCTTGGATTCGAGATAACTGTGAACGCATTCGCTTCTGAACTGGAAGGCCAAATTATTAGCTGCATTGAAGGGAATGGCTTAGATTTCTCCAGATGCCGTGGACAGGGTTATGACGGCGCAGCGAACATGAGCGGAATTTATTCTGGTGTTCAAGCGAGAATAGCGGAGCGGGAGCCCCTTGCTTTGTACGTGCACTGTGCAGCTCATTGTCTGAATTTGGTACTGAATGATTCTGTCAAAACTATCCCAGAGATTAGTCAGTTTTATGATGTGGTTGAACAACTGAACAACTTTTTTGCCACCAGTGTTAAGAGATGGGCATTACTTGGCAACTTATTGAGCCCAGAGAGCAGGGACATAACCTTGAGATGCCTCTGCCCAACCCGCTGGTCCTCCCGCTACGATGCACTTGTTGCGTTAAAGTACAGATAAGGAGACGTCATTAAAGCTCTCGACAAGCTCTCACTTACAAGCGAGAAAACGAATGAACGAGATGAGGCAGATGCACTTAAAAAGGCCATTACTAAATTTCAGTTCATATTTTTAATCAGCCTTCAGACAAAGATTTTGGAGTGCACTAATGCCATCTCAAAGTTACTGCAAGAGAAGACCATTGATCTCCTCAAAGCGTCTGCATTATTGCAGAATGCTGTACGAACTCTACAGGAGGACAGGGAGCAGTTTAATGAGGCAAAGGCTTCCACTCCGGCATTGGCTGTGAAATGGGACAGTCAAACGCAATTTATAGCCACCAGGTTGAAAAAAGTGAAGCGCCACTTTGATTACCTTAGCGAAGACAGTCGGCTTTCCGATGCCGAACGTTATTTTCGGGTGAATGTGTTCTATGCATGCCTTGATGTAATCATTCAGCAGCTGTCAAAGGTTTGTCAATTTAAATCGGACTGCTCATTTGTTTGAGGCTATTCATCCAAATACGCTCCAGCATGCCAAGGACGAGGAGCTATACGAAGTGGCCCGTCGACTGTGTGATCACTATAGTCGGGATATTGACTCCAGCTTTCCTGGTCAACTAGTGTCATTTAGGGTTTGTTTCAAGGAGCAGATAGCAAGACACACATCTGCGCTTAGCCTGGCTAGGTTCCTGGTAGTAGAGGTCTGCGTGGGACAGAATTTTCAGGCCCGCTCCCGCATTGTGCAGTCCCGCTCCCGCCCGCTCCTGCAAAGAATTATGATTTTCAGTCCCGCTCCCGCCCGCGCCTGCCATATTTTGTCCCGCTCCTGCCCGCAAATCTCGCATGATGCAGACGTTCGCGCTATTTCTCACTAAAGTTCTTGTCATTGGCTTGGGGAATTAAACATGCTGAGCTTAGCTGAGCTCTCCACTGACCGATCCTTCACCTAGCGCACGTAGCGAGGGTGCGCGTTGCCAGGCGGCATGCGCAGCTAAGGCTTTACAGAGATACCCATTGTGAGCTTCACTAGAGGAGCTCTGCTCTTCTGCCATGATCGGAGATCTCAAACACGGAAGAGCGGAAAGGAATCGGAAACGTACGCGAGATTAGACCACTGTGGCAGCGGGGGCGTGGCCAAGCAGCAGTCTGTAAATGGAGGGCGGGGTCGGGGAAGGTAAGTGGCTAGGTCATTACACCTGATGTCAATTTGTGTGTGTGTGTGTGTTTGTTTGTTGCAGGGATGGAGTATAAAGGGAGGGGGAGAGGAGAGAAGAGGGATTCGCTCCCCGACCACAACACGTGTGTGTGTGTGTGTGTGTGTGTGTGTGTGTGAGTGAGTGAACGAACGAGTGAAAGAAAGAAAGCTGAAAAGCTCAATAAAGTGAGTGGGTGTGAACACGAACTCTCGCCTGCCGTGCTTCTGTGCTCCACCCACATCGGGGATTACTACAGTGGTGCTGAAACCCAGGACGCACACCACTCACTTTATTGAGCTTTTCAGCTTTCTTTCGTTCACTCACTCACTCACTCACTCACTCACTCACTCACTCACTCACTCACTCACTCACTCGTTGTGGTCGGGGAGCGAATCCCTCTTCTCTCCTCTCCCCCTCCCTTTATACTCCATCCCTGCAACAAACACACACACACACACACACACACACACACACACACACACACACACACACACACACAAATTGACATCAGGTGTAATGACCTAGCCACTTACCTTCCCCGACCCCGCCCCCGCCCTCCATTCATAGACTGCTGCTTGGCCACGCCCCCGCTGCCACAACCACATCCGCAAATTTAGGCATCTTAAAATGCTTTTATTAATGCCAAAAAAAATATCCAGCACAAATTATATATGATAGATAGATATAAACTAATAATTTATAAATTTTATTTTAAACACGTTTTTAGTTAGCGGGACTGCAGCTTATTACCTCTCCCGCTCGCTCCCGCATTGTGCACTCCCCCTCCCGCCCGCGCCCGCAATGAGCTTTCAAAATTTGTCCCGCGCCGCACTGCTTTGCGTCGGGTCCCGGGGGAGTGCAGGGCTCTACCTGGTAGTAGATTATCCAGCAGTAACTTCTACATTTAGTGAGGTGTGCACGGTCTTCTTGCTTTTTCTCACTCTCACCGTCTCAGTTGCGACAGCAGAGCACTCTTTCTCCAAATTAAAATTGATAATTTATCTCAGGAGCGCAATGGGTCAAGAGAGACTCTGTGGATTGGCCATTTTATTAATTGAGAATGAGTGAGCAAGAGCGCTTAACATCCCTCATGTAGTCGACGACTTTGCAGAGCGCGAGGTGCGTCGAATGCCTTTTTAATGACGAACGCAGGTTTCCGTGTCGGCTTTGTAGTTGAAGACATGCTTACACAATGAGGGTGTATCATTCATGATTGCTGAATTTTTGTTGTTGTTGTTTAGTGTCTATTTGGAACATAATAAAAAATGAATGGAAAATACAGGCTATGTAGGCCTATTAAAAGTAATAATAATAATAAAAAACTTTGAGCAAGTTCTGTTCTAATATAGCCTGATTATATGCCACAGGCCTTCTGTTTGCAATTTCGCCATGGCTAGGTCCAAAGGCTACGTTCTTAAAAACTGCTTTTTGTTAGATATAGCCTGAATAGGCCTATATGCCGCAAGCCTTTTAATTGGTTTGTTTGCAATTTTGCCACGTGGGGGGGAGGGGGGCCTGATTGGTGTTTTGCCCTGGGGCCTTGTGTGCAGTTGTTCCGCCACTGTTTAGCATGATGGAGTTCATAAGCTGAAGGTCAAATGTATTTTCAGCCCAGAAAAATGACATACCTAAAATCAAGGCGTCCTTGTAGATTATTTGTATGCCTTCACAAAAAAATACATTTTGTTTTGATACAATGCTGAAGGCTGAAGAGCAAATTTATTAGCAAGTATGTTTTTAACTGGGACCAAATAATTGTGTGTTACATGAATAGGTTAGCAAATAATCAGCAGAGCATACTTGCTAGGTGGTGTTTATAGCTACAGCTTCAGGGTTGTAACTGTAAATGTGCTTTATCACAAAACTTGGTTGTTGATTACGTTCTTATACTAACAGCTTGCTCCTGAATGTTTTATTCTTTCCATAGCAGCCTACAGTCCAATCTTCAAACCTTTGGAGGCAGGGTCTAAGGGGGTGAGTGATCCCAAAATAGGCATCCAAGATAGTTGCCCCATAGAAGTTTGAAGTTGTGTTCATGATTATACATGGCAGGAAGTCCTACTTTTGTCCAAAACTACATCAGCACAACAGTGTGGGAAATAAGGAATTTTAAGCAGACTGTCGCAGGACAGACAAGTCTGAAATGTTGTTTGTCCGTCCAAATTGTTCCGGGCCTTTGGCCTGTCTAAACAGGCCAAAAGTCCGGAACAATGCAGCTGGGGTTTCGGGGCCTGAAAGCAGGCCCCGGACACTGTTGGGCTTTAGATGCCTGGAGATGGCTTCTCAGCTATTTCCAGGCACATTTTTGTGATTTTTCAAAGGCCAAATTACACTAGACATTAGTTGATTATTACACTACAAATTGAATATAATTTACAAGAAAATGTCAGAAGATTCAAGAAAAACATGCTTAAAGTTCTACCCAAGAAAACAGAACACACAGGTCAGTTTCATGTCAAGAAAAAAACGTGGGGGCCAAAGATGTTCCAGATGGTTACAGCTCACTGGTACTCGTATATATGTACTATAATAACACTCATGAAGCATTATGTCAACCATTAATTTTTAATACTATGTTTATATTAAGTCTATAAGAAATTTTGTAATTAACAATACAACTATTCTTACATAGAGTGAAAATTTTGAGTATGAGATTCCAAGTAACTTCGTAACATAATGACTTAAAATGACTCAAAACGAGACATGGTCATATCATTTGGCATTCAGACTAAAATCTGCTGGACTAGAACTTAGAAAATAGAAGAAAATAAAAACTCTATTAAAATATATAAATCTACATCCTACAAAGCATATGACTGTCATTCTTATTATGAATGAAAAAAAATGCACATAATAATAACATACAGTGTCTTGCAAAAGTATTCATCCTCCTTGGTGTTTGTCCTGTTTTGTCACATTACAAGCTGTAATTAAAATGGATTTTTAGATGGTTAGCACCATTTGATTTACACAACATGCCTACCACTTTAAAGGTGCAAAAAAAAATTTATTGGGACACAAACAATAATTAAGATGAAAAAACAGAAATCTGGAGTGTGCATAGGTATTAACACCCCCCCCCCCCAAGTCAATACTTTGTAGAGCCACCTTTTGCTGCAATTACAGCTGCAAGTCTCTTGGGGTATGTCTCTATTAGCTTAGCACATCTAGCCCCTGGGATTTTTGCTCATTCCTCAAGGCAAAACGGGAGTTCGGGAGTTTCAGGGCGAATAACGGGCCAAGGTGGGGTCATACTGCACCCTACCTGGGCTGCTTTGAAAGGGCTCAGGGAGAAGGAGGTGCCTGTAAATTTTGCCAGGGCTATGACTTTGGGTGGCCGAGTTATGAATTTTTAAATCCCTGTGTGCATGAGCGGCTAGGGCAAGGGCTCGTGCTAATGTTTTCCACGAACCACGCTCACTCCTGACCTCAGATTGGGTTGTGCCTGAACTCATTCGTAAGGTCCTGTAAAGTTTGGCGGGGCTACGACTTTGGGTGGCCGAGTTATTAATTTTTAAAAGCTGGCTCAAGCCAGGGCTCATGTTAAAGTTTTTTCAGGAGTTCCGGGGCGAGTAGCAGGCCGAGCTGCGGTCGTAGCAGGCTGTGCCTGGGCTGGTTCGAAAGGGCGTGGGGAGAGGGATGTGCCTGTAAATATTGGCGGGCTAGGACCATTGGTGGCAGAGTTATGAATTTTTAAGGTTGGGCTTGTGGGGGCCCCTGTTTCACAGGCTGTGTTACGACACGTTTGTCTGCGTAAAGATGGCCTGGCTAAATCACTCAATCCCTTTTATATTCTAACTAGTGCTGTCAAAGTTAACGCGATAATAACGCGTTAACGCGATCTCAATTTAACGCGATTTTAAAAAATAGTGCCGTTAACGCAAATTCTAATTTGGCCCTGCGAGTCACCCGTAGTTCCTGTTGAGGCTTGTCGCGCGCTGCTTCAATAAGAGTACGTGTGAGTGATGGAGAAAGGCATAGACATATAAACATCCTCGCCGCCATATTGGATGGGGCAAAGTGGAGATTCTTCAACCGTCTCTGGTATAGCGTCTAGACAGTAGCCGAGAATAAAGATGCCTCATTCATGTGCTGCGTTGAACTGTACCAACAGGTTTACCGTCCAAACGAGATCACATGGGATTACCTTTCACAGGTGAGACTGGAAAAATACTTTTCAATACTGTTCCTTCTGTCTTCAGTTTCCCAGCTCATCTCCACCGGGTAGGTGTAGAGTTATAAGCAGTGAGAATTAGATAATACAGTGCCACACTATGGTGAACGTTTTTGAACGTATGATTAATGTTTTTATTTTTGTTATCTGTTTTTTTCTTCTTTTATGGCAAATACTTCTCTTCAAAAGAAACTAATGAAGAGTAAAATAAAACATTTTTTTATTTTCCCAGTGATATCTACTTTATTTTTCATCCCTTGGTTTTCTCATCTAATATGGAAGTTATGGATGTCCGTGGCTGTGACAAGACGTGTTATGCTCTGCAATAAAAAAAAAAAAAAAAATTGGTACAAAGCAAGCCCATTCACTTTTTTATGCTGATAAGAGAATTACAATGGTTTTTCATGTGACAAAAATGTGCGATTAAATTGCGATTAATCGCGCGTTAACTATGACAGTCGCGACATTAATCGCGATTAAATATTTTAATCGCTTGACAGCACTAATTCTAACATTTTGTTCCAGACAGTAGAATTCCTCATATAAAGCTGTATACCAAGATTGACAAATCAGATTGAATTATCACTTCTGTTGAGACCTTTTTATCCTGGAATGTGATAAAGAAATGTATTAGAGATGTACCTCATCTCATCATCTCTGGCCGCTTTATCCTGTTCTACAGGGTCGCAGGCAAGCTGGAGCCTATCCCAGCTGACTACGGGCGAAAGGCGGGGTACACCCCGTACAAGTCGCCAGGTCATCACAGGGCTGACACATAGACACAGACAACCATTCACACTCTCATTCACACCTACGGTCAATTTAGAGTCACCAGTTAACCTAACCTGCATGTCTTTGGACTGTACCTGTCATTTCATAATTAGCCTTGAAATATTTTTGCTAAAATGTTTTACAATTTTCACCTTTCAGAGAGCAGACGTACTTCTTTATCCTTGAGTTTCCTTTTGCAGAGTACAACATTCTGTGAAGAATTTATTGCCTGAATTGAGCTACACTGGCCATATTCTCTCCTGTCAAGTCAGATCATGTATTTGTCCCCATAGGATTCACTGTTCATACTCACACACACCCAGTGTCAATCATACAGAATCTGATGATTCTTTCATGGTGTGTTTGGAACGGTTGGTGTGCTTTGTGCCTTTCATGTTGAAGCAGCTGATACTGTTGCCGCTTGTGGGCGTGCACTATTCAGCAGATTAACACGCTAACTTTACTAGCTTTGTAAACTCAATAGCAGCACCGATGATCTCTGCTGCTTCCTCTGAAGATTTATTTTTCTTCATAATGTCTCTACACATTTAATAAGAGGTTATATAGGACGAGACAAAAGCACAGTTACAGGAAGTAAAGTCATGAATGGGGAACTAGATCGTTTAGATTTGTATAGAATTGAATTGTCACTGACGACTGTGAACGTAGGGTTAATGCCACACAGTAGTGATGTGTGGGTCAGGGTTTTTCACTCATCTGACCCATCAATCAACCACCCAACCCGTGAAGCACTAATAGCCTGGCATCCACATCACAGAGTAAGAGATAATGCATTTGACCGTCCCTGTCCAAACCCACAATATTTTTTTTCTAGTAAGGTTACCTAAACAGGTCAGCCCAGGGGACCTGTGGTTTATGGGTCAACCTGTGCATCACTACCACACAGTTATTAATGATCTATGCATATACAGTACAGCATGATTTGTCATTACGATTTTTTTTTTATCTGAAAATATTTTTTCAAACGACTATCCCATAAATCAGTGGTTCTCAACCTTTTCTGCTTTGACGTCCACCTATTCATACTTGTAATGAATCGGGGCCCATTAAAAAAGATCCCCAATTATTTTGGTTTATCTATTCTATTAGAATCTAATAATCTATCGTCAAGTGCATTAACGGAATGCAACATCACTCTCTGTTACAGATGGGAGCCCAGGAATTAAATAAATGCAATAAAAACAAGTTGTTTTTAATTATAGGTATTGTATTCAAAACTGTATGGATGTGCCCGAAGCCAACATAAAACCATGCATGCAGGGCATTTTAAGTCAAAAGGGATTAATGATCCAAAATTGGAGTCTGGTTGATTAACACAAGATCTTTATTGCCATTTTTGTGTACAGCAAACAAGCAAGTTATTGAAACCAAGAAGTACACTCAAAAGAAGTGGATGTAGAAACCACTCAGTGGGATAGATCATTACACGCTAACAAAGAAGGATTTTTCCTAGGAGTTGGAAAATTATCCATCTGTTGAGTTCCCCAGCATCTCAAACTACCTGGTGCTGCAGACATTGTTCTACACCAGATCTGGGCATTTTATGGCCCGCGAGCCACATCCGGCCCTTTGCTTCATTCTGACCGGCCTGCGTAAGGTTAATTAGAAATTACAAAAGAAACGTATTTTCTAATTTTACCCCATGCATGGACTGAATGTGCATTGCTTTTATTTTGAAGTTGTGTTCAACAAAAATGCAATGCGCGCGACATGAACATTACCTGAAATCCCACGAAACCTAATCCCGCGATAACTACTTCCGTAATTTGTCCAGACCAACCACAAATTTGTATGTCATCCTTCAAATGGTCCAGCCAATCACATAGTGTGACGTCACCAGCAGGCGCCGGAGCCCGAGCTGATCTGTAGATCTGATACCTACACTGAATCGACATTGTTGGGAGCAGATCACAAGAAGACTTTAGCCCCCAAAATGTCCGCAAAAAGAAGAAAGGTAGATGCCGAATGCAGGGCTTTCAACAAAACATGGACTGCTAAGTATTTATTTACTGAAGTCAGAGATAAAGCCGTGTGTTTAGTTTGCGGAGAGCAGATCGCTGTGTTCAAAGACTACAATTTGAGTCGGCATTACCAGACGAAGCACGCTGAGAAATACCGAAACTTGACTGATGCTGAAATAGCGCGGACATCGGAAGCTTTGCTGGCTAAGCTAGAAAAGCAACAAGGCTTTTTTTTTACCAAGCGTCACACATCCAGGGATGCAGCAACCAAGACCAGCTTTGTGTTTTTCCCACAAGATCACTAAAAACAGTAAGCCATTCTCGGAGGGGGAATTTGTGAAAGAGTGCTTGGTGGACTTGGTGCTTGATATTTGGAGTAGAAAGACAATATTGTGATGTCTTTATTGTGTTTTGGGGTGAATGTGACTGAAAAATAATGGTACAAACGTTCACATTTTTGTTAACCATTGTTTTGGGAAATTTGATTGAATAAATGACATTTTTTGTAAGGCAACCTCGTTTTTTCCATCCTCTTACCAGTCTTAGCAGCTTGTAAAAACAATGTTATTTACTGCTTTATATAAAGAAATACAATTAATATTATGCAGAATTTAGTTCAGCCTTTTGGTCCAGCCTGCCACAAAATTTTCTGTTTCTCATGTGGCCCCATGGAAAAAATAATTGCCCACCCCTGTTCTACATGGACAAACAGATGAAAACCTGGAAGAGCATGGAGGAGTACAACTTTTTATATGTGGCTGGGTTAAAGATCTGAGGATCAGGACACCACAAGATAGATGGCGGTAGACGGATCTAAATGCAGGAAGAGTGTTTATTAGCAGGCATGATATTTAAGTCAAGTTTATTTTTATAGCGCTTTTAACAATAGACATTGTCGCAAAGCAGCTTTACAGAGAATTAAAGACTTTATACATGAGTTAATTTTATCCCTAATTTATTCCCAATGAGCAAGCCTGTGGTAATGGTGGCAAGGAAAAACTACCTCAGATGACATGAAGAAACCTTGAGAGGAACCAGATTCAAAAGGGAACCCATCTTCATTTGGGTGATGACAGATAACATGATTATAATAACTTGCTTCTATAACTGTGTTCTATATAGTCACAAAGTATAACTGTGTAACCAGGAAATTCATTATAGTTTTAACATGAAGTTTGTTTGGTTTAAGTTATCAACTGTTCATTAATGGAAACTTGAGTGCAAAACTGTATATGACAACTGCAGGCCTAAAGGTAGCGAGTCGACTGTAGTCCTCAGACATAAATGTATTACTGTAAGTGTCCAGAGCCATCTTGTGTGTGTGTGTGTGTGTGTTTTAACAAAAGCAAAACAGAAAGCAGAGTATTTAAACAGTGTTTAAACATGGCTAAAAATAAACATGACAGTGATCATGATAATGCTTCGCAAAGCCTCTGTGAAAACAGCTTCTATATCTACATGTGCTGGTTGCATTCAAATCAGTGTCAGGTGTTTCCAATACGACTGGGTCTCAAGCGTGCGCACAACGCACTCTGTGAGCACACACGGCCGCTCAAGCTGCACCAGACTTATGTGCGCAAAGGTGCAATAATCAAGTGTTCGCCAACTGTGTGACCACAACTTTTAGCTCGTGTATATCGCCATCAAAATGCCTCATTTTCCTTGATAACCCATCGCAAAGCATTGCAAGCTGCAGTCCGACTGTAGCTTAATGAGGCGGATGTGACGTTGGCTGCAACCCAGCAATTGCACCCTACTACGAGTAAAATTTAGCTTCAACTTGGAAAAAAAATTTGTGGCCCGCGAGCTGGCGCTTCGCGCCCACTAATGGGTCGTGGGCCAGTGGTTGAGAAACACTGCCATAAGTGAACACTTTCACATCAAAGCTGAACATTTGCGTGCGAAAAAGTGACTGTAACAGTCTCTCTGATGTGAGTGGAGTACAGAAGTATGACAGGCGGGAGATAATGTTCACACACACACGTTTATTTAAGCTTTTCAGCTTCACTTTGCTCAACTCTAAGACACAAACACACACACACACAGTTGTGTTCTGGTCCTGGGCCCGCTTCTCTGTTCTCCCACTCCTTTTATGCTCCATCACCACTGCAACACACACACACACACACACACACACACACACACACACACACACACACACACACACACACACACACATATTAATTGACAGCAGGTGTAACAACTTGGCCACTCACCTTCCCTGACCCTGCCCTCCATTCACAAACTGATGCTTGGCCACGCCCCTGCTGCCACATATCCCCACCGCCTGACTCAGGCCGGGGAGCCGTCCGGCCTGCAGTGCCCCCCCCGATGGGACAGGAAGTCCGCCACCACCATCTGTGCCCCCAGCCTGTGGACCATCTCGAATTTAAATGGCTGGAGGGCAAGATACCAACGGGTGATCTGCCCATTGGCATCCTTCATGTGGTGGAGCCACTGGATGGGCGCGTGGTCCGAACAGAGGGTGAAAGAGTGCCCCAGCAGGTAGTATCGGAGGGCAAGGACTGCCCACTTGATGGCCAGACACTCCTTATCAATAGTACTGTACTTGCTTTCACGCATCGAAAGCTTGCGGCTGATGTACAGCACGGGACGCTCCTCGTCCTCCACCTTCTGGGACAGAACGGACCCCAGCCCCCTGTCCGATGCGTCCGTCTGTAAAACAAAGGGGAGAGAGAAGTCAGGGGAGTGTAAAAGTGGCCCCCCACACAGTGCAGCTTTTACTTTAGTGAAAGCCTGTTGGCAGTGCTCTGTCCACTGGACCAGAGCTAGTGCTCCCTTTTTAGTGAGATCAGTTAGTGGGCTGGTGACGTCTGAATAATTAGGTATGAACCTACGATGGTAGCCAGCCAGCTCCAGGAACTGTCTCACCCCCTTTTTGGTCTTGGGCTTCGGGCAGGCCGCAATCACTGCAGTCTTGTTAATTTGGGGATGCATCTGCCCATGACCCAAGTGGAAACCCAGATACTGTACTTCCACCCACCCAATTGCACACTTTTTCGGGTTAACTATGAGACCCGCATGCCTCAGCGACTTTAGGACAGCCCTAAGGTGTTCCAGGTGCTGCGGCCAATCATTGTTATAAATAATTATATCGGCATCTCAACGTGGTGTTCTATGAGGTGGGTGCGGCTGGGAAGGGGCGAGAACATGTCAGAAAATTCCTTCTGCAACTTGGCCACCCCTGTGAGTTGGGCCGGTGAGAGGTAGTCTCCACAAGGGACCGGAGTGGCTTGAATTTAAAAAAAAAATTTTTACCTCCGGCCCCAGCTCTGACTTTTCTGGAACTACTGACGCCAATGCCACGGGGACCCCCGGTTCCAATGTTTTAACAGGCTGAGGTGGTAAATTTGCAATGCCCCACCCCTATCCATTCGGCTCACCTCATAGTCGACGTTTCCAACTCGCCGTGTGACCTCAAAAGGCCCTTGCCACTTGGTGATTAATTTGGAGCTCGACGTGGGCAATAATACAAGCACTTTGTCTCCTGGTATGAACTCTCTAAGGCGCGTGCCCCTGTCGTACAGCCAGACTTGATGTTTTTGTGCCTGACATAAATTCTCCTGGGTTAAATGCGTGAGGGTGTGGAGTTTTGCGCGCAGGTTGACAAGTACTGAATTTCGTTCTTGCTAGGTGAAGGTCCCTCCTCCCAATTTTCTCATAGCACATCCAAAATACCATGCGGCTTATGCCCATATAATAACTCAAACGGTGAAAAACCTGTGGATGCTTGTGGGACCTGTCATACTGCAAATAAGAGGGGCTCGAGCCTTTTATCCCAATTACATGCATCCTCACTTACAAATTCCAAATAAAGTTTTTGATTGTCTGATTAAACCGTTCCACTAAGCCAACTGTTTGTGGGTGATAGACGCTGGTGCGGATAGACTTAATTCCCAATAATCCATACAGTTCGTGCAGTGTGCGTGACATAAATGTAGTGCCTTGGTCTGTCAGGACTTCTTTCGGAATCCCGACCCGGGAGATAATACAGAAGAGCGCTTCTGCAATACTGCATGTTGAGATATGGCGGAGAGGCACTGCTTCCAGGTATCGCATTACATAGTCCACCAGAACTAAAATAAAGCGATTATCCCTATGCTGACCAATCTAATGGCCTGACGAGATCCATACCGATTCTCTCAAAAGGGGTCTCGATTAGTGGGAGAGCGCTCAAAGGTGCTTTTGGAGTGGCTGCAGGATTTACTAATTGGCATTCGTGGCACGCCACACACCACCGACGGACATCCCCGCGAATCCCTGGTCAATAGAACCAGGCCATTATTTGGGCTAGTGTTTTATCCTGCCTTAAGTGTCTGGCCATGGGATTAAAGTGAGCCGCATGGAATACGAGTTCCCTACAGCTCTTTGGGATTAACAGCTGAGTTATTTGTTTACTGGTTTGAGTGTCCTGCATCACTTGGTACAACCTGTCCTTAATAATAGTGAAATACAGGAAGGCCGGTGTCGCACTTGGCTGAAGAGTTTGACCATCGATTGCTCTCACTTGGTCAAATGCATGATGCAGAGTCTTGTCTCGTGACTGCTCTAACGGGAAATCTTCAAGGGAATCCCCGAGAGAGGGAGGAGGGGCGAGCTGCTCCTCACTCCTCGTATCGTCCTGACTCGGTGCTGACGTAGACGGCTCTGTGATAGCTTCTCCAGTCAGTGCCACACCGGGCTCTTCCTGTGACGTACTAATGCAGGACCCACCTCTTACTATGTGTTCCATCAATTCTTTGAACCCTGGCCAATCAATCCCCAAAATCAGCGAGTGGGTGAGACGAGGATTAACTGCTGCCTTTATTCTATGCTTTTGTCCTCAAAATAGAATGTGGACGGACACTAATGGGTAGTTGTGAACATCCCCGTGCACAGACAGCACCTTCAGCAGTTGTGCTCTCCCCGATGCCTCGCCATGTACCAGCCCAGGGCTCAACATTTAGGAGTGCCCGATTGCCCGGGGCAAGTGAAACATGTATTCGGGCAAGTGAGATATGTCCCCGACATGCCCAACTGGGCAAGTTGGAATAAGCATATATTATGAACTAGCACCACAAAAATTAGGCTTTTTGATCTTTTATTTCAGTTCCTAAAAGCGTCCCTCACTACGTATCCGCCATTATATCTTGGCTGTTTTCCTAGTCTCGGTTTCATTTACTGCTTTGCAAGTTATTTTATATACCCCCACTATTGTAGTACGCGTTCTGTTTATAGACCCCCTGTGCATGACGTCACGCATCACGTGATAATTACAGCTGGGGTCAGACAGACACCGTCTTTCATGCAAGCAAGACTTAATCCGTCTTCAATATGGTTAATTTTTGCGCCGTTTTTGCTTGTTCAAACAGAAAAATAGATAAAAGGCATTACCGTCTCCCCTCTATCAAGAAAAATGTTAACAAATAGAAGCAAATGCTTCAAGAACAACGAGGAAATGAGTGGTTAAAGGATACAAAGAGAGGAGCTCAGCCTGAAAACTCCAGAGAAATTCACGATTGTATTTAAAATGTATTTTACAAAAACAAAGTCGAAAGTGAGGATGGAAGAGTTTGCTTAAGAATTTTGTTGTATTTTTTTCCGCTTGCATTCAAGTTAGCTCCTTCATGAAAGTGTTTGATTTTCTTAAAGGTGAAGACGCTTCCTTATTTGACACAGAAAACCCAGATTGGGATGGGTCTCTAAGTGTGGAGAAATAAGATGACTGCCTGAGCTGAAAGCTCCGTTTTTCCTCGGTGTTGGAACTTATTTTTACCTCCACTCAGTAAAAAATAATTTTTTTTTTTTTTTTTACTCTAAGTAAGAGTTATGAACTTTAGGTAAGAATAATGCCAGACAATAAGATTACCGGTGGCGCTGGTGGTAATAGCCGAAAGCGTACAGGTGCGACCTACAAACAAGTGGAAGACCAGATACTTGAATCAGACATGAGTGAATCTGAATTTGAGTCCACCTTACAGGTAATATTGTCTGAACTGAAATCTCAGCGTACTGAGATAGTAGGTCGACTGGATGGCATAGATACATGCCTAGGAGATGTGACCATGCAAGTAGCAGTAATTAAAACCGCACTGGATACCATCAATCAAACACTTGAGGAACAAAAGCAATGCAGGGATGCATTCGAACAGAGGGTTTCAACTGCTGAAGACACGCAAAAAAACATTACAGCGGTATTGACCAAAGTAGAAGGAAGGATACACAAGCTGGAAACCAAAGTGGACGCGTTTGGTGAATAAAGATAGGATGATGAGCCTGGTGTTGCTGGGCCTCCCAGAAAATGTTGAACGTGAACTACTGTAGCTCTCACCGACTACATCCAACAGGAGTTACCTAGCTGGCTCAAATTTCCAATGGATAAACCATTTGAACTGGATCAAGCCATGCACTCGGGTTGAACCCCACCTGAGCCAGGTAGACCACCTAGACCAGTCTTAAGTCGTCTCTTAAGGCTTAGAGATGGATATAAGATACTACAAGCGGCTAAGAAGACATCAATGTGAGAAGATGGAACTAAACTTACCATTCGCAGGGATCTGCCGGCGGAGGTGCGGAAGAAACGTACAGTAGGGAGTTCGACAGGGTTATTAGGGTGCTGATCCAGAAAGGAATGTTCAGGGGGTTTGTATGCCCACATCGGCTGCATGTTTTGCATGAGAGTGACAACACTTTTTAATGACCCGAAGGAAGCAGAAGCGTTCATTGAGCATCTCAGACTGTAAAGATCCATGTCAGTTTTGCATTCAAGAGTGGGGTAAGATGTTGTCAAATTCCCTCCTTATGAACATCGTGGAATAGAGTTGTCCATTTACCAAAGATTAGGGTAAACGTTGATTGTTTAGTGTATATTCTTTGGTCTCTGTTGGTTAATAGACTATATTGTACTGTAGTCACATTGATAGTGTACATACCGGTACTTCCTGAAACAAGTGATGTCACACGGTCTATACCATTTGGAAGGGGTCTTATACATTTGTTATATTGCTATTGCAATGGTTGTTTCAATTCTATATGGACTGAACTAAATGATTATTCCATGATGAACATTGGGGAGGTGAGAGGTAAAAATGAATTTGAGGGTTGGAGCTCCGGGCACCATGCTATAAAGATTCTTGCAATCCCATAATCTATCACAACATCTCATCATCTCTAGCCGCTTTATCCTTCTACAGGGTCGCAGGCAAGCTGGAGCCTATCCCAGCTGACTACGGGCGAAAGGCGGGGTACACCCTGGACAAGTCGCCAGGTCATCACAGGGCTGACACATAGACACAGACAACCATTCACACTCACATTCACACCTACGGTCAATTTAGAGTCACCAGTTAACCTAACCTGCATGTCTTTGGGGGAAACCGGAGCACCCGGAGGAAACCCACGCGGACACGGGGAGAACATGCAAACTCCACACAGAAAGGCCCTCGCCGGCCACGGGGCTCGAACCCAGGATCTTCTTGCTGTGAGGCGACAGCGCTAACCACTACACCACCGTGCCGCCACTTATCACAACATGTGTGACAAATTATATGTATGTGTATGTGGGGATGTGAATGTGTGTGTTATGAATGTATTTGTTGTGTGTTTTATATGTTTAATGGTTCACAAATTTGAAGATAGAATAAATATTCTGATTTATAATGATTTCAATTAATTTACCATGAAAAGGGTTTAAATTAGGCGATATAAACATCTGCAGCCTGAGACATAAAGAAGTATCAGAAATATTATCTCCTCTCATCTCTAGCTGCTTTATCCTGTTCTACAGGGTCGCAGGCAAGCTGGAGCCTATCCCAGCTGACTATGGGCGAGAGGTGGGGTACACCCTGGACAAGTCACCATGTTATCACAGGGCTGACACATGGACACAGACAACCATTCACGCTCACATTCACACCTACACTCAATTTAGAGTCACCAGTTAACCTAACCTGCATGTCTTTGGACCGTGGGGGAAACCGGAGCACCCGGAGGAAACCCATGCGGACACGGGGAGAACATGCAAACTCCACACAGAAAGGCCCTCGCCGGCCATGAACCCAGACCTTCTTGCTGTGAGGCGACAGCGCTAACCACTACACCACTGTGCCACCCAGAAATATTATCTTTTGGAATAAATTTATTAGTATTGTCAGAAACTCATTTAGATGATACATTTAATGAGGTATTGGCTATACAGGGGTACAATATTTTTAGAAGGGATAGAAACTCACAAGGGTGGGGGGGTAGCAGTATATGTTCAGAATCAAATTCCAACAAAAATATGATTTAATGGTTGTGGATATTGACGTGGCTGCAAATTAATTTACCTTATTTAAAACCTCTGCTAGTCGGATGTGTCTGTAGGCCACCGAGTGCAAATTTGGAGTATTTGGATCAGCTTTGTGACATGTTAGATAAAGTATGCGATCTTGGTAATGAAGTTTATTGTTTAGGAGATTTAAATATTGATTGGAATTCATCTAACTGTCCACTAAAAGAGAAGCTTCAATCAGTTACAAATGCATGTAATTTAATCCAAATGGTGGAAAGGCCAACGAGAATATGCATAAGGAAAGATGGTCATAAAAGTGAAACTTGTATTGATCATATTTTCACTAATTTAAGTTATGTTCTAAAGCGGTTTCAGTAAAAGTGGGGTGTTATGACCATAATTTAATTGTAATTGTTAGAGATGCAAAGGTTCCAAAATCAGGACCGAAAATAGTGTTCAGGAGATCAATGAGAACATTCAGTGAAGATGCATTTATACTTGATATTAAAAAAAATAGCTGGCAATATGTTCTTGAAAAGGATGATCTTGATGATGCACTGGACATAAATTATTTAATACATTAGTTTTACAGGTAATTGAAAAGCATGCTCCGATTAGAAAGCAGACGGTCAAATTTGAAATCGCCCTGGTTAGATACAGAGTTGAGGGGACTGATGACACAGAGATGAAGCAAAAAAAGCAGCGATTATATCTGGTTTTGAGTCTGATTGGCAAATTTATAAGAAATTAAGAAATTATGTTACAGCTTTAAATAAAAAGAAAAAAAAACTTGTTTTATCAAAATAAAATTAAAGATGTGAGAAATGATAAAAAGAAGATGTGGTATGTTGTAAATGAAATGATGGGAAGACAGCCAAAATCCTGCCCTTCCCATTTGGAAGTGGATGAAAAATGGTTGACAAAACCAGTTCATATTGCTAGTTATTTTAATGATTATTTCTCTTCAAAGATAAATAATTTAAGGAGTAATATGCAACAGACAGGTATTGATTCTTCCATAACAAAAATTAAAGAGTTAGTGATGAATAATAAGAACTGTGAATTTAAAATAGCAAAGGTTTCTGTTAAGGATGTTGAGTGTTTAATTAAAAAATGTAAGGAAAGGTCACCAGGGGTGGATAACTTGGATGTTAAATTTCTCAGTTTAGCTGCCAGTGTGATTTCAGTTCCTGTCTGCCATATTGTCAATCTGAGTATTGAAAAATGTATTTGTCCTAAGACATGGAAGATAGCAAAAAATTATTCCACTTAAAAAAAAAAAAATCCATCTGGTCCTTTTTCAAGCACAAACAGTCGTCCTATAAGTTTGTTACCAGTATTAGGAAAGGTGATGGAGAGAATTATTTTTGAACAAATACAAAGATATATTTTGATGTATATAATTTAAACACAGATTATCAACATGCCTATAGGCCTGGCCATAGTACATGTACTGCTTTAATACAAATGATTGATGACTGGCAATGTAATATGGATGGTGGAAAACTGGTGGGGGCTGTTTTACTGGATTTCAGTGCAGCATTTGATATTGATTATTTTTTTGTTATTGGATAAACTTAAACATTATGGTTTCACTCCTCCTGCATTAAAATGGATGGAGAGTTACTTAAGAGATAGAGGGCAGACTGTTTAATGGTAGTTTTTCTAAAGTAAGTCCTGTTGACTGTGGAGTACCACAGGGGAGCTGTTTAGGGCCTTTATTGTTTTTGATTTTTATTAATGATCTCCCCTTGGTGCTGAGTAAAGCTCAAATTTCTATGTACGCGGATGATTCATCAAGAAATGCAGCAGCAGAATCAGCTGATATTGTTAATGATATATTACAGAAAGAACTACAATTAGTGGTAGAGTGGGTAACCAGTAATAAACTTGTGCTTAATGTGACCAAAACAAAGGCCATATTAATAGGATCAAGGTATCAATTGAAAGCTGAACCAAAATTGAATTTACAAGTAAATGATATTTCTGTTGAACAAGTACAAGAGACTAAACTTCTGGGCATTACTATTAATCATACTTTATCATGGTCTAACCATATTGATAAAATTGTAAGAAAAATGGGAAGGGGAGTGTCAGTTGTAAGAAGAATTTCAAAAGGTATGCCACTGGAAGTTATCAAACAGGTTCTAAATGCTTTAGTGATGTCACAGTTAGATTATTGTTTTGTAATATGGTCTAGTGCTTCTATGAAAGACATGAGAAAACTGCAAGTTGTTCAAAATAAAGCAGCGCGTTGTGCATTACATTGTTCTTACAGAACCAACGTGAAGGACATGCATAATCGATCGAGATGGTTAACTGTAAGACAGAGGTATTGTTATGTTTTGTTAACCTTTTTGAGGAATATTATGTTAACACAGTCCCCAAAAATATTGTATAAAAGGTTACTGCCTAATTTTGTTCAACATGAATATCAAACGTGATATGCAGCTGATGGAAGGTTTATATTGCCCAGAGCCAATACATGCAGTATTCAGAAGACGGTCATATATAGAGCGATGGAGAGGTGGAACTCATTGCCAGTGTATATTGTGCATGAGAATACTAGGGAAAGATTTAAGATGCTGATAAAACAATACCTTGTAGGATTTCATGAATTATGATTTTGTTGTGAGAAGTCCAAAATATTACTGAATATGATAAAAATGGACTGTATTGTTTATTGTTTTATTGAGTTTGTATTATGATTTATGTTTTTGGAAGTGAGGAGTGGGAGTGGGGGGTGTCTCGGGGTGCAGGTGTCTGGCGTGTGTTCACCGGTGCCACTCTACAAGGGACCCTCCGCTGTTGGGGGGGTGTAGGTGGGCAGGAGTTGGGGGCTGGGTGTCTGCATCCAAGGGGCACTCTCAGACTTTTCTTTTGGTGGTGTTTGTTTTTTTTATTATTTGAATTGGAGAAAAGGTAATATGGAAAGTGGAGAGAAACCCATGGTAATGTATATTAGAAACAGGGACGTCACTAGGTTTGAGAGACAGGGGTAGCTTAGCACCCAGAGGAGAAAAGGTATTGTGCGCGCGCAGCGCGCGCCGAACATTTTTCAGAGCACCTACTAAGGCTGTCAATCAATTCATTATTTCAAGAGCATCACACCTTGGGGACACACTTCCCACCATTTCTATTCTATTTTAAAATTGCTTTCATCATTTAATTGCTTGCTGAAGCAACTTCACCAGCTAAACTACAAAAATGTGAAAAAAAAAAAAATGGTAGGTGTCATGCATTCCTGCGCAAACTGAAGAGGGCAAGTGCTTCACAAATCATCATGTAAACATTCTACAGAAGACTCAATATAGCCTAGGTAAAGTTAAGCAAATGCAAACCACTGACATCAAATTACAATCTCACCGTGTGTGTCTGCAAATGAAAGCATAGAATTCTGACTCTCTGCAAACCCAACTCAATGGAAGCCCGCACCGCGCCTGCTGCAGAATGCCCGCGTAGTTTTTTAAGTCCTACTAGCCTACCACTCGACGTGACGCTTGACACAGAGCCAATGAGGAGGAATCATAACGATATTAATAATATTGCATTAAACAATAAATAAGCAAGCAGAAACTGTTGTTCGGATTAACTTGCGTTCTTGATGGCTCATGTTCAGTGCTTTACTGCCTTTGTTTTTATTGGGAAAAAATACAAATAATTTAAAAAAGGGCAAAAAATATAGGGTGGCTTTGCCATAAGATAGGGTGGCTGGAGCTACCCTAAAATGGGTCTGGCGACGTCTATGATTAGAAATGAACAGATTTATGAATTTTTATTGTACTTGATTCAAATATGTGATCTATTGTGTGTTTGGTTTGTAGTGTATGTTGTAATGTATTGTGTATGTGTACTGTATGTATCTGTATGATTTGTTTGATGTTGTGATGCGAGAAGATTGGACACCAGGAAGAATAGCCTTGTTTATAACAAGTGCTAATGGTGATTCTGAATAAAAATAAAATGAAATTGGTTTCAAACAACTCGGGCATAAAAAAACTCTACAACGAGCGACATGCGCGATAAATCCTGAAAGAACAGAACAGATTAAGAGCAGAGAGAGCTGGAGCTTTGTTTCTGTTATCAGAGACACTCGCATTCTTCTCAGGATAGTATGTACCCCAACCCCCTATTTTTTGTAAAAGTATAAGCACCAGCTCATCACATGCATCGTCACACGATTGTTTTTTGGAATCCTCGCATAATCACGTCACATTTAATGTGAATATTCCCCTCCCGTGCCAGGACCTGATCTTCCCAGGCAGTCTCCTGTCCCAGTACTAACCAAGCACTTAGCGCATTGGATGGCGCCAAGCTCCGTTTCCATAGCCCTCAGCATCTCACCTATTACCTAGCTGGGGTTACAGCTAGTCCTCTGGTAACCACGAGAGTTTGAATATTAATATTGCCTTAAGTTTGTCAACAATTTTTTTTGCACTTTTTGTTCATTTATTTGCATTGTACTGTATGTTTAAAGTATGTGTAAAGACTTTTACTGTCACTTATAAATATGAACTAAACAGTTCATTGTGAGCTAAACACTTCACTGTGCTGGTACGGACATCGCAATGCGTCTTCTCTTCCGTACCTAGCATGCCACGTATTACCATGAATTCAGGAAATGCTGCAATTTCCTTCTTTTTTCTTTCAGTGCTCTGATCTAGCCATCTTTCTTTTCCACATGCTGTGTTGAAAAAACAAAGCAGGTCTTTGTTCAATCCACAAGAAAAGCTGTAAAAAGAAATAAAGAGGCTTTGATTAAGGCTATAAACATCCCTTTTTATCTATTAACCCATCTGACTCTCCTACGTCTCTGTGTAAACAAGTAAAGAAGACAGGAGCCCATTAGGTATGACATAAATGTTGCTTTTCTGTCTTTCTCTCTGTCTCTCATGCATTTCCTGTGTTGCGTTCTCCCTTATGGCTGCCTTTCTCCTTCTATACCTTCTCTCTCATTTCTCTCACCCTGTTTTCCCCATCATTGTGCAAGTTAATGTGAACGGAAGTGAGACAAAGGCAGAAGCCTCACACTCGTTCCTACTCAAACATATCCTTTATTAAAAAAAAACAAAAAAACAAAACCCACCCATGCATACCCTTGTCTGACATGCTGACATGCTCTCAGAACTGTGCCTCATTACCTCAGTGTTGTTCGGAGGCTTCCTCTTCGATCAGTGTATCATTTCAGACATAACTGACAAACGAGCACTGATCTGTGCTCGCTTTCACTTCATTGTCTGGCTTAAAATACAGACATTTTCAGCAGGTATGAAGACAGACTTTAAAAACAGGAAACACTTTTTAAAGTGTTTCAGTATTCTCAGTTAAGCAGGCACCTAGAATTATCTACACTGTTAAAAAAAAAAATCCGTTGTTTTTACGGAAAAACACTGGCAGCTGTGGTTACCAGAATAATCCTGTTAAAAATACAGTGAAATGTAAACAACATTACAGAATAACTTGTACATTTCACTGGGATTCCATGTACAATTAATGATAACTAAATGTAAATTTTACAGGTATTCAATGTACAATAATCAATACATAACTGTTAATTTTACGGATATTCATTGTACAATAAACAATGATTCAAAATGTTTACAAGCAATGATCTACTAGACAGATATTTTTTGGGGGGCTTTTTTCACCTTTATTGGATAGGACAGTGTAGAGACAGGAAATGAGCTGGAGAGAGATCGGGAAATGACCTTGGGTCGGAATCGAACCTAGGTCCCTGGATTCATAGTATGGCGCCTTAGTCAACTGAGCCACAATGGTAGCCGTTTTTTTTTTTTTTTTTAACAGGGCAATGATGTAATTTTAACTATCACATTCTGTTTTAGTATTACAGTTTGTCTGTGTTTAAACTACAACAATTTGTAAATTCTACAAAAAATATGATCAATTCACCATATTCTTACTGTTAAATTAACAGTGGTATTTGGTCAGGAGTTTTACAGTATATTGATGTAAATTACACACTGCTTCATTGTTTTTGTATTTACAGTTTTTTATGTCATGATTTTACATAAATTCACTGTTAATTCTACGGACATTTTTTACAGTGTAGCTAAAGCTGATAACTGATCTAGCTAGCTGTTAAGCATCAGCTTCTTTTAAACACACAATGGAAAGCCACAGTGACGGTATAAGTGAGACAAAAATATCAGGAATATCGACATTTACCTCAGTTGTGTTGGTCAAATATTTTAAAAAGGCTCTGGATAAACTGAATTGCACTGGAATTACATTTAGCATTGGCCGCTAATCCAGACTTTCATGAGGTAAAATCAAAAACAAGGCGGCACGGTGGTGTAGTGGTTAGCGCTGTCGCCTCACAGCAAGAAGGTCCGGGGTTCGAGCCCCGTGGCCGGCGAGGGCCTTTCTGTGTGGAGTTTGCATGTTCTCCCCGTGTCTGCGTGGGTTTCCTCCGGGTGCTCCGGTTTCCCCCACAGTCCAAAGACATGCAGGTTAGGTTAACTGGTGACTCTAAATTGACCGTAGGTGTGAGTGTGAATGGTTGTCTGTGTCTATGTGTCAGCCCTGTGATGACCTGGTGACTTGTCCAGGGTGTACCCCGCCTTTCGCCCGTAGTCAGCTGGGATAGGCTCCAGCTTGCCTGCGACCCTGTAGAAGGATAAAGCGGCTAGAGATAATGAGATGAGAATGAAAAACAAAACACAGACTGTATTAAACTAACCCCCCCCCCCCCACACACACACACATGCCCCTTTTCCACCAAATCAGTTCCAGGGCTGGTTCGGGGCCAGTGCTGGTTCACAACTTGTTCAACTTGCGAGCCAGCTGAGAACCAGTTTGCTTTTCCATAGCTCACGGTGCTAAGGGAAGCCACGTCATTACGTCGCTGTATACGTCAGTTACGTCGCTACGTTTGCATAAACCTTGGCGCGAATATCGAAGCAAAAACAACGCGGAAGAAGCAGCAGCAGCAACAACAATAATAATGGATGACTACGCATTTGAAAAGCTGCAGCTACTCGTCGCTTAAAAATGGTGATCTTTTGCGGTCTTGTTATTGTTGTTGGTCTTAACAACTCCGCCCTCCCCCGCTGACGTAAGTGGTTCTTTCCTCTGGCCCAGCAGAGAGTTGATGCTAGCCTGGAACCAGTTTTTCTGGCCCCAGAGCCAGTTCTTTGTCAGTGGAAACAGAAAACCCGGTTCCAAACTAAGCACTGGGCCCGAACCAGCCCTGGAACTGCTTTGGTGGAAAAGGGGCAACAGAGACTCTCAATTCCCTGTCTCCTTCTATACTTTCTCTCTCATTTCTCTCTTCTGTGTCTCTCTCTCTCTCTCTCTCTGACTCTGGCAGTCTCTCAAAACTCTCAAACCTGGGATCAATTTCACTTCATTCTTCTACTCTCTATTACCGTACCCCTTTTCCACCAACTCAGTTCCAGGGCTGGTTCGGAGCCGGTGCTGGTTCACAACTCGTTCAACTTGCGAGCCAGCTGAGAACCAGTTTGCTTTTCCATAGCTCACGGTGCTAAGGGAAGCCACGTCATTACGTCGCTGTATACGTCAGTTACGTCGCTACGTTTGCATAAACCTTGGCGCGAATATCGAAGCAAAAACAACACGGAAGCAGCAGCAGCAACAACAATAATAATAATGGATGACTTCGCGTTTGTACAGCTGCTGCTTCTCGTCACTTAAAAATGGCGATCTTTCGCGGTCTTGTTGTTGGTCTTAACAACTCCGTCCCCCCGCTGACGTAAGCGGTTCTTTCCTCTGGCCCAGCAGAGAGTTGGTGCTAGCCTGGAACCAGTTTTTCTGGCCCCAGAGCCAGTTCTTTGTCAGTGGAAACAGAAAACCCGGTTCCAAACTAAGCACTGGCCCCGAACCAGCCCTGGAACTGCTTTGGTGGAAGAGGGGCATCTCTCTCCCTCGCTCATTCCCTTTATTTTCCTCTCTCCCCACTCTTTGTCTTTATCCCTCCTTCTCTCCACCTTCCCTTCCCTTGTCGAATCCATCTCATCTCCTCTGTTACACGGAAATCTTTAATAAATAAAATTCTTCAGGGATATAATGTTACTTCTGGCTGGATCTCCTCCTCCTATCTCCTCTTGTTCCTTTTCTCTTTTATCTCATCTCTGACTTTCTCTCATATCATTCCAAGGACTGTCACCTTAGAATATCCTTAAATACATTTGAGGTATGGTGCAACAAATGTTCTTGTGGATGATGATGAAACTGTTCATCTACAAAATAATAAAAAGTTGAGTCGATTTGTAAAAAAATTTACACAGGATGTTTTTACACTTCCTGCCGGAAGTGTTTCTGACCCAGTGTAATGAGTTTATAAATGTACACAAAAACACCTAAAACTGAATTTTTCATAAATATTGTGCAGCACATTCAATGTGTTGGATACAACAGCACCCCCCCCCCCCCCCCAAAAAAAATGGCGCTGAGGCAGGGGGTAATACAGGGTTAGTCAAAATTATGTTGTTAACACTTAAAAACAAAACGTACATCATATGTGCAAGATGATTTACAGGATGGTCTCAGCCTGTTCGCCATCGTGTTCAACACACAAAAACTAGCAAGCAACAGTGCCATTTAATCGGTCACCCATGTCGTACGTCTATCTGCAGGAGAAAAATAATCCATTAGTGTTAACATAATTTTGACGAACCCTGTATTCTGAGATTAAAGTAATACATTTATGAGAAAAATTGGATTTTCACCAATATTATAAAGTCATACATTTGCGAGGGGGGACAAGAAATTAAACTCGGGGGGGGGGGGGGGGGGGCAAGAATTTTTGGATTTTTTTTTCTCACAATTGTATGACTTTATAATCTGGGAGAATACCTGAATTTGTACATTTGAAAAAAAAAGTTTAATCTTGGAAAATCTGAGTTCTGTTTTTTTTTTACCTACAATGGTCCTAATAGGTGTTTGAAGAAAAGGAGAATGTTCTGCAGTCAGCATGATCTCTCAGTGTAACATGGCTACATATTGTTCCATGTGCTATATCAGAATTTGAATGGATATTACAGAAATACACAATTTCCTACAGACAGTGATGACTGATTGCTTTGATCTCAGTGCCCCAGGCTCAGTGCGCACAAAAAAAAAAATTCCAACCAGACTCTTTCTGGGCGCTTTCTAGGGGAATGAAATTGTTTGTATTTATTTCTAATGAAAAAGACCAAATGTCCTCAAAACTATAGTACAGTGTCAAATTTTCTTTGAATCACCTGATCCTCAGTGTTTTATTTGCCAAACAAGAACAGCCAAAAGGTTACTGAGGTGAAGGTTAGCATTAGTTGTAGCATTGTGCCAATGGAAGGTCCTCATAAAGAGGAGAAAACCTGAATGTGCGTTTCTTTTCTTTTTTAATTGGTGCAGAGTTGCGTGGTAACCAGCAGATGTGGCTTCTACAGCAAACTGTTACTGGCAAACTTTATTGCAGGTGTGTGTGTGTGTGCGTGCGCACGTGGGTCAGCGTGTGTGTGTGTGTGTGTGTGCGTGGGTCAGCGTGTGTGTGTGTGTGTGTGTGTGTGTCGGCAGGTGGGTGTGTGTGAGGACAAGCGAACAGCAGGAGACATAGTCTGAATGATGCACACAGACAGACATGTCACATGGAATGAAACCACCTGAAGAGGAACAGTTTGTGTGTGTGAGTGAGAGAGAGAGAGAGATTCAGATAATAGGGCTGAGAAAGTTATAGATAGAGAGTGAGAGACAGACAGGTAGAGGAGCGAGACTGAGACAGGAAAGAGAGACAGACAGAGGAGAGAAAAAGACAGTCAGAGAGAGAGATAAAGAATGGGGAAGAGAGAGAGTGACAGAAAGGGATAAATTGTGTGATAGAAAGAGTGGGAGCCAGACAAAGGAGAGAGAGAGAGAGAGAGAGAGACATATAGACAAAGAAAAATGAGGTACAGAGAGAGTGAGAAAGAGAGGGAGCTAGAGGAGAGAGAGACCGAGAGAACTAGGTGGACGGGAGATGGCTTCTCTCATTTGTTTTACTCAGTGATTGTGTGTGTGTAGGTGCTTTCAATGTGAATGTGATCATAAGAAGTCAAAAATATATATTTAAGAAAAAAAGCAGATTCTTGTTATAAGATCACACATTCTGACTCTCAAACGCAGCATGATCAGTTTAAAGCACGTTCCCAGACTCGCTTCACATTTTGAGCAGCTCATGCGAACACACGCTCATAGGCAAGTGGCTAGATTATAATTGCATCCGCTGTCCTTGGGACAGTAACCCTCTTCTGGCCTGTTATGTAACAGAGAAAACCCCAGTGCTGGGGGTGAAAATGTTTCTCCTCAACACACTGCACTGGTGTTAAGAGAAACCACAAAACAAACCCAGTCCTGGAGGAAGAACCCAAGACTGAACATTCTTCACTAGGTGTGTAGCGATACAGTGTCTTGCAAAAGTATTCATCCCCCTTGGCATTTGTCCTATTTTGTTGCATTACAAGATGGAATTAAAATGGATTTTTAGAGGGTTATCACCATTTGATTTACACAACATGCCTACCACTTTAAAGGTGCAAATTGTTGTTTTATTATAACACAAACAATAATTTAGTTGGAAACCCCCCCCAGAAATCTGGAGTGTGCATAGGTATTCACCCCCTTTCATATCAAACCCCTCAATAAGAGCTGGTCCAACCAATTCACTTCATAAGTCACATAATTAGTTGATTAATATCCACCGGTGTGCAACCAAAGTGTCACATGATGTCTGTATAACTCAACCTGTTCTAGAAGGACCCTGACTCTGCAACACTACTAAGCAAGCAACATGAAAACTAAGGAGCATTCCAAACAGGTCAGAGACAAAGTTGTGGAGAAGTGTAGATCAGGGTTGGGTTATAAAAAATATCCCAAACTTTGAATATCCAAGGGAGCACCATTAAATCCATTATAACAAAATGGAAAGACCATGGCACCACAAGAGAAGGCCGCTCATTAAAAGTCACAGACTGGGCAAGGAGGGCATTAATCAAAGATGCAACAAAGACACCAAAGATAACACTGAAGGAGCTGCAAAGCTCCACAGCAGAGATGGGAGTATCTGTCCATAGGACCACTTTAAGCCGTGCACTCCACAGAGTGGGGCTTTAGGGAACAGTGGCCAGAAAAAAGCCATTGCTTAAGAAACCATGTTTGGAGTTTGCCCAACAGCAGACTCCCCAAACATGTGGAAGAAGATTCTCTGGTCAAATGAGACTAAAATTGATCTTTTTGGCCATCATGGGAAATGGCATGTGTGGCGCAATCCCAACACCCTGCGATCACCATTCCTACAATGAAGCATGGTGGTGGCAGCATCATGTTGTGGGGGATATTTTTCATCTGCAGGGACAGGAAAGCTGGTCAGGACTGAAGGAAAGATGGATGGCACTAAATACAGGGCAGTGGTGTAAGGATGGTACAATATTGCCGGTCGGTATGCGGAAGTGCCGGTGTTATGGCTGAGTCCATGAAGTTCACAAGGTGCCTCTTGGAGTTACTGAAGTTTACTGTTAACGATGTGCGTCTTATCGTCAGAGCATCAAGTACAACGCCGCAGAGTAAACTTGAAAAGTGTTTCAAGTTCTACGTTTCGTCCTACCTCTGCAATTTTGAAGGTAAGTTGCTGATGCTAATGTTAATTCTAGCTAGCCTGAGATGGCAGCCTAGTGATGTGACTGTTGTCTTTTGGTCATGAACCAAACCGTCCTGGTTCAGTTTAACCATGTTACTAGAAATGCCTATTTTTTAACGTGTTTGTATTTCTGATGGAAGTATCATTGAGGGAGAGCTCAAGTGCAGCAGGCTCAGTACTGGCACAGTAGTCATGTTCATGACACAGCCATGGGTCATCATCATCAGGGTCAGTCTGCATCTCTGTTGGGTCGGTGTTGGATGGACGCTTTGTTCTTTCCCATACTCCAGGTCGTGGGGTTGGGATATTATGGTTATTCCAATGAAAAAGCACAGGAACAGCTCCAGGTCACAGTCGTTGTCGTCCAGCAGGAGTGGGAGGCTCAATCAGATCATCAGTGACAAAGTGTCGCGAACACACTCGGGAAGTACTTGTGACGATAAAATGATCTCTCCTGATCTTAACAGCCCACTGTTTCTGCAATTCTGAGTCCTTTGGAAAGGTGTGGAAGCTCAGGTGAGAATTGGACCTAGTTGATGCTGTGCAGAATGGCACACAGCAGTGGTGGTTAGACCTGCTGTCCGCACGTTGTTGAAAGGATAATTTTGTCCGTTAGCATGTCATGTTTAGTACATGTAGAGATGGGTCTGAAATATGGGAGAAACCTGGAAAAAACGGGAGTATTGGCAGCTATGGACAGCACAGTGTGTGCTTTCAATGGCTACCGGATGTTTACAACCATCCTGACATTTTAGCGGATGTCTTGGAATGGCCTAGTCAAAGCCCAGACCTCAATCCAATTGAGAAATTGTGGCATAGCTTGAAGATTGCTGTATACCAACGCAACCCATCTAACTTGAAGGAGTTGGAGCAGTTTTGCCTTGAGGAATGGGCAAAATCCCAGTGGCTAGATGTGCAAAGCTAATAGAGACATACCCCAAGAGACTTGCAGCTGTAATTGCAGCAAAAGTATTGACTACAAATTATTGACTTGGGGGGAGTGAATACCTATGTACACTCCAGATTTGGGTTTTTTTCATCTTAATTATTGTTTGTGTCACGATAAAACAACAATTTGTATGTTTAAAGTGGTAGGCATGTTGTGTAAATAAAATGGTGCTAACCCTCCAAAAAGCCATTTTAATTCCAGCTTGTAATGCAAAAAACAGGACAAACCCCAAGGGGGATGAATACTTTTGCAAGACACTGTATATAGTGCAATGATGATTTGCGATACAAATTAATGACTATTTGAATCGATGAAACAAAATTTGTGATTATCACGTTGCATAATTGCTGAGTTTTTCCTAGCAGTAATTGTGTTTAGACTGCAGAAGGCACAATAACACATAATAGAGAGAATTCACCTGACTTCACTGTAGGTGGAAGTAAGACAGCTCTAAGGTCACAAAAACACACACACAAAAAAAACCCCAAACAGATCTAAAATGGGAAAGAGCTGTTGTGTGATTGACTGGACAAATAGATTTAACAAGAAATCGGAGCTATTTTAACAGACTGCTGAAAGATCGATAAAGAAAAGAGAAGCAAATGGAGGCAGTACAAATGTTGTTCATAAGTTCATTCAGAAAAGACCTAGTTGTTATTAACTTTTCATTTTTAATAAAAGGAATATTTTAGTGAATAGAGTATTATATTTTATTCCAACCTTTATAAATGTGGGTAAATAATTATTTTTGGTTATTAAGAAAGTAAAACAAAAGTCTTTTTTTTAATTTAACAAAAGGAATATTTAAGTTGATAAATCTTAAAAAGTTATCTATCTATCTATCTATCTATAAAGAATACGAAGAGAACATTGCATTTTTTTGGAGTAAAATTTTCTTCATTTCAATTTTTTTTTCAGAAATATATCGTGAATCGAGACATGAATTGGGTGAATCATTACATGCCTATTCTTCACTCACTCTGTACATACCGTTCTCTCAAACACCATATATGTAACGGAATGCCATTATCTGTATCTCTATTTGAACTTAAACCAGAAGTGGATGTGGCTTAATCAAAAGTGGTTCCCCCCCAATTAAAAATAAACCCTACTACTACGCCTCCCTGAAAACCCTGGAAAAACCCAGAGGTAGAAATGTCACTGTTTTTAGCATGATGTTTGAACTCTGGCTCGGACAGTTCCTCAACCTCAGCTACATCACTCCAGTTCATAACTAAAGAAATACTGTAATAAAGAATTATTCAAGTGTATGAACAGATGATTATATGATTTTTATGAACAATGTGTTGAATGGCCTTTATGATTCATCATCGGTTGATGGGTAGTAATGTAGAGAGGGATTATTCCCTGAAGGAAGGGCGGGAATGTTTTTATGCAGTGTATATCTTCAAGCTTTCCAGTCAGAGCAGCAGGAAATGAGTTACAAGTGCAGAAGCTCCAAGCAGAAGTAGATGAATCCGACAAACTAGTGTTATTATTTCAGGAGGCATGTCAGAGTCACTGTCTTGGCTGAACTCCTTATCCTAATCTCCTTTGCTTCACATCCTTGCTCCACTTGACCTGCCAGATCTCGGTGACTGCCTCCAAAGCTTTTAATGGAATTTTTCCACAGTTTGAGAGCCAGAATCTCTGGGAGGCTATTTTATCCTGCTGAGAATCGAAGGGAGCCTAGTTTCAACTGGCACAGTGTGAGCAGTGTGGTGGCCAGTGGACTCTTCTCCATCAGAGGTGATGCAAAGACACACACAAAGCTCAGTGGCCTTCGATAGATTCCAGTGGGGCTTGAAAAGCTCCAGTTTGTGACAGGAATGTGATGTTTTGTCTTCTTGTGAAAGTGTTTTCTTCTTCTGGAGACCTTGACGTTTCTACCTGTCTCACCTCCCCGCCCAAAAAAAAAAAAAAAACACTTCCCTGAGATCAAAGGGTAATTCCTGGTGTTTCAGAAGATTCCACATCAAAAGTCCATTCTACAGCAAGGAGATTGTCCTGAAGGTTCATGGCATTTTGACTAAAAGGAGAACTGACTCTTGGTTTATTGCTTCAACCACACACACACACACACACACACACACACACCCTCTCCAGATAATTTTGGTCTGGAATTTTTCCACTGTAGTCTTGGGAAGATCACGTTATCATGGATAACCTTTCCATCCAACACCTGTGTCCGATTAACTTTAATCAATTTTATTCCCACCAGTGCTGAATGAAGTTACATCAGATTGGAAATATATTGGATGCAGGATAATACAGTTGATTTCATCACATAGTAATAAAATTAGATAATTGGATTAAAGGATTATTTCATACCCAAGTCTGCGTCAAGATTAAACTGATTACATTTCTTTGACATACCATAGATAAGTGTGTAGGGACTATAGAAAGTTCCGGAATAACAAGCTCCAAACATTGCACCAGAGCCACACATCCAGAACCTCACTGTTTCAGGTGGGATTCAAGCCCCATAAAATTCCATAAGTAACTCAGAGTTTCAGAACAATTTAAAACACCAATTCCCGAATCAGAAAAGTTCTAAAATCAGAAGACAGTTTAAAACCTAAGAGTTTGTAATTCTGCAAAATAACTAGAATTCTAGAGGCAGACAATTCTAAGAGACATTTTTGAAGCACAAAACTCCAGAAATAAAATTCCAGAACATTTCCCAGAAGACTAATTCCAGAATCAAAATGGTCTGGGAGGAGTTTTTAAACTTTAAGAAGAAACTTGTGTAAATTGGAGTTCTAGAGTGGCAATGTTCTAGTATAGAGATCTTGCAGTCACGTGACCGGAAAGTACACAGCCGCCATTTTGTTGATAAAAAACACTGCTGAATACTGCTGCACTCATGCACAAAATGGATAAATTTCAACCGACGGACTACACGGCTCATTTTTCTAATGAACAGATAATTAGATATATGTCTAAAATAAACGACCTACAGATTAGTGACCCTTATGGCTTACCGGACGTAGTTTTCACGACCGTGTCAGTGGATATGGAACTGCCAGAGGTGGAATACCCAGACGTGTATAATTACCTCATAAACTTTCCCTCGCTGTTCAGTGGTGAAGCACTGCGTGCTTATAAATCTCTGGATAGTTATCTTTACAGAAATTCAGGATTTGTCAGCCCCCCTCAGATGTGGCGTCTTATAAACAAGAAATAAGTGGTGTACTCAGCCTGACAGTTACTGTCCGTTTAAACTTTGTTTTATTTACTCTTGTTGCATTTGTTTTGTAATGCTGTTAAACTGTTATATCATAATATTGATACTTTTTTTTTACATTACTATTAGTGGCATGCCTTGATTTGCGAGATCTTGTATAATCATTTTGCTACATGTCAACTACTAGTATTATACAAATTTGCATTTGTGTGTTGTGATAGTTGTGTGTAATTTTTGAAGTACCTTAAATATTTGCAAGTGTCTTGTGCATAGGTTTTCTGTGAAATTAAAGTTGAAAGTTACTAACCGTCATTAATTTATTAATTCCAATTAATGGGTTACAAGTAGATATAATGTGAAATTGACAAAGAACAAAGGTTGTAAGATTAAGTCATCACATTTGACTACATAATAACCAGTTGTCAACAATAACAATTCACAAACACATTATGTGATTTGAATTTGTAACCTGACATTTACTATAGCCAAAAGGCACTGATCACATGTTTATCATCATTTATGATCACAACATACAATACTGTCAAACACATGCAAAGAAACCATCATGGTACATGTCACTCAAATGGAACCACAGACTCTGAGACATTTGTAAGTGCACAACAAACTTGTACAATTTTATCAAGATTTGTTACATCATAACCTGGTTCAACATCTAGAAGTTGTGTAGGAAGGGTACTTTGAAGGATTGTAAATTTCTGTCTAACAGTTCCTACATTTATTCTGACAGCAGCTAGTCCTCTGGTGGTTTCAATGTCAAGAGGGTCTAGCTGTTTTTTGCCTCGTGTAAATGCAGGGATTTTCAATTTAGCTTGATACAATCCAATCGTGTCCCCAACATCAAAGCCCCTGTCAGCTAAGATCAGATCACCTGGCTCAAGTTTGTTTAAGAATCCTGAATTTTCTGTAATATGTTTGTCACTAGTTCTCCCACCCCATCCATTTGATATAAAGGAAATTACACCTTGTGGTGTTATGCCTATTAAATATTTTATAGTTTGATGAGATTTATAAGATGAATATGACTGTGCACTGGCTAGGAGGCTACGAGGTTTTTCTGTGAAAATTTCAAAACAATCTATTATACATGTACACTTGTTAAATTTACTTCTCTGAAAAACGTACGGCAATGTTAATCTAAGTTCCTCCCTATCTGGCCAGAAAACTAAAGATGGTATTAATCTTGTGTACATTACATTGATACAGTGGTGAAAGATCCGAGACACAGTCGTAACATGTACACCAAAGTAATAAGCTAAGAATGTAAATGATAAGTTTAATCGCAGCCGTAAAAGAGTCAATATAAATTGCTTAAATGGTGACAGGGCGGAATTTGCCTTTAAATGATCCTGAATAATGTAGAACAAGGTCATCAATGCTGTAAAGGACTGAACCCCAGTTAACGTCTTCACCTTGTCATCATCATCCTCGAAGTCGGCTTCAAGTAGAGAGAGAGATTTAATTTTACCTTTGAGGATTGAATTTTCATTTCTACAGTAAGTGCCTGACAGTCAGTTTCAAGCATTTCTGAGTGAACTTTGAGTTTATCAAATGATGAAGATAATTGCTCAAACGACTGTTTGAGCTCAATGCACTCCATGTTTTGACACTCATCTGCTGTCATTGTTGCAGGATTATCCTGGTCATCCCCCATTACATTCACAGAAACTGGTGCCAGTGTTGTAGAAATAAATTGCTCAGACAACTTAAGAAGAGCTCTGGCAGCCAGTGTCTTTGTGCACTGATCACGACGTTGCTTCTTTGATCGCTCACGTCTTGTGTACGTTTCCATTTCTCTCTTTCGTTTTCTCTTCAGTGGAGAGGAAATGTGAGCAAAAATGGACGGTACATAATCTGGAGAGGTCGGGTTATTGCTCTTCTTCCCTGAAAGACAGAAATATACTGACTAGTGGCAAATTGAGCACGAGGAATTTATGATTTGATACTTATGAAGTTATCTATCTCTACATGTGACCCCTAAAAGTGTAAAATAATTTTATATCTAGAGACTACATTGATTGTCACACCACTAAAGACCCAATCCACCCCCCCCCCCCCCCCCCCCCCGCCCCAAGCCTTTTCTCAGGTTCCCACTTCCTGGAATTTTTTATTAGAGCAAGTCATAAACTTATGTTGCGAATAACCACATGGATATACTGAAATAAATACATGGCGAACCTGAGATGAAATGGTCACTGCACAGGCGCCAGTGATCGTTCTTTCCAGTCGGTTCCCATGCCTTGTTCTTGTTGTTTGCATCGGCCCGGCCGATAGCAGCAATCCACTTTGCACGCCTGTCAGGGTCCCGTGGCAGCCTATGAAACTTTCTTCCTGATTTCTGACCTCTCCTGTTGTGGCATTTATATGCCATACAACTCTCCGGCATTGTGGCACGGTAATATTTGAAGATTTGGGTGAAAAAAAACCCAAAGTCAGTGTTGGAAAGACGGCGGAAATATGGCGTTTGACCGACAAAATGGCAACTGCTTACAATCTGGAGTGGATGTGATGTCACGTGCAAGATCTCTATTGAACCTTTGCAGAAAGGTCTAGGATGCTTATCTGGTACGATAGTTCAAGAATTTTATAATTCTGGAATAAGCATGATGTACATTCCAGATCTTATTCTGAAGTCTTGTCCTTCTAAAATTGTCTTGTCCTTCTTAGAATGCTCCACCTGTGGCAGCAGAATATTCCCACAATTTTCTAATTCTGGAATTAGTGTTGCAGAATTTTTCCAGAATTGTCTAATTCTTGAATTTGTTTCAGAATTGTTCCAGTGTTTTATAATTCTGGAATTTTCTAACTGTGTAATTGGTGTTTTAGGACATTTCCAGAATTTCCCCCATATCCCAAAACATTCTCCATACAGAGTGTTTTTTTCCAGATGTTGCTGATTCTGGAATTACTGTTCCAAATTATTTTCAGAATTTTCAAATTTTTTAATTGTTTCAGAGTTTTCTGATTTTGAACATATTCTGGTACCACAACTTTGCAGAGAGTTCCAGAATGTCCAAGCAAAACTTTGCTTCTAGGTCCAGAAAGTTCCAAATAGTACAATATATGGCCAGATTATTTGGACAAAAGTCAAGAACAACATTTCCAGGTCTGGATAATTCTGTGACGAATCCTTGAACCAAAACATTGCAAAAGACATGAAAAAAAGATTTTTCAAAACCACAAAGTTGCACATGGATTTTTTTTTTTTGAGGATTCCAGTTCCAGTGCTAGAATTGTCTGAATGGAGTGTTCTCAAACCAATGTATTTCAGTATTCACTTCCTTTGTTTTCGTGCAGTGAAACTGAAGGGAACTTCACCTCCTCTCAGTGAAGCAGTGGCTGTGTTTGAAGCTGGCAAGGTGACGGTTGACACTCCAGACGTGACAGAGACTGTGTAGTGAGGGCTGTCCGTATGTCCCATCTCATACAGTGTGTGTCTTTGACACAGAGCTGTCAACTTGAATCCCAGCTGAATTCCCAGCATGCAAGCTGACAAGGTGTATGAGGTGTGTAACAGCACTCAGGAGATTTGTATCTGCTTTGTCCAAGACTCCTAGACTTGGTCTTTGTTTTTTGGAAAAATTCATACAGTGGAACACCCTGCAGTTCTGCAGATGTAATGATTCATTCTGAAAGATACTGATTTAGTTACGTTGGGTTTTATCAACTATTTTCTCCCCACAAGTTTAATCATATTTTCCAGCCACACCCATGTCAGTTTACATATGAGCTCCAACTTAAATGCTACAACTGGACTTAACCCAGACTAAGTACTGTATTATGAGTACTTCTGACTGTATTCAGTGTTCTCAATTCTATCCAGTGGTGTTTTTTTTTTTTAAGATAAAAAAAACCCCACACAAACCAGCACGTTGATAAATACTGCGGATGTATACATGGCTTCCAGGTCATGAGCTTTAGTTAAGAAAATCTTATATTCACTTCCTGTTCTCACATTCACTCTGTCTGTGGAACAACAATAGAAAAGAATCCTTCATATTTAAATATGCTCAAATATTAATGCATTCATGATATTTTCTCTCTCTCTCTCTCTCGATGCTCTATGATCATGCATTCACATCTTGTGACTCCTTCAAGCTGTGCATAGAAAAGAAGATGAAGAGAGAGACAGCAATAATCCCATTATATTATCTTTTTGAAGCTGCTCTTATATGAAACCACAGTCTCAGAATCTTAGTGGAACTCAGCAAACGGATCACAGAGACAGTGGTGATCTTAATCAGTCGTTCCAGTATTAGCTTTGCATCCTGATTTGTTCTAGAGCATTTTGGAGGACATTATAGAGATTTGACAGCTCAAGTGCAAGGAAGACAGCAGAAGGAAAGTGAAGGGGAGAAAAACTCTCTCATTTATATTTGTCACTTATGTCATTATTATTATTATTATTATTATGCATTAATTACTAGTTTATCATAGCTACGCTGTACTTCTCGCAAGACACGTAAGAATATGATAACGCGTTTCAATGCTGATGAAACTGTGTTATAATACTACATCATTAAAGGGGAACTGAAGGCAAATTTATTATCAAAATTCTATTTCTCTCATTTTATGAAATGTAGGAATGCATTTCTGACAGCTATTTTGTCGCTGCTATAGCAAGTTATGAGTGTTTGAAATATGCTATGTAATATATCAGTCCATATGTCAAAGCGATGGCCGTAAACAAGATTCTCTGAGACCTGTGCAAGACCTGTGTGAGACTTTGTAGGACGGAAGTAAAACATACAGTGGAAATCAAAGTGACCAACATCTGCCAACGTTGTCAAAAGATGCGCGCGCCCTCCTTCGAATGCTGACGTAATCAAGCCGGAAGTTTTTCCTGTGTCCGAAATCGCTCCCTACTCACTATACAGGGCACTATATAGTGGAGACGCCATTTTGTAGCGCTGTCCGAAACCTTAGTGAGGATTATGTGGGAAATGCGCTCAGTATAATATGTATTTATCACAAAAATACATGCATGCATTTATTTTGAAAACCCACCAGCCGCCTGATCTGGCACGTTTTAATTGTACGACAGTAATGACGTAAATACCAGCGCGACGGACTAGTCCTTATCCTGTCGTCTTTCCAACTCTTCTCTACTACTGTACATGTTGGTTCAAAGTCGTATGGAATAATCTCCGTGTCACGTATGCGAGGGAAGCGGATGTATGTGCAGAAGTATACAGTTTAATAAAGTGCAGAATATATATACAGTGAGACAATATATACACAGGCAAACAATCCAAAACGGCAGGCTAGATCAAAAACGAGAATACAGGCAAAAGGGCCGGTCGAGGCGCAAACAGTACGTCAAAGACTAAGCAAGGACAAGAACGAGAAACAGGCACAAGGATCGTGAAACAGGAAATCAAGACAATGGCTAGAAAGGCTCGGTCATGCGTATCGTAATACTTCGCGATACAAACGCATCAGCACAGTCCTTAAATAGGCAAACACAGTTCCTTAATTGAGCTCAGGTGCGCCTTGTTCACGGTGCGCGTGCTGGAGTCCACTTGGTGTACCCGCAGCCCGAGGCGCGCCTTCAGGTGCACGCACCACAGCACAACACTCCATCACTGATGAAGCTGGCAAACCACGAAATTAATCTAAATTGGAATGATATGGCGATCTGGGCACTGTGTAAACAGCTTTCAAAATGGCGGTGCTGACACTTCATTTTTGAAGTCTCGCACAAGTCTCGTGAAGATCGTGCGGATAAGCAACACCTGCCGTGGACCATACGAACTACATTCAACATGGCTAAAAACCAAAAAGGCTGATAAGTGTAATATAATATGCCATTATGAGTCATGATATAAGGTTAATAAAACCAAAAATGTAATTGAATAACATGTTAATTAAGAAATAAAGCAAGTTTAAAAATGACTTCAGTTCCCCTTTAAAGGAGATACGCAGAACCTTTTATTTTTAAATACATTTCTGAGTGGATAGTATCTCCATCCTTGACTCCTGTATGCTGCATAAATGGGAATAAAAATATATTTTTAAGAGTTAAAATCAATGGCAAAGTTGGCATTCGAGCTGCCCCGCTGAGCCAGCCAGCCCTGACTGAGTGATGTCACAGCAGTAACCAGTTTTAAGGCCGAGGCCTTTGACAGCTATAGACCAAAGCCAGACTCGGCAGGCGAGAGTGGTTGCAATGGCCTCTTCATTCAGATTTATTGGAGATTCTTCGGATTCTGTTAGGGGTGGTGAGATAAGGATCCACAAGCAGAACACAGACAGTAATCCAATAAATAAGGTGCTTTAATCCAGGGAAAAGGGCGTGGCAAAAACGGAACAAAAACAAATGGCAAAAATAGTCCAGGTAAAAAGAGACAAAAAACTTGACAAAAACACGAGACAGACAAGGACAAAAACGCTAGAGCAAAAAACCATAAACAAGAAAAAACCCTAAGTGCAAAAACCATGAACTAGAAAAATCCCTTAGTGCAAAAACCATAAACTAGAAAATTAGCTTGAGCAAAAACCATGAAACACAGTAAAGGCACAGAAACGCCTAGAATAGCAAAACGAGACGTTCAGGCAAAGTCAGCAGAGAGAACCAGGAAGTGAAGTGCAGGCTAGATGGAATTCCCGTCCCGGATCCGGATTAGCGCTGACCTGGGAGATAAGTAATCTCCGGAGTGGAAGTCCAGAGCGGAGCATGATAGATTCCTCAGATAGTAATACATCTGACTATGATAGTCCCTGAAATTGGAGTGTGTGTACATGCTACTGCTATACACGTAGAACTGTATCAGTTCAAACCATCGGAAAGTGAATCTAATAATAACAACACGTCGGTCACGGAGGCCCCTACCTTACGAAATAAAGCCAGAGGACAAAGCCGTCTAGAGAATTGGATGGAATTGAACTGACAGTCTCATGTGACTCTCATTAAAACAGGATAGGTGTGATAACTTATGCAGCGTACATGCATGCATTTTCACTGTTAAAACGTAAAAGGCTAATCAAATAATCAGATGAACTGAGACAATCACATTCTGAAGCAAATTAAGGCCCACTTTACACGGGGACGGTATAAAACAAAAACGCAAAAGTCCGTTTTCTTTCTCACTTTTTTCCGCGTCTACACGACCGTTTTCAAGGAGGAAATCTGCGTCTATACGGTGACGCATAAATGTCTCCGCTATGTCTGCACGCAAGCGCAACATCTTCCGTCTTGTCTGATCTGCACATCTGCGCCGCTGTTCTGTCAAGTTATCCTACCAAGCCTACTACACATGTGCGAAATCCAGGAGGGTAGGAAAATTTAACAGTAGTTTTGTCCCACCGATCAGCTGGGCTGATAGAAAATCGGTGAGAATTTCACGCATTTGCCGATTTTTATGTTTTGTGCGTATTGGTCGAGTCTTTGGCCGAGTCAAATAATTTGTAATGACTTGTTTTAAATAATAAAACGGTCTGTATGAGAACTTGCTAGGATAACTTTACAGAACACCGGTCCGGCTGAGGTACTGTAGTGCTCGAGGGAGGAGCAGGAGCAAACCGAAACTCTTTTAATCTGCCTTTATTAAGTAACACTCACTCTTGTTTCGGTGAAGAAGAGAAAAGGCAGTGTCCATCTCAGCAAAATAAATCCGTTCGGCTGCTAGTTTTGTTTTCAGTCTCGGGTTTATGGTTTCACGAGCGGCTTGAATAGGCGGCGCGCGTGTGTGTGTAACTTGGCGACACCAAACTGAGGAGCTCCAGCTGGGCGGGTGAGCAGGAAAACACATCTACTGCATTAAAACACAGAGCAGCTTGAAGGTCCGTTGGATCGATGTAATCAGACATCTCATCTCATTCTCATTATCTCTAGCCGCTTTATCCTTCTACAGGGTCGCAGGCAAGCTGGAGCCTATCCCAACTGACTATGGGCGAAAGGCGGGGTACACCCTGGACAAGTCGCCAGGTCATCACAGGGCTGACACATAGACACAGACAACCATTCACACTCACATTCACACCTACGGTCAATTTAGAGTCACCAGTTAACCTAACCTGCATGTCTTTGGACTGTGGGGGAAACCGGAGCACCCGGAGGAAACCCACGCGGACACGGGGAGAACATGCAAACTCCACACAGAAAGGCCCTCGCCGGCCCCGGGGCTCGAACCCAGGACCTTCTTGCTGTGAGGCGACAGCGCTAACCACTACACCACCGTGCCGCCCGTAATCAGACATGCTCTTACTTTTTTTACTTACTTTCTTACTTCCCGGGCTGGCATGTGCAGTATACGACATATGTATGACGTAAACGCGTACCCGACGTGAGCAGATCCGAGCAGAGTTTCGCGTATTGGGTAGTTTAGACGGATATGCAACGGGGGCCGTTTTTAACTTATCCACTTTGGAAGGCATTTTCAATTTTATCCGTTTTTCAGCCTCGGAAACGCCGTCCCCGTGTAAACGAAAGGCACTTCTGATAAAATATTTAGTCGTTTTTACCCGACAGCGTCCTCGTGTAAACGGGCCCTAAATAATCTTATACCGGTAACTTAAATACACAATACAAGTTACATGTAGTAATCTAAATGCAGGTAAACAACGAGTGGTGTTGTTGTTGTGATGTAACCAAATGAGAGTCACATCTTACCCATCTGTGTTCTTGCTTCTTGAAGGCCGATCTTGTGGCCGATCGTTTTGAAACAATCTGACTTTCAGTTCTTTGTTCAGTTCTTCGTTCATTCGCTTCTTCCACGTAAGGGCGAGATATTGCTGCTGAGGCAAGCATATCCAGTGGAGAGATCTGACAACTGGTCCACTCATTCTCCATTTTCTCCATACTGAGTGCTCCGCCATTACTGCTTGGCTCACACTTCGGGAGAACTGGTGCAACTGAACTTGCTTTCCTTTTCTTGTAGTTTTCTTTTCCTTTAATTGTTGGTACTGCACCCTCTTTCAATACGGGCTTATAGCCAACGCTCCTCAACAGATCAGAGGTTTTGTACGAGTCATCAGTAAAATGTGCAGAGGAGAGACCACTTCATAGGCACCCAATCCGTGAATTTCTCACAAAATGCGTCCAAATCTTTGCAGTTTGAACATTCTTAGGTCATGAATGCAACATAAATCCACTTTCTGTCGTGTTGCTGCACCCGCCAGCAACACATCTATGTGGCATGGCGATAAATTAGCTCAGAATTGAGGATCGAAGTTGCAGTTAGCTCTGTGTTTTAGTATAGCGAAAATGTCGATGAGACCAATAGCCTTCCTGCTGTGACGTCACAGATGTCAAGGTCATTCACTCAGACCACTACCTATATGACTCATTTTTAATCATAAAAATTACTATATTAGATTTATTGTTAATGCTTAAAACTATTCCTATGCCATTCTTGAGGTCTCAAGGCATTTATAAACAAAAAGTGAGGCCATGGTTCTGCGTATCTCCTTTAAAGGAGCAGTGTGTAATGTTAGAGCCCTCTGCTGCTCATTAGAAAAATTACATTAATTGCTTAAAAATGCACCATCACACCAACAACAACTACAACTTGGCCATACCCCTCTGTTGAAACAATTTATCTTGTAGGTTTTCCTTTAAGAAAAAAAAGCAATTCAGCTTCAATTGGGAGGCGGAGCTAATATCCAGGCCAGAAAACCAAAAAAAAAAAAAAAAACTAGCTCTGGAAAAAAATTTCTTGCATTACTTTACTAGGAATTTTAATGATTATTGCATATCTATAAACACATTTAAACATTACATATCCCACCTTTGAAAAAAATGTATTGTTCTGGGTGAGGGGTGGAGCTAACAATCAGAAATCTGAAACTAGCCAGATTTATTGTACAGAAATGTTACAGAAATACAGATTGTAGCTTTTAAAAGCGTGTTTAAAATGACACAAATGTTACTCGTCTATAAACACTTTTAAACATTGCAAACTGCACCTTTAAAAATAAATCTATCTTCCAAGCTGAGGGGTGGAGCTAATTTCCAGGCTGAGAATTGTGAAATTCACCAGATTGATTGTATGATATTGTTAAAGTTCACAGCCTTTTTAGGGGGGAAAAATATGTCAAGAATATGGTATGTCAAGAAATGTGCCAGATATCATCTCATCTCATTATCTCTAGCCGCTTTATCCTGTTCTACAGGGTCGCAGGCAAGCTGGAGCCTATCCCAGCTGACTACGGGCAAAAGGCGGGGTACACCCTGGACAAGTCGCCAGGTCATCACAGGGCTGACACATAGACACAGACAACCATTCATATTCGCACCTACGGTCAATTTAGAGTCACCAGTTAACCTAACCTGCATGTCTTTGGACTGTGGGGGAAACCGGAGCACCCGGAGGAAACCCACGTGGACAACTTGCAAACTCCGCACAGAAAGGCCCTCGTCGGCCACAGGGCTCAAACCCGGCCCTTCTTGCTGTGAGGCGACAGCGCTAACCACTACACCACCGTGCCACCACACGTTAATATATATTATCCCAAAGGTTACGCATAATGAGGAAGCAGTTTGCATTACCCAGTGAAATTTCATCATTAATTTCAGTGTTGTGAATGCACTAGTCACACCTAACATGTCTGGACTAACCTGAGGTGATTCTTAAACTTGAGGTGACCTGTTCACATGTTACCACACAAACCCAGTGTCAGGAGACAACATGCTCAAGCATGCTAGCACATGTGTGTTAGCTCACACCTGGAATCGGTGTTCAGTACTTAGCAACCTTTCAGGGATTTTTTTTTTTTCCTACCTGAGGTACATTTAATTTCCTTCAAAGCTAGAAAACTATTTCTTTTCTGCGAACCTGATATTGTCTCGAAGGAAATTAGAGTTTCTGAGAAGTCTGCCAGCAAATTCTGGCTTGAAAAGAAGCATGAAGTTCTGAAAAACCCAAGCAGTTTGATTGACAGCATAAACATCAGTGTCGGTCATACCTGCCGAGGCCAGGGGATGTTTTCTTTTCAGGAGCAGAGGATGTTTCTTTTTTCACTTCCTTCCTTTGTTTGAATGAAGACTGTTTCAGGAACCTGTGCATGCGAGGAGTCACCACAGAGATGATCCTTGAGACCTTGGCTGTCAGAACTGATTGGGTGTGTGAGCCGTGAAATAAGTCCAGCGGAGAACCTCAGGATTTAGAAACAGAGTTTCTCGATCAATCCTTTTTAACTTGGACTTTTAAGATTCAACTGATATTTTGACACAAATTACTATAATTATTAATATATTAGCATACACTCACTGGCCACTTTAATAGGAATTTGTTCTTGATTTTAAAGGAACAGTCCACCGTACTTCCATAATGAAATATGCTCTTATCTGAATTGAGACGAGCTGCTCCGTACCTGTCCGAGCTTTGCGCGACCTCCCAGTCAGTCAGACGCAGTCAGACGCGCTGTCACTCCTGTTAGCAATGTAGCTAGGCTCAGTATGGCCAGTGGTATTTTTTGGGGCTGTAGTTAGATGCGACCAAACTCTTCCACGTTTTTCCTGTTTACATAGGTTTATATGACCAGTGATATGAAACAAGTTCAGTTACACAAATTGAAACGTGGCGATTTTCTATGCTATGGAAAGTCCGCACTATAATGACAGGCGTACTAACACCTTCTGCGCGCTTCGGCAGCGCATTGATACGGAGCTCAGATATCAATGCACTGCCGAAGCGCGCAGAAGGTGTTAGTGCGCCTGTCATTATAGTGCGGACTTTCCATAGCATAGAAAATCGCTACGTTTCAATTTGTGTAACTGAACTTGTTTCATATCACTGGTCATATAAACCTATGTAAACAGGAAAAACGCGGAAGAGTTTGGTCGCATCTAACTACAGCCCCAAAAAATACCATTGGCCATACTGAGCCTAGCTACATTGCTAACAGGAGTGACAGCGCGTCTGACTGACTGGGAGGTCGCGCAAAGTTCGGACAGGTACAGAGCAGCTTGTCTCAATTCAGATAAGAGCATATTTCATTATGGAAGTACGGTGGACTGTTCCTTTAAGGTTCCTGTTCTTGGCTGCAGGACTGGAACCCAATGTGTTCTTCTGCTGTTGCATGCTGAGATGCTTTTCCGCTCACCATGGTTGTAAAGAGTGATTATATGGGTTACTATATCCTTCCTGGTAGCTCGACCCAACCTGGCCATTTTCCTCTGACCTCTCTTATCAGCAAGGTGTTTCCACCCACAGAACTGTTGCTCACTCTATGTTTTTTTGTTTTTTGCACCATTCTGTATAAACTCTAGAGACTGTTGTATGTGAAAACCCCAGGAGATCAGCAGTTTCTGAAATACTCAAACTAGTCCATCTGGCTCAAACCAACACCCATGCCACAGTGAAAGTCACACTTTGAGATCACAGTTTTTCCCATTCTGATGTTTGAAGTGAACATTAACTGAAGCTTTTGATTTGTATCTGCATGATTTTTTGCATTGGGCTGCTGTCAAGGGATTGACTAATTAGAGAACTGCATAAAACAGCAGGTGGATGGGTGTTCCTAATAAAGTGGCCAGTTAGTGTACTACTTTATGCCACAAATTCCTGCACTTGTTTGTTTTGATTCGTATCATGTCCTTTTGTTTGTGTTGACGTGTATTTGTTTCAGTCCTGTTTGGTCATTGGTCTATTACTGATGGTCTTCACCTGTTCTGTGTTTCAACTGTCCCGCTCCTTTGTCTCATCGATTATTATCAGAGGTGGACAGTTACGAAGTACATTTACTTGAGTACTGTAATTAAGTACACTTTTTGAGTAACTGTACTTTACTTGAGTATTATTTTTGTTGGAAACTTATGACTTTAACTTCACTACTTTTGAAAGACAAATACTGTACTTTTCACTCCACTACATTTCTATCAAGGTCCTCGTTACTTGTTATTATGAAGCAGCTTTGAAAGGTGGATTTTTTTTTCTTTTTTTTTCTAAACTGTGATTGCTTCTTTCGCAGGTGACACTGAGCCTATCAGTAATCACTAGGGTCACGTCACATCTATAGACTGTATAAAATCAAGTTCAGTGATTTCTCTGCAGCATTATTTGAACATGATCAGTTGATGGCGGAATGGAAGGAGGCGATTCTTCTAGGGAATGCGCACACCCATGGCCATACCTAGAACCCATGTTTCAGTTTTCTGAAAGGATTAAAGATTTGTTTTGTTTGAAATGTTTGCTTAAAACAAACCATATCACAGCCTACAAAAACTCGCCGTCCAACCTTCGGAAGCATATTGAGGTATATAAATGTTTTATTCCAAAAGAAAGCTTGTAATGAAGTTGTCTGTGCTTTTAGAGCTAGCGATAACGTTGCAATAGCTATGCAGTCTGGTTAGTCAAATGACTTTCTATGGATTTGCCCGTCAAGTTGCCGTAGCCTTGTCCACGGCTAACATTAACAAATAATTAGTTAACTTGGACACTGTTAGTTAGCATGTAAAAACAGTTACACTAACATGAATAATGTTAACTTATCTGAAGTCCTTTCAGAAATGTTTTAGCATAACCTTGCCAAATAAACAGAATGTAGAAATCTCTCTTTTCTAGTAACTTTAGCTACCCAATATGAGTTGGAGTTTGAAAAGAGTTTGCTAGCATGTCAGGTGGAGCTTCAGCTTTACAGGTTCTACAAGCTAGTCAGTAAATCCAATAGGTTGCTTCAGAGGCATTAGGTTTTGTAAGCGTTGTGGCAATAATACAACAATGCGTTAACAGAAAATGTACTTTTAATACTTACACTACCGTTCAAAAGTTTGGGGTCACCCAGACAATTTTGTGTTTTCCATGAAAAGTCACACTTTTATTTACCACCATAAGTTGTAAAATGAATAGAAAATATAGTCGAGACATTTTTCTGGCCATTTTGAGCATTTAATCGACCCCACAAATGTGATGCTCCAGAAACTCAATCTGCTCAAAGGAAGGTCAGTTTTATAGCTTCTCTAAAGAGCTAAACTGTTTTCAGCTGTGCTAACATGATTGTACAAGGGTTTTCTAATCATCCATTAGCCTTCTGAGGCAATGAGCAAACACATTGTACCATTAGAACACTGGAGTGAGAGTTGCTGGAAATGGGCCTCTATACACCTATGGAGATATTGCACCAAAAAACAGACATTTGCAGCTAGAATAGTCATTTACCACATTAGCAATGTATAGAGTGGATTTCTGATTAGTTTAAAGTGATATTCATTGAAAAGAACAGTGATTTTTGAAAGAAAAGAAGGAAATTTCAAAGTGACCCCAAACTTTTGAACGGTAGTGTAAGTATTTTTAAAAGCAAATACTTCAGTACTTTAACTTAAGTAAAAATTTCACTGTGCAATTTTCACTTGTATCGGAGTAACATTTAACCAGTGGTATCTGTACTTTGACTTAAGTAATGAAGTTGGGTACTTTGTCCACCTCCGATTATTATTGTGCATTTCGGAGGTTTCCACATTTGCACATTTCGTATTTCTTGGTTTTACCTCTTGCCTGTTCATCTGTGTTCTGAAAATGGACTGTTTAATGTCATAACCAAGTTCCCTGATTCGCGTTACAGACAACGACCATGATTTTTACGCATAATAAATATCAGACTTGCTGTATGGATTTGTTCCTGAACCATTTTACACAACATCTATGAAGATTTTTTTTTTCCCAACAGGAGCAGATGCTACTGACACAAGACTGGAGGATTGACTCCAGCGATTCCTAATGATTACCACCAAGGTTATTTCACATGGCAGGAGTATGTGTGTGTGTGTGTGTGTGTGTGTGTGTGTGTGTTGTGCACCCAAGGACACGTGGTTTGATTGACAGCTTTGTTGCTAGAGAGTTAGCATTTAGCTCGTCCTGAGAGATCAGAGATTTCTAAGATCTTGCTCCAAGCATCATATTTTCAAGAAAGTGTGTGTCTGTTTCAAAGAAGTGAAGGAATATATAAAGACATATTTGAATGATAGTTTGATAACACGTCCCTTTTCTCTCTCTCTCTCTGTTTTTCTCTCAGGGAACATCTTCGTGGTGAGTCTGGCTGTTGCCGACCTGGTGGTTGCTCTGTACCCGTACCCCCTTGTGCTGGCGGCCATATTTGGGCATGGTTGGCGCGCGGGGGCGGTCCAGTGCCAGATCAGCGGCTTTGTGATGGGCATCAGTGTAGTCGGCTCTATTTTCAACATTGCAGGCATTGCTGTAAACCGCTACTGCTACATTTGCCACAGCCTGCGCTATGAGAAGCTGTTCAGCGAACGCAACTCGGCATGCTACGTGGCACTGATCTGGGTGCTGAGCGTGCTGGCTGTCGTGCCCAATGTGTTTGTAGGCTCACTCCGCTATGATGATCGTGTCTACTCGTGCACATTTGCGCAGTCAGCCAACACTGTGTATACACTCGCAGTAATCTCCTTCCACTTCCTGCTGCCCATCCTGGTGGTGGCCTACTGCTACCTGCGTATATGGGTGTTGGTAATCCGGGCACGGAGGCGTGCAAGGCCTGAGACACGGCCAGCTGGAGTGACGCCACAAGACGTGCGCAACTTTGTGACTATGTTCGCTGTCTTCGTGCTTTTCGCCGTATGCTGGGCACCACTCAACGCCATTGGCCTTGCTGTGACTCTAGCACCCGAGCGAGCTGTTCCTGAGTGGCTCTTCGTGGCAAGCTACTTCCTGGCATATTTCAACAGCTGCCTCAATGCCATCATCTATGGTGCGCTCAATCAGAACTTCCGCCGCGAGTACAAGCATATCGTTTTGTCCCTCTGCACGGCGACTGCGTTTGTTCCAGAAAACTCGAACGATGCGCAGGAGAGGCTCCGGAGCAAACCGTCGCCACCCATCACCAATAACAACCAGGTCAAAGTGGACTCAGTGTGACGAATATATAGATGTATCTACATGCACAGTACCAGCCAAAAGTTTGTACACCCCTACTCATTTATAGGGTTTTCTGTATTTTGTATCTCCTACATTGTAGAAAAACACTGAAGACATCAAAACTATGAAATAACATACAGAACATATATGAAATTATGTAGTAAAAAGTGTTAAAAAAACAAAAGTTTCATATGTTAGATTCCTCAAAGTATCCAGCATTTACCTTGACGACTCTTTACACACTATTTGGCATTGTCTTAACCAACTTCATGAGGTAGTCACCTGGAATACTTTTCAATTAACAGGTGTGCCTTGTCAAAAGTTAATTAGTGGACGAGTTTCTTGCTTTCTTAATGAGTTTGAGATCAAACAGTAAATAGTAAATAATAAACATACAGTAAATGGCCCTATACCACAACTGTAGCAATCCATATTGTCAAGAATTGCTCAGCTAAGTAAAGAGAAACAACATCCATCATTACTTTAAGACATGAAGTGACTTAATTAATAAAAATAAAGAAAAAACATTGGATGAGAAGGTGTGTAGAAACTTTTGACTGGGTGTGTGTGTGTGTGTGTGTGTGTGTGTGTGTGTGTGTGTGTGTGAAAATTCTGAAGGAAGGTGCTCTTACTATGAACCAAAAGCAGAAAAAAAATAACCTGATCAAAGAACACATTAGCAAACGTAACAAAATGGGAAAAAACATGTCGTGTTTTTATCATCACGCACTTTTACATGTTTCAAGCTTATCATTTGTTGTTGGAAGCGTATGTGTTTTGTTGTTTGACAAAGAAATGTAAATCATTCAATAGGTCTATTTTTTATCAAGATAAAATGTATGACATGTAAAAAATATAAATATACACATTTGAGTCTCGACATTTCATGATTGATTTCAGGATTCAGGTTGACATGATTATGTTCTTTATGCAGTGTAATGTGTCTTAATTTTGTATTTTATAACCTGCTTTTTTTAGTGCTGTTTTAAAAATAAAATATCAAATTTTATTCACTGTTAAAGGAACCCTCATGTACTATTGTTATATTGTTCACTTTTCAGTAGAAATGTTTGATGATGTTGATAGTGAATTTAAAAACAAAGTTGCTTCTTTGTAAGTCTAATGTGGTTTTGACAGAATAGCAGGATTGTGATGCATTGAGGGGGAAAAAAGACAATTATTTCCCTGTTTCTAATACGTACAATATATAAATACCAGCAAAACTTTCCTACATCACCAAATCAAAAAAGTTTACCGTACTGCGATGTTTACTGTTTTTTATATCAACCTCATCCCGATGAGCAATGTTAACTCTCTGCTCGTTGAGCAAGCAATATATCCGGCGCGTTGCTTACCCACAAACCCCTGCAAATGTCTTCTGAACACAGCACACACTCACTAGTCACTTTAATAGGAACTTGTTGATTCTAAGATTCCTGTTCTTGGCTGCAGGACTGAAACCCAATGTGTTCTTCTGCTGTTGCATGCTGAGATGCTCTTCTGTTCACCACAGTTATAAAGAGTGATTATATGAGTTACTATGTCCTTCATGGCAGCTTGAACCAATCTGGTCATTTCCCTCTGACCTCTCTTATCAACAAAGCGTTTGTTTCCACGCACAGAACTGTTACTCACTCAATGTTTTTCGCACAATTCTGTATAAACTCTAGAGACTGTTGTGTGTGAGAACTCCAGGAGAGCAGCAGTTTCTGAAATATTCAAACCAGTCCATCTGGCACCAACACCCATGCCACAGTGAAAATCACAGACATGACAATTTTTCCCATTCTGATGTTTGAAGTGAACATGAACTGAAGCCCTTGAGCTGCATGAATTTATGCATTGTGCTACTGTTAAGGGATTGACTGATTAGAGAACTGCATAAAACAGCAGGTGGATGGATGTATAGGTGTACCTAATAAAGTGGCCAGCAAGTGTATGTACAAACTACAGTATGTTTTCTGGTCTGTGATCTGTCGAATTTTTCTCCGTTTTCTGTCTGGTGTTTTTCCTTTTTAAAAAAAATATATATCTCTGTCTCTCTCATATGTATGGATCTTAAGAGTCCATATGCAAAATGAAGAATGAACAATAAAACAACATGATGATCAGAGGTCTTTGCTGTGAGCTTCACTTCTTTTTGACATTCAGAAGTGTGCCATCGGCATCTGGATGTCAATAATGATATTGTGAACAAAAAAAATCGAACAGGAAATGACATTTATACAGTATAAACAAGTAAATAAGTAACCAGACAGAAGTCAATAAAGTAGACTCTGTCCATGAAGTTACGTCCTTTCATCTGAACCACTTACACTTAAGCTGGCTGAGAACGGATCACATTTCTATTTTCCTATACAAGATACACACACACAAAAAAAAAAATTCTGGCTGTATTCTGGAATTCTCCAAAGCATTCTTTTGGTCTCGTCACGTCTGGATGTGTAAAGGATCTCATCAGGTGGAGAAAAAGCTCATTCAAGAGAGGCTAAGTTGATATAGCTAACTAACTTTGGCAAAGCTAGTAATACTGAACTTGCTAGACAGAACGTTGTGGGCGAGCTAATAAAGCGAGTGAAAAAGGAGATTTCAATGTTTGAAACAACAAGACTAAATGTTAAAAACATTTGTGTTTAATTTGCAAGTCCAGCTCTGGAACACAGCTAATGTGGTAATGTGATAACATTTGCGAATGCAGCGAAGCTATCACTAACTACCTGGAATATAGTGATCTCATTACACTTTTGATGTCTAGTTGTCTGTATTTATCATTCTAATCCATTTATAGTGAGAGTAAAATAAAATATTAATCTCTTGCTTCCTGTACAGTTATTGCAGCCAGCAGCTTTGGAAGCCATCTTGTATGTGCAGTTAGACACCATGGGCTCATTGACACACTGTTCAATCAGCTCTGAGTCTAAAACGAGCACAAATATTTTAGAAAATAGAGACATTTCTGGGTGGCACGGTGGTGTAGTGGTTAGCACTGTCGCCTCACAGCAAGAAGGTCCTGTGGCTGGCGAGGGCCTTTCTGTGTGGAGTTTGCATGTTCTCCCCGTGTCCGCGTGGGTTTCCTCCAGGTGCTCCGGTTTCCCCCAAAGACATGCAGGTTAGGTTAACTGGTGACTCTAAATTGACCGTGAGTGTGAATGGTTGTCTGTGTCTATGTGTCAGCCCTGTGATGACCTGGCGACTTGTCCAGGGTGTACCCCGCCTTTCGCTCGTAGTCAGCTGGGATAGGCTCCAGCTTGCCTGCGACCCTATAGAACAGGATAAAGTGGCTAGAGATAATGAGATGAGATGAGAGACATTTCTGCTGATTTCCATACAAAAAGTTAAGATGACAACCATATCAAGGTTCTCCTAAAGCCTTGTATGGTAAATTAAACCTTGTTCAGACCAGTTTGACTGGCATACAATTTGTAAGAAAAATGATTGACACTTTTACAGTGATCCCTCATCAAGATGTCTCAGACATAGACTACTGATGGAATACAATGACGCATCCATATCTGGATTTAAATCCAAAATGAGTGCAACTTTTTATGTCTATCTGTTTAGAACACATCATCTGTTCTTTCTGAATAATGTTTTCATATTTGTTTACATCCCTAACATAGACCTGACCCTTCTGCTGTGACCCTTTAAATGACTTGTCATTACTGTAAAGACCTCTGTGTCCTGAAGCAGCATGTTTGCATGTTATTGAAATCAATAACAAAGCACAGGCTGTGGGCGGCACGGTGGTGTAGTGGTTAGCGCTGTCGCCTCACAGCAAGAAGGTCCTGGGTTTGAGCCCCGGGGCCAGCGAGGGCCTTTCTGTGTGGAGTTTGCATGTTCTCCCCGTGTCCGCGTGGGTTTCCTCCGGGTGCTCCGGTTTCCCCCACAGTCCAAAGACATGCAGGTTAGGTTGACTGGTGACTCTAAATTGACCGTAGGTGTGAGTGTGAATGGTTGTCTGTGTCTATGTGTCAGCCCTGTGATGACCTGGCGACTTGTCCAGGGTGTACCCCGCCTTTCGCCCGTAGTCAGCTGGGATAGGCTCCAGCTTGCCTGCGACCCTGTAGAAGGATAAAGTGGCTAGAGATAATGAGATGAGATGAGCACAGGCTGTGCACACATCACGAATAACATCTATACAGCCGATATTTCATGACATTCCACTGCAGTAGCGAAAGCAAATGTCCTTTACTCAGGTGAGGTGAAAAAAATTGACATTTTCCTGTTTTCATAAAAAGAAGAACTATGTTGAACATGAAAGGAAATGATTTGAGAAATTTCAGAACAAAAACAACGTCCTGATTTTCCTGTTTATAAATCACCGGCCACATAATAGGAACCTGTTCTTGATTCTAAGATTCCTGTTCTTGGCTGCAGGACTGGAACCCAATGTGATCTTCTGCTTTTGCATGCTGATATGCTTTTCTGCTCACCATGGTTGTAAAGAGTGATTACAGTGCCTTGAAAAAGTATTCATACTCCTTAAACTTTTTCACATTTTTCCACCTTACAACCACGAACTTAAAAGTTTTTTTACTGAGATTTTATGTGATAGACCAACACAGAGTAGCACATAATTGTGAAGTGAAACGAAAATGATAAATGGTCTTCAAAATTTTAAACAAATAAAAATCTGAAAAATGTGATGTGCGTTAGTATTCAGCCCCCCTGCGTCAATACTTTGTAGATCCACCTTTTGCTGCAATTACAGCTGCAAGTCTTTTGTGGTATGTCTCTACCAGCTTTGCACATCTAGACACTGAAATTTTTGCCCATTCTTCTTTGCAAAATAGCTCAAGCTCAGCCAGATTGGATGGAGAGCGTCTGTGAAAAGCAATTTTCAAGTCTTGCCACAGATGCTCAATGGGATTTAGGTCTGGACTTTGACTGGGCCATTCTAACACATGAATATTCTTTGATTTAACCATTCCATTGTAGCTCTGGCTGTATGTTTAGGGTCATTGTCTTGCTGGAAGGTGAATCTCCTTCCCAGTCTCAAGTCTTTTGCAGCCTCCAACAGGTTTTCTTCCAGAGTTGCCCTGTATTTAGCTCCATCCATCTTCCCATCCAACTCTGACCAGCTTCCCTGTCCCTGCTGAAGAAAAGCATCCCCATAGCATGATGCTGCCACCACCATGTTTCACAGTGGGGATGGTGTGTGCAGGGTGATGAGCAGTGTTAGTTTTCTGCCACACATAGTGCTTTGTATTTAGGCCAAAAAGTTCAACTTTGGTCTCATCTGACCAAAGCACCTTCTTCCACATGTTTGCTGTGTCCCCTACATGGCTTCTGGCAAACTGCAAACGGGACTTCTTATGCCTGTCTTTCAACAATGGCTTTCTTCTTGCCACCCTTCCAAAAAGGCCAGATTTGTGGAGTGTATGACTTATAGTTGTCCTGTGCACAGATTCTCCCACCTGAGCTGTGGATTTCTGCAGCTCCTCCAGAGTGATCATGGGCCTCTTGGCTGCTTCTCTGACCAGTGCTCTCCTTGCTTGCTCTGTCAGTTTAGGTGGACGGCCATGTCTTGGTAGGTTTGCGGTTGTGCCATACTTTTTCCATTTTTGAATGATGGATTGAACAGTGCTTCTTGAGATGTTCAGAGTTTGGGATATTTTTTTATAACCTAACCCTGCTTTAAACTTCTCCAGAACTTTATCCCTGACCTGTCTGGTGAGTTCTTTGGTCTTCATGATGCTGTTTGTTCTTCAGTGTTGTCTAACAAACCACTGAGGCCTTCACAGAACAAGTGTATTTATGCTGAGAGTAAATTACACACAGTAGGACTCTATTAACTAATTAGATGACTTCTGAAGGCAATTGATTGCACTGGATTGTATTTAGAGGTATCAGAGTACAGGGGGCTGAATACTAATGCACACCACATTTTTCAGATTTCTATTTGTTTAAAATTTTGAAGACCATTTATCATTTTCGTTTCACGTCACAATTATGTGCTACTCTGTGTTGGTCTATCACATAAAATCTCAATAAAAAACTTTTAAGTTTGTGGTTGTAAGGTGGAAAAATGTGAAAAAGTTCAAGGGGTATGAATACTTTTTCAAGGCACTGTATATGAGTTACTATATCCTTCCTGGCAGCTCAAACCAATCTGGCCATTTTCCTCTGACCTCTTTTATCAGCAACAACAACCGCAAGTTGGCCTAGTGGTTAGCATGTCCGCCTCTCAACTAGGAGATCGCAAGTTCTACTAGTGGTTGGAGAAAGAAGAAAACCCCCAAAAAGGGATGAAATAGGGAATAAAAGTATTTGATGATAAGAATGGATCTTTTTTTTCAGGAATGGTCATCGTAGCATCTTTCACAAATTGCTATTGTCATTTCGCCAGTTTGTTTACATTCTAAGCGGAAATGATTTTGTTGGATGTTTTGTATAAAGTTTTTATTTATCGAATTTGCAAAAAATAAAAATGCTATGTTTCTCAAAATCCAGTGAATATGGATAGAATAAATCAGTTGTTCTACTCAATCTCGTTGTACATGGCTTATCCTAGACTTGCAAGTGACGTCAAAGCAAAATAGAAACCTGGATGTCAGCCATGTTGGTGGAGATACAAACACGGGGTCAAGCGACATTCCATACAAAACAGTCACGCGTGCACAACTGTCTTTGTTTTTCCACTGCTTTAAGCGTTCTTTTAGCTCTGCCATATCTTTGTGCTCTATATGGTTGTGGTCACAACAGTGCTCGTGACCGTGGCGCATTCCAAATTTTTAGAATTCCGTCCGTGATTCGGAAAGAGGAAACTCTGAGGCTTAGTACAGAGAGGAGACGAGGGGATCAGGACACTTTGTCCAATGAGCATTTTGTCCAATAGTTAAGACATTTTGGGGCGGCACGGTGGTGTAGTGGTTAGCGCTGTCGCCTCACAGCAAGAAGGTCCGGGTTCGAGCCCTGTGGCTGGCGAGGGCCTTTCTGTGTGGAGTTTGCATGTTCTCCCCGTGTCCGCGTGGGTTTCCTCCGGGTGCTCCGGTTTCCCCCACAGTCCAAAGACATGCAGGTTAGGTTAACTGGTGACTCTAAATTGACCGTAGGTGTGAATGTGAGTATGAATGGTTGTCTGTGTCTATGTGTCAGCCCTGTGATGACCTGGCGACTTGTCCAGGGTGTACCCCGCCTTTCGCCCGTAGTCAGCTGGGATAGGCTCCAGCTTGCCTGTGACCCTGTAGAACAGGATAAAGCGGCTAGAGATAATGAGATAAGATGAGATGAGTTAAGACATTTTGTTCAAAGCCTTTTTCAGATGCACTATCAATTAATTTATATTTCAGGTATTCCTGTGTTCGCGAATGAAAGCCCCACGAGAGCGATGCTCTGTGCCTAAAGATTTAATATGATCCAGCCAGCTTTAAAAATTAATAACTCGGCCAATGGAGCTTGCAGTGAAACCAAATTTGACAGGCAGCTCCCTATAAGCCTCCCCCTTGGAAAGAGCATGGTCTCGGATTGGTAGGACTGTGCCTCGGTATGGGATTCGTGAATGAAGCCCCCACGGGAGCACTGCTTGGTGCCTAAAGATTTAACATGATCCATACTATGGCACTCATTTGCTTTACAAAAATGTGTTTTGCTTTGGTCAAATTCCATTGAGAATTCCTCTTTTTTTTTCGAACAAACAAATACCTGAAATGAAGAGTTCAGATGCAAAACCCTCTAACTCCACTTGACCACTTTTTGAGAAAAAGGCCATTTTTTATCAGGCCTTTGTATTTAAGTATAGAAACCTAGATTCATTTGAAATCACAAGGTTATTAGTTAGGGAAAACACTGTGTTAATCTCACAAATGTTACTTCAGCAAAATTACTGTTTTTAACAAATATTTTCTTTCTTTTGCGTCAAAACCAGCTAAATCCATAGGTTCTTTGTGTGCAAAAACCTCTAAATCCATTTTTTCCTTAGAGACATGGGTAAGTGTTACAAAATCACCAGAGATACAACTGGAAACATTGAAAATTAGTATGCCACACATATAGGGTGGTTGTAATAGTGATGGTGGTGTGGTTGGCACATTCATAGCTAAGTTAATGGACCTATGATCATGAGATAATCGTGTCATGTTTTTAAGCAATACCTAAATAAGTACCAACACTCCTCTTCATAAATGAAGGCAAAAGGCCTGTCATGTCAACATTTAAGAAATTTGAAATCCACACAGTTTAAACAACGCCAATAGGTTTATTTTCTTCACATCAGCAGACTTTTGCTTTCCAAGCAAATGATACAAAGTACTAAACCAAATAAAATACATTGGAATAATACTGAAGTGCAATAAAAACCTGGTGTAAACAACATGAAAATCTTAACACAAATACATGTACAGTAAATGCAACAAGCAATATTCTGCCAAGAAGGGCAAGTTTAAGTTAGTAACATTAACAACATTGACACAATAACTGTGATAATAATAATAATAATCTCATCTCATTATCTCTAGCCGCTTTATCCTTCTACAGGGTCGCAGGCAAGCTGGAGCCTATCCCAGCTGACTACGGGCGAAAGGCGGGGTACACCCTGGACAAGTCGCCAGGTCATCACAGGGCTGACACATAGACACAGACAACCATTCACACTCACATTCACACCTACGGTCAATTTAGAGTCACCAGTTAACCTAACCTGCATGTCTTTGGACTGTGGGGGAAACCGGAGCACCCGGAGGAAACCCACGCGGACACGGGGAGAACATGCAAACTCCACACAGAAAGGCCCTCGCCGGCCCCGGGGCTCGAACCCAGGACCTTCTTGCTGTGAGGCGACAGCGCTAACCACTACACCACCGTGCCGCAATAATAATAATAATAATAATTTGATTTGATGGTAAATAATATTATTTATATTATTATTATATATTATTAATAATATTAATATTATTTTAATTATTATTAAAATAATAATAATTAATTTGATGGTCATGTCTCTTTGTCATCTCTTCCCCTCGTCGTCAACTTGTTCTCTCCTCCGCTTAACCGGCATAATATTCAAGTGAGACAGAAGTATAGCGTCCTGTTCAACCTTATCTTTGGACGTGTATAACTGTTTTTTGAAGTAAGCCAGGTCGATCTGAGTTAAGCTTACCGCGGCGCACATCAAGCTGTTGTGATGGCAGACTATTCCATTTTCAACATTTTCGCTAAATAGCGACCATGATTTTCCACAACACGGCGTTTCCTCCGCCCATTCACTGTCTGGAGGACAGGTTCATTCATGCCATCGTAATTCATGTCGGTATTAGCTGCCATTTCACAAAAATCTTCCTGTGAATAAAGTTTTCCTGACGAAACTTTGTTTACAAACGTTATGGCACGCGAGTCCAGGTCACGTTCTGATTGGTTGTTGAAAGTAGAGTCTTTTGCTGCTAAAGTGAAGTGGCATTTAGAGGTTTTTGATACTAAACCGATATTTTAGACAAGACGGGGAGTGGTTTTTATGTAATTTTTTTACAAAAATATTTCAATTACATATACTAGATGTAGACAGGATTCACACAACATCATTAACTCATTTTTCACAGAGATGGCGTTTAGGGGGTTTTGCATCTGAACTCTTCAAATATAAAATAATTGATAGTGTGTATGAAAAAGGATTTGGACGAAATAGTCATGGGACGAAATGGTCATGGGACGAAATGACTTGTATTCGTACTCGATGGTCGGTAGAAGCATCTTATCTAAAGAAAAGCCTGATTTTTAAAAAATAATATGGGTCAAAACCACACTTATCTTCGCTCGATCGTTCAAATCGTGGTAATAGTGAGAAAATTCAGCATTGTTTACAGACACGCTTTCAGCAGCTGCCATCCTAGTTGCTTTGTATATCCACCATCATGGCAGATGCTCATGATGTAGAACATTTTGATCACGTGGTTGTAAGTCATCTATAGCCAACTCGGTGCTGCACGCCTCATCGGCTATCAGCTCATGTATGACTCGATTTCATGGAATAACTGTTATTCATTTATTTTTAGCCCTGACCAGAGAACACCATATTGCCCAGCAGTGGACATGCCAAAACTCAGCACACATGAAGAGAGGGAGAGATAATCAAATCAAATGCATTCTTTATAGGATGTTGCTTGGGGGTGGGGACAAGCAACAAGAGTCACTGTGGTTGTAATCCTCACAATTTCCTGTCTTATAAAAATAAAGTTGTTCGAAAATGTCAAAGCTGTAATAGTAGAGATGGAGGTCAGTTTTGAAATTAGGTTTGAAATAATGTAAAGGAACCAAGAACTTAAGGATTCAACATGCTCTTAAAAGGTGAAAAACACCTGGTTGTGAGTTTAACTTTTAATCTAATCCAGGAGTTTATATGTTAATCTTCTGGTTTTATTTCTCATATTGCTACTGCTCTCTTTCTTTGTCTTTTCCATGTTCCAGTTTTAACTTAAGGAGCAAGCACAGAGGCTTCTGATTGGTTCAAACATATCACCATAGAGCATAAACCATTTTTGATGTGTTGGATAATCCACTATGGTGTCATGGAGCACTGATCACAGCCCATGAAAATATGTCTTAGCTAAAAACCTTAAACGCCTGGTCTTATTCCACTTCAGGTCTTATTGTATAAAGAGTGATATCGAGCCACCGTTACCCAAACAGCTTTCAATTTAACAGGGCATTCATTTGCAAATTGAGGACATTGGGAGAAATCCGAGGCCTTTTTTATACATTTCCTAAAATGGGTCTTTTTTTAAAATCAGTTTAGGATGTGTATCATCTGCATTAGGCGGCACAGTGGTGTAGTGGTTAGCGCTGTCGCCTCATAGCAAGAAGGTCCGGGTTCGAGCCCCGTGGCCGCCGAGGGTCTTTCTGTGCGGAGTTTGCATGTTGTCCGCGTGGGTTTCCTCCGGGTGCTCTGGTTTCCCCCACAGTCCAACGACATGCAGGTTAGATTAATTGGTGACTCTAAATTGAGTGTGGATGGTTGTCTGTGTGTTGGCCCTGTGATGACCTGGCAATTTGTCCAGGGTGTACCCTGCTTTTCGCCTGTAGTTAGCTGGGATGGGCTCCGGCTTGCCTGCGACCCTGTAGAACAGGATAAAGTGGCTAGAGATAATGAGATGAGATCATCTGCATTAGCTAATTATGTAATCACACACAATGTTCTGTCCATAAAGTAGCACTTGCACACACTCTCTCTCTCTCCTGAAATACTTCTTTCATAAATAGTACCACATTTGCTGTTCTCTACCACTTTTCAGTCAGGTTTACATATAATTATTATTATTAGGCTGGCCACAAACACACTGAAAGGTTTTGTCTGGACAAAAACCTTCTTCAAAACACTTATTTTAATTATGCTATAAAGAAAAGCCATCACACTCAGAAGTTACATAAAATAAGGATGATTACTGTTATTTGATTTCTAAGGAACATTAGAGACCTTTTAGATGTGAAGACATAAAGTTTAACTTTTGCATTTAGCAAATCTATTTTCTGAGAATTTTTTTTCCTGGGATGGTCAATGCACAGGGCAATTTATTGTCTATCAGTTATGGACTTATACAGGGACTTTCAGCAGCGTGGGGAGTGGCCAGAACCAAAAGTGGTGGTGATGGAAGAAACTTGCACGTCTCTTATGGCACATTTGCACCTGTTAGTCTGAGTTCAAATCAAAGCAAAAAGAGTACTTTCATTTCATTTGCTATCTGCTTTGGTTATTGTGTACAATTAAAATGAACCAAAAAGCAAACAAACATTGTTGGAGACGTGTGTAGGGTTGAAAACGTCCTTGTAAAACTTTTGGTCATAAATACAATGGAAAAATGTGAACAATTACCAAGCGATTGAATAAAGAAACTAGAAGGGCATTGATAGAATGCATACCTCTGCCAAGCTACATAATATCAACATCAAAATCAAATCACTTGAACTGAGGATAATACGAAAACTGTACACCAAATTTTATCCAAATCCGTTCATTACTTTTTGAATTATTTTGGGAACAGACAAAAAAAAAAGTTAGATCCACATACATATCTGGATTTGCATCAACATCAAATCAATTGTTCCTTGGCCCATGGATCACCTTTCCTCCAAATTTCATCAAAATCTGTTCCTGACTGAGTTACGTTGGGAACAAACAAACAAGAGGTGAAAACATAACCTCCTACAGAGCTTAAATACACTTCAGCTATGTTAAAAACATCTCAAATTCATATGGAAATTTTTAAGGCGGCATGTTTCACATCATCTACATACTGAAAGTATTTCCATACCTACATTTGAGTTGTGATGATGTTTGTTGTGTCTGAAAAGGTGACCATTTTTCAGCAGCTTGCTTTTTCATAAACATTTTTGAGGATAGATTCAGGGAGGATGGTTGCCTTGCCTTGCTGGATCATACGTGTGACTTTCTGATTGCGTAGGTGTGTGTCAAATGGTTAAAGTTGTAATACTGCCACTATTAGGCAAGCAGAAAGTAAGTATATGCTAAACACAGGCTAGCTAATGAATGATGATAACTGACTAGCTAATTCATAGCAGTTAAATCTTTAATGTAAAGGCACAGAGACATGAAAATGGTATAGAATTGATGGGAATATCTATTTTTCTCAGATGTGTTGGTAAATTATTAGGAAAATACTCTGTATAGCTAAAATTACACTTAGTGCACTTAGCAATGACGGCAGTCTTGAACGGAATCTTTTCATAAACATGGTGTTTATGAAACCTGTTTGAATGTAGAATTAGTGTGTGTACTGTGTGTATTTCTGGTATATGCATTTAAACTTGTGAGAAAATGGTTTAATTAGCAAGCTAGTACATAGCTGCATCATGTTTTGTACAGAAACTAGAAAGTCATCAGTGTAGAAATGAGATAAACCTATCAGGACTATCAGCATTTCCTTCAAATGTGCTGGTAAATTAAGGAAAGCAATCACAGAATTAAAATTATGCTGAAATTAAACCTGTGTGTGGCAGTTTGTAGGAGTGGGAGGAGCACAGAAGATGGCAGGCCAGAACTGAGTTTCGTAACTTTGTTTATTTTGACACTTTTCAGTGGTCTCTCATACACACACAGACACGCGCACACACACATCAGGTGTCTGGTTGGTGAGAGAGCTCCTCCTCTGCTCTTGCTCTCTCCTTAAATAGGGCGCGGTGGGGAAGACACACAAACACACGTTAATCAACATCAGGTGCAGTGATTCTGCCACTTACCTTCCCTGACTCCGCCCTCCGGTCACAGACCAACGCTTGACCATGCCCCCGCTGCCACATACCCCCACCGCCCGACTCAGGCTGGGTGGCTGTCCGGCCTGCAGCCGACCCCCCAACCCCCCCCGACGGGAGAGGAAGTCCGCCACGACCATCTGCACCCGCGGCCTGTGGATCACCTTGAAGTTAAAGGGTTGGAGTGTCAGATACCAACGGGTGATCTGCGCGTTGGCATCCTTCATGCGGTGGAGCCACTGGAGGGGCGCGTGGTCCGAACAGAAGGTGAAACGGCATCCCAGCAGGTAATAATGGAGGGCGAGGACCGCCCACTTGATCACCAGGCACTCTTTTTCAATGGTGCTGTAGCACCCCTCACGCACCGACAGCTTCCTACTGATGTACAGCACTGGGTGGTCCTCCCCCTCCACCTCCGGGGACAAAACAGCCCCCAGCCCTCTGTCCGATGCATTCATCTGTAACATAAAGGGGAGCAGGGCTCTCAAGTTTTGAAGTCAGTTCAGAGTGAGATTTGTCGGGAAGGGCAGGGGTGGTGCTGGTGAGGGGTGTCGGCGGCGGCGCACAGGGGGATGGAGGAGGAGGAGGGGGGGTTATGATTGGTGTGTGTTGTAAGTGTTAGTGGCAGATTTAGAGGCCTTCAATACAGGGGTAGGGGGCTCCCACTTGAAACACAGTGGTTCCAGGCCTGCCATTTTAACAGCCATGATTGAGAAGAGAGTTCCGTCAAGGGCAACGTGTAAACAGAAGCGCGTAACAATGTACTACTATATCTGTGTATTTTGCAGTTTGGCAAGTACCCAGTAAAGGAAGAGATTAAAAAAAACACACACACACACACACACACACACACACACACACACACACACACAGAGTTTTCATTCAAGTATGCAACACTCGGACTAAAAACAGGCGTCAAAAATAGCTGTTGAAATTAGCAAGGATTCAAGATTGAAGTGGCGAGACAAGCTCACAGACTCTGGGCAAACTGATAGTTAACATTATTAGCTGGAGACAATATTCCCCAACATCAGCTTTCATAATTTTTGTGATGCAAGTACTAATTTCATTCAGGAAATACAAAATCATATGATGAAATGATTTACTGTACTGTAGGCTACTCATCAAATATGGCGCTCCCGCGTCCTCCAATGTGTGTCCGTCTGCACTTCACCACATCGTCTTCTTCAGAAAGTTCACGTACGGTAAATTTTACCTGGATACAACTGTCAAGTGTTTTGCTCCTTTGCTGTGCTTATCCCACACTTGAAGGGTAATACCAAAGCTGAACATTAAAACTGGAATTCACTCAAACCAGACCTTTGTTCCATCTTTTTCCTCTTATTTTTTTCCTTTGCAGGTGAAAAACCTTAAAAGGCAAACACTATCCATTTACCAATTTGCACAGTTTTTTTCTTTTTATAAAAGCAGTTACACAAAAAATGATTATCAAAAGCTTAACATTAAATACATGTACAGTATGTGAAAATAGATAGAATTTACTTTAACTTAAGACAGATTTTGAATGAATTGTTTCAATGTAAATGCATCAAAATATTAAAATACATTTTAACCACGGGCGGCACGGTGGTGTAGTGGTTAGCGCTGTCGCCTCACAGCAAGAAGGTCCTGGGTTTGAGCCCCGTGGCTGGCGAGGGCCTTTCTGTGTGGAGTTTGCATGTTCTCCCCGTGTCCGCGTGGGTTTCCTCCGGGTGCTCTGGTTTCCCCCACAGTCCAAAGACATGCAGGTTAGGTTAACTGATGACTCTAAATTGACCGTAGGTGTGAATGTGAGTGTGAATGGTTGTCTGTGTCTATGTGTCAGCCCTGTGATGACCTGGCGACTTGTCCAGGGTGTACCCCGCCTTTCGCCCGTAGTCAGCTGGGATAGGCTCCAGCTTGCCTGCGACCCTGTAGAACAGGATAAAGCGGCTAGAGATAATGAGATGAGATGAGATTTTAACCACAAGGGCCATAATGAATTAAGCAAGTTACTAAACCCAATAAATGAGTTACCAAGTAACAAGCCAACCTACATATTTACAAACCATATCCACCATGAACATTTTAGCAATGAAATACTTTCAGTTCGTTTTAAACATGCACTGTATGCAAGTAGAAAAAGATGCATGCTTTTAAACCATGTCTTCACTGGCACCCAAGGACTCAGCACAATAAAGCCCACGCATCAAACCACATCTAAATTGGGCCATTTCAAACATGAGACCAAGCAAGTTGCCACACCTTTTACCGGACCAAACAAAGCAAGTTGCAATAACCCTTACCAGCCAACAATTACACAAAGCACCATGTGAATATTTGAACCTTAAGACGCTACAAACACAAACATTTTCCCCGCATCTCAATGCCCCGTCAGCGTAGTCTGGCTAACGCGACAAAGCTCTACAAGCTATTGGTCTGGCCAAGATATTAAGCCCAACCGTTTCCCAGAGCCCGTGGTTGACCTGCCTCCCTGAAATGTCTCAGTTTGCTACTGGTCGAAGCCAGAAAAGGCTGTGACGAAGCTTAAACCAATCACATCACTCTTTCCTCTGACGTATGTGACGCGACGGGGCTAACTGGTAGATTAAACTCTTACCGAAGCCGGTCGGGAACAAGGCAAAAACGTCCTTCCTTTCAATAAATACCTCCAGGGCTGCTCTTTGCTCCGTTTTCAATGAGAACTTCCCGTTGAATGCTTTCAATACAGCATCTATGTGTAATAGATGCAGAAGCGTGAATGAAGCGCTTCCGACATAGATTCTGTAAACAATCTATGGCTTCTGGTTGCAGTTCTACTACGTCAGTGCCTTGAACATGCCTCTACCCAGGGCCGTTGGAGATGCTCAAAGTTGATTGGTTCCCGATTTTTCGGGAGCTTGGAAGAGCTGTAGATAGCTTGCCTGGCCAGACTAAGCTCGCAACAGGCCCTCGTGTTGCGTCACGCTTAGGATGGGTGGGCCCAGGCTACCGTCAGCGCAACAATTTCCTCGCATTCACAACAAAGTAAAAATAAAAGCTAGCTTACCAGCTGTCTGTTCAGATCTTGACAATGGTAAAACTTCTACACAGCTTCACAAAATGCTCGGCAAGTGATCGAGTTTGTATTTCGCGCTGCAGCAGCCTATTTTTTGCTGTTCAGTCCTCGCACCCGACCAGGAAGTCAACATGTCGCTTTGTTCTCCTTGATTGCGTGCAGGTGAGTAATTAACGCACTTGCATACCGGCTGACAAAAAGGGCGTTCACCACGACAACAACAATGCTATTTTTTGATTGGCTGTTGGGTAGCTACATTTCTCAATTTATTGATCGGTGTGTGGCAAGCTATTTCTGAACTCTGCGGGAAAGCACTTGATGCCTGCTCTTCATTCACAGTTGAAAAATAGCGGTGCACCTTGGTGGGCGTTGTCTTAGTAATTTCTGTGCGTGAGAGATACAAGGTGTGGCGTGTGAGCGTGTGAACTGCTTGAAATGCGTGTGTCTCACGCTCAATGCGTGAGACTTGAGAGCCCTGAAGGGGAGAGAAAAGTCAGGGGAGTGTAACAGTGGCCCCCCACACAGTGCAGCCTTCACCTCAGAAAAAGCCCGCTGGCATTGCTCCGTCCACTGGACCGGATCTGGTGCCCCCTTTTTAGTCAGATCAGTCAGCGGGCTGGTGATGTCTGAATAATTAGGTATAAACCCTCGATAGTAGCCAGCAAGCCCCGAGAACTGTCTCTCCCCCTTTTTGGTCTTGGGCCTCGGGCAGGCCGCAATTGCTGCTGTCTTGTTAATTTGGGGACACACCTGCCTGTTGCCCAAGTGGAAGCCCAGATACCGTACTTCCACCCACCCAGTCACACACTTCTTCGGGTTGGCTGTGAGACCCGCTCACCTCAGCGACCTAAGGACGGCCCTCAGATGTTGTAGGTGCCGCGGCCAGTCATTACTATAGATAATGGTGTCATCTAAGTATGCAGCCGCGTAGGTGGCTTGGGGGCGGAGGACCCTATCTATCAGTTGCTGGAACGTAGCGGGCGCCCCAAACAGCCCAAAAGGAAGTGTGACAAACTGGTGTAAGCCAAACGGTGTGGAAAAGGCTGTTTTTTCTTGGGATAATGGAGTCAAGGGGATCTTCCAATAACCCTTTGTCAAATCCAGTGTCGAGTAAAAGCGAGCCGTGCCTACTCGATCGAGCAACTCATCAATACGAGGCATTGGATACGTGTCGAATTTAGACACCGCGTTGACTTTTCTATAGTCTACACAGAACCGGACCGACCCGTCGGCCTTGGGTACCAAGACCACCGGGATGCTCCAGTCACTGTGGGACTCCTTGATGATGCCCATTTCGAGCATGGCCTCGAGTTCTTCCCGAACCACTTTTTTCTTGTGTTCGGTAGCCGGTAAGGGCGGCTGTGCACTACAACCCCCGGGGGCGTCTCAATGTGGTGCTCTATGAGGTTGGTGCGGCTGGGCAGGGGCGAGAACACATCCGAAAATTCGGTCTGCAACTGGGCAACCTCCGTGAGTTGGGTTGAGGAGAGGTGGTCTCCACAGGGGACCGGAGAGGTACGCGATGCCAATGTTCCCTTTGGAACCTCCGGCCCCAGCTCTGCCTTCTCTGGAACCACCAACAGCAACGCCACGGGGACCTCCTCATTCCAGAGTTTGAGTAGATTGAGGAGGTAAATCTGTAGCGCCCCACCCCTGTCCGTTTGCCTCACCTCATAGTTGACATCCCCGACTCGCCGTGTGACCTCAAAGGGTCCTTGCCACTTGGCGATTAATTTGGAGCTCGATGTGGGCAACAGTATGAGTACTTTATCTCCCGGTGCGAACTCCTCCTCCTACTCAAGCGAGTAGGACGCTTCTTTGCTTTGCTCCTGCTTTCTTAATCTTTATTTCTATACTTTACTTTCTCATTGACTTTCCACTATTTTTTTTAATCTTTATAAGCTTTTAATTTAATTTTAATTTAATTTCCACCTTTTTTTTTTTTTAAATGCCAGGAAGCAAAAAATCCTGCAGAAAATGCATGGAATTAGAACAGAGGATTTCTATTCTGGAATCAAAGATTAATGCTCTGCCAAAGACGGATGAATTAAAAGCGATATCTCAGGAAAGGAGTACTGAAACAGTGGCTGAGAATGCAGAGATTACACTCCGACAGACTGAGGACATTGCAGACCAAGTGGAAGAATTCATAACTCAACCTGTAAGTACTGAAAACTGGCAAATGATGGGTGCTAAGCCAAAAAACAAAAACAGAAGAGTAATTACTTCAACACCAGCTCGTTCTACAAATTACAATAGGATCTACAATCCTATGGAAAATCCACAGCCTATAAGGCTTCAGAACAAATTTGAATGCCTCAGGGATGTGGAAGAGGATTTGTCAAGCGGACAAACACATAGTAAAAAGAGATCACACCAAGATCGAAGAGCTGTGAGAAGAGGCAAAAAGCAGCTCGTAACACCACCTGATCCCACAACCCTTGTTCTTGGTGATTTCACTGTAAGACAATTAAAAGGTTATGAGATGATTATTTGTTGTCTTCCAAATGCATCCATCTCTGACACCAAAGACAGCATTTTGAAACTCATGTCTGAGCATAAAACTATAAAACGTATCGTTGTACATGTGGGAGCGAATGATGTTTTCAGAGAACAGCTGTTTGTCCAAGATGATTTCAGAAAACTTTTTTCTGAGCTCTATAAGACTGGAATTCAATCTTTTATCAGTGGCCCACTCCCAGCGAGAGGAAGTTTTGCTTTTTCTCGACTCTTCAGTCTTAACACCTGGCTTGGAAAAACTTGTTCTTCATTTGGTATGAATTTCATAGACAATTTTAATCTTTTTTGGAATTGCAAAGAATTTTACAAGCCAAATAGCACTGAACTCAGCTGGATTGGAGCCAAAGTCTTAGCAGACCACTACAAATTTGCAATCTTTTCTCAGCCAGCACCGAGGAAAACAGTTGATAAGATGTCGCAGACTGACATAGTTACAAAGCCTAAACAATCATCTTTGCAAGTCGTCATCAAGGACACACAAACATCTGACTTGCAGGCCTCCCAACATTCAAGGACAGACGACTCCACTTCTCCTCGGATGGATTTCCCAAATAGCATGAAAAAACTGCTCCCACTGGCTACGCTTTCCTTTTCCAGCCCAAATCTGTCACGACAAGCAGTGTATCCAGTACATCAAAATTGTGTTCGTTCAGGACTTTCAGCTGGCTACAAATCTTTTTCACCATCCAAAAGATACATGTCATCTCCAGTCCTTTCACCCTCAAACCAAATGGAACATTTAGAAAGTCTTGTTTGATGTAGTCTGGGTCCCTGCAAATGGATGTAGTGTTGAAAAAAAGTTGGGACCCGATGTCGACACTATTCCTGTGTTGATAAGAAACAGAAAACATAGAGCACATTTAACCCTGGGGGTGAACCAATCTATTCTCCTTCCTGTTTTAAAACAGCATCAGAGTGCACAACCAAATATTGCTTCTAGAATTTCTGTAAAGCTAGCACTTCTGAACATTAGATCACTTTTAAACAAGTCATTTTTAATTAATGATCTTATTTGTAAACACAATCTTGATTTTTTGCTTCTAACTGAAACCTGGCTGGATCAAGCAAATAGTGCTACCACCCTTATCGAAGCAGCTCCCCCAAATTTTAATTTTTTGGATGTTACCCGACAAGGGAAAGGTGGAGGGATCGCAAATATATTCAAAGTCTCTTTTCAATGTAAACAATCCTCACTTGGTGATTTTACGTCCTTTGAACACTTATGTGCACTTGTTACATGCTCTCCTAACATATTATTATTAACTATTTATAGGCCTCCGAGACATTCAGCCAAAGTCTTTCTTGAAGAGTTTGGTGAACTGTTATCAGTCATTTGCTTAGAGTTTGATTGTCTTATTATATCTGGGGATTTTAACTTGCATGTAGATAATACTGATAACATTTATGCCAAAGAACTATTTGCAATTATTGATAACTTTAACCTGGTACAACATGTACAGGGACCGACCCACTCTCGTGGTCATACTCTTGACCTCGTCATCACAAAGGATCTTACTGTTTCTTATACTGTTGTTGACCTGGCATTATCTGATCATTTCTGTGTTTTCTTTGAAGTTTCTATGTCTCCTCACATTCAGAATAGCTCAACGACTATAGGTAGGAGAGTCATAAACGACAACACGTGTTCTTTTTGAGCAAGCTCTCTCAGAACTCAACCAAAATGTCAGACTCTGTAGATGATTTACTGGAATTTTTTAATTTAAATATGACCCAAATTATGGATAATATTGCTCCATTCAAAATAAAAAGAGTCAATGATAAGCAGAAAGCACCATGGAAGCAGTACCCGGCTGTTAAACTGCTAAAGAGAGAATGTAGAAAGACTGAAAGAAAATGGCGCAAATCTAAACTTCACATCCATTATCAAATCCATAAAGAGATGCTTTGTAATTATAATTATGAAATTCGTAAAGCAAGACAGTCTTTTTTCTCCAACATCATCAGCAGGAATATGAACAATGCCCGTGTGCTATTTTCAACAGTAGAGAAGCTAACTAATGCCCCACCACAATTAGCACCTGAACTTCTATCAGTTAATAAATGCAATGAGTTTGCATCTTTTTTCAAAGGTAAAATTGATAAAATAAGGCAGAATATTTCTCATAATATATCTCAGTTGCAAAAAATTGAAAAACTGCAATCACCAATGACACAGATAGATAACTTTAACACAATGTCAGAATTTTGTTTAATTGATTATGAGACTCTTGAAAAAACTGTACAAAATCTCAGTTCTTCAACATCTGAACTGGACATTCTGCCCACCAACTTTTTTAAGTCTGTTCTTCATCTTATAATTACAGATGTGCTTCAAATTATAAATACATCCTTGGAGACTGGCGTTGTTCCTGTGTCCCTAAAAAAAGCTGTTGTAAAGCCCCTACTTAAAAATATAATCTGGATCCTTCAGTGTTAAATAACTACAGGCCAATATCAAATCTACCATTCATCGGGAAAATCCTGGAAAAAATTGTCTTCAATCAATTAACTGCCTTCTTGATATCAAACAGCCGTTTTGATAATTTTCAGTCAGGATTTCGTGCCAATCATAGCACTGAAACAGCGCTGATTAAAGTTATAAATGACATACGTCTTAATACTGATGCAGGCAGAACATCGGTCCTGGTATTACTGGACCTCAGTGCAGCTTTTGATACTGTTGATCACAACATACTGCTATATCGACTTGAACACTGGGTTGGATTGACTGGTAAAGTTATCAATTGGTTAAAATCATACTTAAAAGATAGAAGCTTCTTTGTTACCCTGGGAAATTGTTCCTCAACGTCAATGCCCTTGACCTGTGGTGTCCCCCAGGGGTCGATTCTTGGACCATTACTTTTCAACCTTTATATGCTCCCACTTGGGCAAATTATCAATAAAAATTCAATTTTGTATCACTGCTATGCAGATGATACCCAAATTTATTTTGCTCTATCACCAAATGACTATGCCCCCCTTGAATGTCTCTACCAGTGCATCGATCAAATCAATAGCTGGATGACACAAAATTTTCTCCAGTTGAACACAGATAAAACAGAAGTAATTCTATTTGGAAAAAAAGATGAAAGACTCAGGATTACCACTATTCTTGACACAAAAGGGATTAAAACTAAAGAAATGGTTAAAAATCTTGGTGCTTTCATTGACAGCGAGCTAAACTTTGACAGTCACATGAAAGCAATCACTAAAACGGCTTTTTATCACCTAAAAAACATTTCCAAA